>NW_024871018.1:0-492500 GCF_019054845.1 Dipodomys spectabilis | reverse complement strand
TATTACTGTTATTTCTATTATTGCTATTGTTCTTGTTACTATTACTGTTATTGTTGTTTTATTACTGTTATTACTGTTGTTATTGTTGTTGTTACTGTTATTGTTACTTGTTACTATTGTTGTTATCACTATTGTTCTTACTATTATTATTGCTATTGTTATTACTGTTGTTTTTACTGTTATTTCTAATATTACTATTCTTGTTGTTATTGTTACTATTATTCCTGTTGTTCTTGCTATTATTACTGTTATTGTTGTTATTACTATTGTTATTGTTACTATTATTACTGTTGTTATTACTATTATTTCTATTATCACTATTGTTATTGTTACTGTTGCTATTATTGTTATTACTATTGTTGCTATTATTATTACTCTTATTTCTATTACGATTTTTGTTGTTACTACTGTTACTACTGTGGTTGTTGCTATTGTTACTGTTATTACTATTGTTATTACTATTATTAATACTATTATTACTGTTGTTATTACCATTAATTCTATTATTGCTATTGTTGTTGTTACTGTTATTGTTGTTCTTGCTATTATTAATACTATTATTATTACTGTTGTTATTACTGTTATTATCACTGCTATTTCTATTATTACTATTGTTGCTATTGTTACTATTATTAGTATTATTGTTATTACTGTTATTATTACTGTTGTTACTACTGTTACTGTTGTTATTACTGTTGTTACTACTGTTATTACTATTATGTTACTATTATTATTGCTGTTGTTATTTCTGTTGTTATTACTATTATTTCTATTATTATTACTGTTGTTACCATTATTATTACTGTTATTGTTACTATTATTACTATTGTTGTTACTGTTGTTATTACTATTACTATTATTGTTATTGTTACTATTATTACTACTGGGGTAGTTGCTGTTGTTATTACTATTATTAATACTATTGTTATTACTATTGTTACTGTTATTATTACTGTTGTCATTACTATTGTTTTTACTGTTATTATTACTATTATTATTACTGTTATTACTGTTGTTATTACTGTTATTATTACTGTTGTTATTACTATTACTATTATTGTTATTGTTGTTATTGTTACTGTTATTACTACTGGGGTAGTTGCTATTGTTATTACTATTATTAATACTATTGTTATTACAGTTGTTACTGTTATCATTAGTGTTGTTATTACTGTTGTTTTTACTGTTATTATTGTTGTTGTTATTGTTACTGTTGTTACTATTGTTATTGCTATTTTTAGTATTATTATTACTGTTGTTATTGTTACTATCACTGTTGTCACTATTGTTATTACTGTTGTTATTACTGTTATTGTTACTGTTGTTACTGTTATTTTTACTATTACTATGACTGTGGTTGTTACTATTGTTATTACTATTATTATTACTATTATTACCGTTATTGTTTTACTATTATTATTACTGTTGTTATTACTATTGTTATTACTGTTATTGTTACTGTTGTTATTACTGTTATTGTTGTTGTTGCTATTATTTCTACTGTTCTTGCTATTATTACTGTTATTGTTATTGTTATTGTTACTCTTATTACTACTCTTATTATTACTTTTATGGTTGTTATTGTTACTATTATTACTCTTGTTGTGACTATTATTGTTGTTGTTGTTGTTATTAACACTATTATTACTGCTGTTATTATTGCTGTTATTGCTATTATTACTGATGTTGTTATTGTTGCTATTATTACTATTGTTGTTATTAGTGTTATTGTTACTGTTGTTATTGTTATTGTCATTACTGTTATTGTTACTATTATTACTACTGTGGTTGTTGCTATAGTTATTACTATTGTGATTCCTGTTATTATTACTGTTGTTGTTGTTATTCATTTTATATTATTTTTTGGGTCTAGTCGTGGGGCCTGAACTCTGGGTCTGGGCGCTGTCCCTCAACTCTTCAGCTCAAGGTTTGCAATCTACCACAGCACCACTTCTGGCTTTTTTCTTTTTACTTATGTGGTGCTGAGGAATCGAACCCAGGGCCTCAGGCATGCAAGGCAAGCGCTCTACCACTAGCCACCTTCCCAGTCCCCAGAGGGTTTTAATAAAGCAAGCCTTAAGGAAGAAAGATAACATGAAGTGACAACTACAGAAATTCTACAAAGATGACACCTTTCACATTTCTGTCTTCCTTCTCTTCTCATACTTCAGAAAGCATTGACTAACATTATAAATATATTGCAATTATAAGTTAAGGATCAGTGTTTTTTTTCCAACCTGAAGCCTTTTTTCCATGATTCTTGACATAAACTTTTTGGGAGATTTTTTTGATTGTGATGGGATTCCACCCAAAACAAAGCCATGTATATCAAGAAAGTCAGTGTTTTCAACTCAGAGTACTAAACAAAAGAGGGAGAAAATTAAATTAAGTTTAGCAATATATGTTAAGCACAAATATAGGCAATATCAAGATATCTTGAAATTGTATACTTTTACTGGATAAAGTGGCTCAAACCTGCAATATTATCTACTTAGAAAACAGAGATTAGAGTATTGCAGTTCCAGGAAAGCCCAGACAAAAAAAAGAAGTTTCAGAAACTCTAACCATTTGCTGGGTGCAATGTGTTTTGCTTGTGTTAGGAGGACCACAGTCCAAGCAGGCCCAGGCATAGTGATACTACCTCAAAATAAGCAACCAAATTACAATCTGCTGGTATGGTAATAAAAGAGATGCTGTTTCACAAGTATAGGATTTTGGGTTCAATCATCCAGTATCACTAGGCATTTAAGTGTGTGTCAGGGTAAGAATTTGGTATGTCTGAGGTAAAGACTTCATACTCATTTTACAAGCTCTAATAAAACCTTTGCCTCTTTTGTTATTTTTTTAAATATAGCATAACTTCCATGCCCAAACCAAATAATTTCCTATTAGAGATTTTCTCCTATCCATTAAGTAATATATTATGTGTTGGATACTGTCCTACTGAAATCACACTAAAGATCAAAAACCCATTGCCTTAGAAAGTGACTGCATTTGGAAACAGAATCTCAAAGGTAGAATTTAAGTTGAACTCTCCTCCAAGAGAAGCAGAAGGTCTTGAATATGCCAAGGAAAGAGGACTCAGAAGAAGCAACTCTGATCTTGGAGTTTTAGTTCCACCAACTCAGAGGGAATGTATTTACAGTGTTAATGCTACCCAATCTGTGGTAGTTTATTATTACAATTACTAGCAAACATGTGGAATCTATAAGACATGAAAAGTCATTGACTCTTGGGGTCCATGACTCAAATTTATAATCCTAGTGATTAAGAAGGATGAGACTTGGGGGATAATAATATTTTCAGGATGGTAGGAAAATTCATGAGGTTCTATCTCCAATTAACTACAAAAATTTCTGGGCTGGAGACATAGTTCAAATGGTAGACTGACTACTGTTAGCAAACTGAGCATGAGTTATATTCAAGCCCCAAATTGGGATAAAGAAAATGTCCTTAGAATAATACTATGAGAAACAGAATTATGAATAGGAAAGCAGAAACAAAAGAAATAAACTTATTCATACAGACAAAGCTTCCCAAAATGAAATATGGCTTAAACTGTAATATTTAGGGTTTTCCTCCTATACAGTAGAAATAAATGGTATTTTGATTTGACAAAATTAAAGTGTAAAACTGTATGCAATAAATAATCACATTACTTTTATGTTTCCATAATTTAACTTGTTTTCCTACAAAGTTATAGAATAGTGTAGCTTTTGAAAATAAACCAATGTTGCACTTTGAAATATGATTATATATCCTTGCAAGTGTTGTCTAAAACTGATCTACAGTGAAATGATTGCCATTGGTATCTTTCTCAAGATTACAAATGTTTATACTTTCAGCTGACCTTCCACAAAACTCATACACCAAAAATAACTTTTTAGTTTGTTCATGCAATCATAGGAATATAAACATATGTGTCAAAATGTTAATTACCTTAATCTGCTGTCATTAATGTAATATAACTAATACAATTAAGTATATACCTTGAGGAAAATAAGATTCTTCCTTCTAAATACATGCTTGCAGGCACACACACACACACACACACACACATATTTACCACTCTGACTCAGGTTAGGTTCCTGACATTGGATATCAGACACTTATCTAATAATCAACCTTTCCTGCACAGATATAAAATACATTCATACTTCCACAATACAAAAATACCAGATCATTCAAAATAATGAAAATATTTAAAGAATCACCCAGCTCCTGTACCATCTACTCCCTGATTTCATTCATTTCTGTCAATACATTTTTCATATCATAATTAAAATCTTTTTGAGTCTCTCATTAGCAGACAAAAATGTTATCATACAATAGAAAATGTAAGTAAAATTACTTTTCCCTGGGTAACCTTTTATATATATTATCAAAGACTTCGGTTTCCTTGTAGAGTCTGCTTCTGGCATTTTGCCCTAATGTCTAATATTAAATTACAGAGGACATGCCATATTCCTCAGTTCATTTTTCCTGAAGGTTATGCTATGGAGTTGAATCTGATTTGCTTGCTTATTCTAAATTAAATTTTCTCAACAACTTGAATTATTGTTTATGTTACTCCTAAACCATTTGAAATATCAAAAAGAACCGGAAATTCACTTTGGCAATGATTTGTGAATGGCAACAATGCTTGTGGATGGAATGAAGGACTTGAATGATCTAGAGTTCCTTAAAAATGGCACTGTTCTTTAAAGGGCTGATCAGTTAGTAAGCTTTAAAGTGTGGTCTTCTTATTTCATCTAACAAGATAAAAGTATGCTTTTCATCACATTTTTGCCTTCAAAGAACTAAAATTATTTCCTTTGTACAGTTCAGGCCCAGCTGCTACTGTAGTGAAACCCACAAACCACTGCACAGCTGTGTTAGCTGCTATAGAATTTGAAATTTTCTTCCAGTAGCCCTAGTGATTTGAGCCCAGATTCATGGGATAGTCACATAATCTACAGTTACAAATCACCACAATATACAAAGACTATGTGCAAAATGAGGTTCAATATTTTCTTTGTTGTTTTCTTTTTGTCTTATTGATTGTCTTTTAAGGAGCTAGGGGCTGTGTATTTCTCATTATTGTTGATGTGACTTAAATAAATTACCAGATTTTTCAAATAAAATAAAGAGATAAAAAAGACATATTTAGTCACAAAATAAAGCTAAACGTTTGAGTGATTTTTTTAGGGGGGTCCAGTAGTGGGGCCTGAACTCTGGGCCTGGGCACTGTCCCTCAGCTCTTCAGCTCAAGGCTAGCACTCTACCACTTGAGCCACAGCACCACTTCCGGCTTTTTTCTTTTTGCTTATGTGGTGCTGAGGAATTGAACCCAGGGCCTCAGGCATGCAAGGCAAGTGTTCTACCACTGAGCCACCTTCCCAGCCCTTGAGTGATTTTTTTTTATTCTAGTCCTGTTCTCAGTTATCTTCATATAATGTCGAGGTGAGACAAGCATATGTATAAATTGACACGTATAAGCACACAGAACTCTGGAATCTTTAGATTTTGATTTCTATATCAACTTCACCTAGAAAAGAATATTATCACTTGCTTCATGTCTTAAGTAATCTACTTAATACGAGTTTTAATCATTTTTTCTTTTAAAATAAATTTTTGCCAATCCTGGGTTTTATTTATTTTTATGTATTTATTTATTATTTTTTTAATTGTGAAAATACCATACAGAGGGGTTACAATTACATGGGCAAGGTAATGACTACATTTCATATCAAGCATTGTTGCCTCCTCCTTTGTTTCCCCTTCCCATTCCTTCCAATCTCCTCGTTGGTATAATTTGTGGAGGGGAAGGGAAAAATAAATTGTTTAAATAGGGATACAGGTGGACCCATTGCAACAATGAGATGTACAAGATGTTATGTCGAAAAACCAACTTTACAAGTTTTATTAATTTTATCAATAGATCTCATAATCTATGGAATTGATGCATTGCATAAATATTTGATTTATTTTTCCACTGAATTAATATTACATTTATTTTACTTTTTTGCCCATGAAATAATTACATTCTTGAGCATAAAACATCCCTGTTTTTCATTTTTGTTGCCAAAGTGGAAGTATTAGACATTTTGAAATTTTAAATTTAAATTTGAACCTTCAAATTTCACTAGGACTTGAATTGTGTTACAACTTTAATGTTAAAATAAAGAGCATTATTGAATAGAAAGCAACATTATAAGTTATCACACCTTAATCCCTGAATTGACTTAATGATAAAAAACAATTATATTTATATAACATGCTGTATATACTCAAACTATGAGATACAGAAACAGAAGACTTTTTTTGTTTTGGTTTGTTGTTCTTTATAGTTTGTGATGATTCTGTCTTCTTTACCTTATGCCTAGTGTATTCATTGTACGTCTTCAGGAAAGTGAGGGGTGGGCACAGAGCTTTAGGGAAAAGGGTGAAAAATTGCAGCAGTGGAATTCATTGAACATTGATAAAAGTGAACTATTTAACACATGGATGGGGACAGGACAAATGTGAGAACTGAAGACATTTCATAAAAGGAAATGTACTCATTACTTGACTCATGTAATTGCAATTCTTCTATAAATCACCTTAATAATAACAACAGAGAATTTTTTAAGGTCAAACAGAATGTTGCTTGTTAGAATTCTAGATTTTTTTTGTTCACTGGTTTGAGCTGGTTGAGTCTATCTCTGAAAATAGCTACATTGACATTCATTGGGTGAATTTGTGAGCTACTAGTATATAAAAGTCAATTATGATTGCTTGTATGTTTTTTGAGACTCTGATTTATTTACTTTAATTTGTCTACAGGTTTTTGGTTGGGCTTGTTCCTGTTTTTCAAAAGACCTATTGGTGCATAATTAGTGTGGACTCAAGATTGTTCTAATTTATTGCTGTACATACTCAAAGCTATAAATTTTCTTCTGAGTATTGCCTGTGCCCTTGTGTCCCAGAGGAGGTAGTATTTTGTGTGTTCACTTCCACTGAATTCCATAAACCTTGGAACTTCCTCCATATCTCTTCAGTGACTCACTGATGATTTAGCAATGTGTTATTCAATCTCTGTGAGTTTCAGAATTTTCTGTAATGCCTTTTGATGTCAAGATCTAATTTGGTCCCATCATGGTTTGACAGGATACAAGGAGTAATTTCATTTTTACTTTTGAATTTTCACAGATTTTCCTTGTGATCTAAGATATGATCTATTTTGGAGAACATTTCATGGGCTGCTGAGAGGGATATATATTGCGATGCTGCTAGGTGAAATATTCTGTAGATATCTATTAGGTTTAGCTTGTCATTGCAGTTATTTAGGTCTGAAGTTTTTTTGGCTAAGGTTTTACCTGGATGGCCTGTCCAGAGGTAAGAATGATGTGTTCAAGCAACTAACAATGTGTTTGGATGCATGCATATTTTTAGGTTAAGTAGTATTTGTCTGATAATTTGGGAGCTCTAGGATTCAGGGAATTGATATTTAGAATTGTTATATCCCCATGATGGAGAGTTTTCTTTATCAATATTTAATGTCCTCCTTTGTCTCTTTTTACTTTCATTCCACTTTTAATTTAAAGCCTATTTTGTCTAATATTTGTATAGCTACTCTGGCCTGTTTATGAAGTCCATTTTTAATTTGTAAAAATGATGTACAGAAGGGTTACAATTACATAGTCAGATATTGAGCACCTTTCTTTTGAATAGTGTCACTTCTTCCCTCATGTTCTCCCAGGTTTTCCCTTTCAACCTCCCTCCCCCATAAGTTGTATAGTTCATTTTCAATGTAGTGTCTATTGAGTGGCACTGCTGTATTTGTTCACCCTTTGTCCCACCATTTCTGTGTTTCCCCTTGCCCTTTCCAAACTTACATATAAGACCAAAGGTACAGAAATAAAAAACAGCAACAGAAGACAGAAGGAAAAAGCAAAATAATAAAACTCTCATTATCATTTCTTGGAGATCATTTTGATGAACATTATTTTATATGATAATATTGATATAGCTATTGAGCCTTTGTGATCCTTTCCAAAGGGCATCCTCCATTTGATCTCACTTTATAAATTTTTAGAATCCCATATAATTTATCATGTCCAAGTCTAATGTTTCCCCTTTTACCATCCAAGTGTGTTTACTTGTAGAATTATAGGCACATTCTAATACAACAAATGAGGGAAATCAAGCAACCTACATATATATGTATATATATATATATATATATATATATATATATATATACATACAAGACATATATACTTTTATTGATCGCTATTTACAAGTATGTATGTATACATACATATATATACATAAATATTTGAATTCCATTCATCCATCAGAAAGAATAATATTGTAACATTCTTAAGGAAAATGAAACACGCAGAAATAATAATGTTAAGTGAAATTAACTGCACCCAGAGAAACTTAGGTTTCCTCACTTGTGGTAGATAGCAGCTGCTTCTAAATGTAAATTTATAAACATTTATTAAACATACTGGATGGTATGCAAACAGATACAAATGAATTATCTGAAGTGTCAGAGTCTATGTAGTGTGAAAATACTATCATTCTCTTAAAAGATTAAGTCAAAGCCCAACAAAATAAATGCCAGTAAATGTGGACTGCAAGAGAGGACAGCAGGGGGCAATGTGAGAGGGATAGGAAATTGAAGGGGAAAAGGATAGAATATAGGAAAGAAACCATTGCATACTTCCCAGAATTGAAATATACAAAGCAAGGGGTAGTGTGAAATTGGGGTGAAGATGTTGAAGTGGTAACACAATTACAGGTGCATTGTACACATAAACTGCTTTGTTAAATGGCAAGAAATTCCATACATAACATAATATTGAGATACGTAAAGACTGGGCTTGATTGGGAGGGAGGGATGAGAATGTTGAAATGGGTGAAATTGATCAAGATGCTCTGTATCCATAAACTGTTTCAGTGGATGGCAACTCCTTTGTACAAGTAGTTAAAAATATTAAAATATTCAAAAAATTAATTATGATTGTTGAATAGAGAGTTGAACCTCAATTCAATTCCCATTTAAAAATATTTTTTACCTGGAGGTTTGGAGAATCAAATTCCAATAATAAAACATTATGAATCTTTTTTTCTGAAAATTTGAAATTTAAATAAAAATTCCTTTGCTTTTTGTCAGCTATTGGGCTGCTATAAGAGAATACTTCAACGTAAGTGGCTTAAAAACATCAGGAGTATATTAGCCATACTCTAGAAGCTTGGACATTGATTATAAAAATGGTTATTCAAAGCAATTCCTTGTCTTATGGGGGGTCTACTTTCTGGTTCATTATAATTTATTTGCTGGATGTTCACATGGCAGAGTAGTTATATTGGGCTTCTTTTATCAGGATCATTATTTCAGGGTCATCTCTGAAAAGTTGATTCTAATGCCACCAGACAGGGAATACAATTTCAAAATGTGTATCTGGAAGGGGTTACATTGTCCAATATATTTTGCAACTTTTGCTTTAACTCTTAGTGTAGTGTATCATTTGGATATTATTTCATAGAAAATAATAACTTAAGGACAAACCTATATCGTGTAAATTATGTGAATGATTCTTCTTACAATGGGAATAATTATAGTAACGGCAAATTGAAGTACAATTGTTTAGTGGCTCTTGAATCACATCATAGGTAATCATGTAAACATGGTGCAATATTTCTAAGGCCCTTCTGATGTATTTGAACACTCTCCAATGAGTTAATTGCTTTCAGAAATACAGATCTCCTTTGATTTTAATTACTGTCTGCTATTAGGTCTCCCACAGACACCAAAATTAGACGATGCTAATTTCTCTGAAATAATACATAATATAATTTTTATAATTAATATAAGATGAAGAATGTAATATTATTAGCATTATAAATACCAGTGTTCACATTATATAATACATTGACATCCTTTGGTTACATCAATTTTTAGAATATTTATAACTAAATGTAAATTGTTTGCAAATAGTTATTTAATGATGTATAGAAAATGAGAAAAAGATTTGTGTACATATTTACCACAGATGCAAACAGATTCAGGTGGTTATTTCTGATCCCTCATTTGTTGGTTTCATTCACGCATAGAGAACATGCAGAGAAGTGGCAATTGCAACCTTGCACTTACTAAAGAGTTAACTTATATGAAATTTATGTTCTGCTAAATATCAGATTTTATAAATTAAATTGTTTTTGTCCCTTCCTTACTTCCTTCTTTTCTTCTTTCCTTCCTCCCTCCTTCCCTCCATCCCTACCTCTCTCTTTCTCTCTTCTTTCTTTCTCTTTCTTGTTTCTTTGTTTCTTTCTTTCTTTTTTCTTCCATTCTTCATTTCTTTCTTTTACTCAGAATACTTCTTAACACTATAGAAAAAATACCAAATGTTGTACTCCAATGTTTTATGAGGAATTATAACTATTAAATAGATTAATATTAATTTTAACAACCTAAACTATATCTTAAAACAAAAAACTAAAAACCACTAAAAAGCACTTCACAAAAATGCAGGATATGTAACAAATATTACTTTTCATGATATTGTTTATTTCTTCAAACTAAAATAAGAATTTAGACATAATATTGTACATGTCTGTGTGTGTGTGTGTGAGAGAGAGAGAGAGAGAGAGTGTGTTGTTCTTGTGATTTGAACTCAAGGCCTATCCCTTAGTTTTATTCACTCAAGGATAGTGCCCTAACATTTGATCCACAACTCCACTTCTGGCTTTCTGTGTGTGTGTGTGTGTGTGTGTGTGTGTGTGTGTGTGTGTGTGTGTGTGTGTGTGTGATTAATTGAGATGTGTTTCACAAACTTCCTTGCCAAGGCTGGCTTTGAAGCCCAGCTTCCAGAATAGCAAGGATTAGAAGCTTGAGACACTCATATTCAGCACAGATATAATATATCTAAGAATAAAATAAATTTCTTATTATTTGAATTCCAGAGGTCAATTTAACAAATTAACATTTAGATATTTATTTAGTTATTAAATCTGAACCTGCACTGTGGAAAAATACTTTTCATTTTTATGAAAAAATATGCACTAAAGGTTTCAATGACAGAATCTTTGGACAAATTGAAATACTCTATTATTCAAAAGTGACAAAAGGATCATTAATCAAATTTCTCATGTAAGCTAAAATCAATAGGCTCTATCAGGCTGACTGAAGCAATTTGTCATTAACTTTAAATTTTATCTATTGCAGATACATGATTTTCTATTCTTTTTACCCTAAACTTTTTTTTACATAAAAATTTAGATTCATACATTTTTTTGAGTATGCAGAAATCTTAGTTACTGGTCATGTATATTCTGAGGTTTGAGTACTAAGTCATTTCAGAGAAACACTGAATTTCATACATTTTATGTCAACACTGATTTTTAGAAATTGAATCAATCTCAATATGAGCTAACTAAAGCAAAATATTCCATGACTTATCCAATTATTCCTATATATTTGAATATAACATTATTGAATGGCAGGAAATTCATATTATACCTACTCTCTACAGAAGTTACAGTATTCATTTTTCCTTCAACTAGGAAGAATAACCTCACTATAGATGACAAAAAACTTGAATAAAAATGCCATAAAATTATAAAAAATTCAAGTCATTATGAGTTAGATGAAATAGTTATTTTTGAAGATCAAAAATGAAATCTCTTGAAGCTTCCTTATCTGTTAAATAAAATGTATTTGCAGTCTATATATTTCATTCATCTCTCCAGCAATTGTATAACCAAACCAACTCCATGCCAAATAGCTCCTCTGATTAATTGAAGTAAATACTTAGGAACAGAAGTTATCACAATTGTACAGAAATATCTACCCACCACTCTAGAAATTAAATCTGAAATCATAAAGGATTGGGATTAATAATTAGTTTTCACTATGTTGCCATAAAGAGGTGGTGAACTTTTTCAAGTGGACACAGCTGTAGAGATTTGGTCACTGAGAACTTGTGATCAGAGGACCTTAAGATCAAAGTCCTTTCCTATTCTTCCTCCTTTTTCTTCTCTGTCTCCTTCTCGTTTTCCTTCTCCCTCTCTCTCTACCCTTCTTTCTCCCTCTCCCACTCCTATTCCTCCTCTTCTTTTCTTCCTGGCTTCCACGAATATACATACTCCATCACATGTTCCTGACATGGGGTACTGTGCCAACCCAAAACAATGAGGATAAGAAACATAAACTGAAATGTATAAAATCAGAAGCCAAGATTAATCTTTCCTCCTTTTAAGCTGATTTCATAAACTATTTTGTCATATTAATAGGAGACTGACACAGCATGCTCTCATTTATTATAAGGGATAAGATTTACTGGAAAAAAAAATCTGACCAACATCGCCCTAATGAAATGATTGATTAAATTAATATTATAGTAGGGCAAATCTATTTTAAAATATCAGTTATACTTCAAAAAGAGGCAAAAAATTTACCACTATGGTTTGCTATAAAAAGACATCAGAATTCACCCTGTTCCTCAAGGAAATAAATCTATAATTGGCACTATTGTCAATTTCACAAATGATTTAATAAGACTGAAGAACAAATTTCAACCCAAATTGCGTGATATAAAATTTACTTTGTCCCTGTAAACAACCTTTGTATTCTATCTATGTTTGGTCCTTAAAATGACTTGTATTTTATTCTAGTCATATTTTTAATTAACTTTAAGTGCTTGATTGGGGGTTGCTTTTGACCATGCAGTTTATAGTGTTTAGTGAGTTATTTTGTTTTCCTTTTTTCTCTCCTGAGGTTTGAACTCTTTGCCTGGGAGCTGACCCTGAGCTCCTTTGGATGAACACTAGAAATCTATCACTGGAGGAACAGCAGCACTTTTCAGATTTTTCTCAGATTTCACTGGAGATAAGAATCTCACAGACTTTCCTGCCTGTGCTGGCTTCAAACCTCAATCCTCAGCCTCCTGAGTATCTAGTATTACAGGCATGAGCTGCTAGTGCCTGTCTTAATACAATGCTTCCTTTTTTTTTTTTTTTTTGGCCAGTCCTGGGTCTTGAACTTAGGGCCTTGACAATGGGCACTGTCCTTCAGCTTCTTTTCCTCATGCTAACACTCTGCAACTTGTGTCACAGTACCAATTCCAGCTTGTTTTGTTTATGTAGTACTGAGGAATCAAACCCAGGGCTTCTCACTACAACTAAGTCTACCACTAAGCCACATTCCCAGCCCAGTACAATGCATCTTGATTATCATTGTCCCTCATCCTTCTCAATCCTATCTCATCTCTCAATTTACATAATTTTGTAGAAGATTCACTGACTCATAACATCATATATAGTGAGTTAGAGGATATGTCACAATTCATATTTTATTGATAGTCTCATTCATCAACATACTAAACTTATGCATTACAGAATTCTGTGATTTTAAATACTAAATTATCACTCAGATTCACCCACTACTATTCTAAAATTTTTCCTAAGGTTAATGCAAATGCAATCTGTAATTCTTCGGTAAAGTACAATGATTCATAGAAAGTTAAGAGTTGGACTATAACATCACCTTCAGTTCTAGAACATTTTATCATTACTACCCCCTCAAAATACTCCAATATTTATTAGTAGTTACTTCCTGTCATCATTTCAACCTACCCTCCACTTGACCAACCATTACTTCATAGTCTACCACTACAGATGTGCCAATTTTAAAAAGCTCATTTAATTAGAAAATGCAGTCTATTTTATCCATTTCTCCCATGTAATATTAGTGTTTCCCAAGTAAGTTCATGTAAATTTTTCTGACGGATAGAGCATATTGTTTTGTATACATGTGTATAATTATATAAGGTCCTCAATGGGCATTTCAATATTTTATTATATATTATTGTAAAAGGTTTTGCTGTGTATATTCTTGTACATGTGTCTCATTGGGCATGTGTTGAAATCTATTTTGTATATAAAATTATGATTCAAAATGCTGGATAAGGGCTGGGAAGCTGGCTCAGAGGTAGAGTGCTTGCCTTGCATACATGAGGCCCTGGGTTCGATTCCTCAGCACCACATATGCAAAAAGAAAAAAGCAGGAAGTGGCGCTGTAGTTCAAGTGGTAGAGCGCTAGCCTTGAGCTGAAGAGCTGAAGGACAGCACCCAGGCCACAGAGTTCAGGCCCCACGACTCGACCCAAAAAAAAAAAAAAAAAAGAAGCTGAGGGACAGTGCCCAGGCCCTGAATTCAAGCCCCCTTACTGGCCAAAAAACCCTAAAACTTCTGTATTATAAAATAAAGTGTTGGCTTAACAAATGCTTTAAAAAAAAGCGGGGGGGGGGTGACTGGGAAGGTGGCTCAGTGGTAGAGCACTTGCCTTGCATGCCTGAGGCCCTGGGTTTGATTCCTCAGCACCACATAAGCAAAAAAAAAAAAAAAGCCGGAAGTGGGGCTGTGGCTCAGGTGGTAGAGTGCTAGCCTTGAGCTGAAGAGCTGAGGGATAGTGCCCAGGCCCAGAGTTCAGGCCCCAGGACCGGACCCAAAAAAAAACAAAAACAAGCCAGGCGCTGGTGGCTCACGCCTGTAATCCTAGCTACTCAGGAGGCTGAGATCTGAGGATTGCGGTTCAAAGCCAGCCAGGGCAGGAAAGACCGTGAGACTCCTATCTCCAATAAACCACCAGAAAAACCAGAAGTGGCGCTGTAGCTCAAGTGGTAGAGCGCTTGCCTTGAGCTGAAGAGCTGAGGGACAACGCCCAGGCCCAGAGTTCAAGCCCCACGACCGACAAAAAAAAAAAAATGCTGGATAATAGAGCAACTATATGTGTAGTATCTTAAAGATTGCCAGTATGTTTAATAAACTGACTATATCACTTTAAGTGCTAAGCAACAATGTATAAGGATTCCAATTCCTACATAATGGTTGTGCAGTGCTATCTTATTGTTGTTTCTATTTCCACTAATCTCTATATGTATGCAATGTCTAGGTATGTTATGATCTTTTAATATGTTCTTTGGTTGTTGGTATATTATTACAGAGATATGTATTTGGACTTTTGGATAACATATTCAGATTGGTTAAAGTTTTTCATTGGCATTAATATGCTCTTAATATATTTTGATTCAAGTCTCTTTAAATAAATGTATATGTATACATACTATGTGTACCTATGCATATTTCATATTTATATGTGTATATATACAAATAACTATATATTTATACATATAAACGAATATACAGATGTGTACATACATGTATATAGACATATATGTATATTATTATTTTAATTTGTCCATAAGCGATCATTTTACTTTATTTGTCAAACATGTCCTTTATTGATTTTACTTTAGCATTAAGCAGTCTTAAAGATAGGCTCAAGTCTAACATTTTAGTATATCTTAGACACCAATAGCCTTCTAGTCTAATGAACCATGAGCCCTCAGAATGTTGACCAAATTTCTTAGTTCTTTTACACAATTACTGTAATTATGTATTTTCTCATCTATCTTTGTTTCATTTCACCAGAGAAGCTGTATTTATCCTTTATGTCATACATGAATACCAATGCCTTTGGAAGGTATTTATTAATTGGTGCATATTAATTGTACGAAGAAATCTTATTGAAATATTTTGCACATGCACATATTGATCAAGGGCCTGATTAACCTGTTTCTGTCTTTCTCCATTCCCATTGCCTCTTATTTTTCAATTGTTTTCTGTTAATGTCTTTGTGCTATCTCCACTCATTGTCAAAATGTATTTCAGTGTTGTTCACCCAGTATCATTGAAAATTATAAAATGCTGAATATAAAGACAAAAATCTAAGTAAATAGAGACATATAATTTTTGTGGATTGGAGGATACATTTGAGCAAAGATATTTAATTGTCTCCTGCTTCATCCCCCTCCTTTTATTTGGTCATTCTTGGGGCTTGAAATCTGGGCCTGGGTACTGTCCCTCAGCTCTTCAGCTCAAAGTTAGTGCTCTACCACTTGAGCAACTGTGCCACTTCTGGATTTCTGGTGGTTAATTGGAGATAAGTGTCTCACAGACATTCCCGTTCAAGCTGGCTTTGAACCGCAATCCTCAGATCTCAGTCTCCTATGCAGCTAGGATTATAAGCATGAGCCGACAGTGCCCAGCTTCACAATTTTATTTATAAGTTTATGACAATTTCTTAAAACACCTGACCAGCACTCTTGACTCATTGACAAAAGAAAATAAACTGGAATATATTTCTCTGTCTAATATTAAAGGTGTTAGTGTAAAATTGTTATATTTGTAGAGGAAAGATTACAAAGCTCAATGGGTCTGGAGGGCACCAGACTAGAGCCACATACATATTATCAAGGAATATTTAATAAGAGTTTAAAACCAAACACTTATGGAATGACATTCTCTTTAATAAGTGGTGATAGATTAGACAGTATTGGGGAGAATTAAAAAGTGAAGGTTGACTTAAATATAACAATTTATTCAAATATTATCTTCAAGCAGGTTTTGAAAGTGGCATATAAAACAAAAGAGTGATGTAAATATAAAGCAAAGGAAGATGTCTTGACAATTTAAGTATACTTAAATATGGCATTAAAATTATTGGAAAGGAAAACTTGATATAGTATAACTCAATAAAACTCAATAAAAGTCTAAAATAATTTAGTCTCATATACAAATAGTGAATAGAATTTAGGAGCAGGGTGCTCATGTATCTCATCACAGCTAGGCTGTGATTTGAGTATTACTGTTTGAAGGCAGCCCACAAAATAAAGTCCCTGAGAATCTTATCTCTGCTTAATCAGCAAAAAAGCCAGTTTTTTTATTTTTTTATTTTTATTTTTTTAGGTCCAGTCGTGGGGCCTGAACTCTGGGCCTAGGTGCTATCCCTCAGCTCTTCAGCTCAAGGCTAGCGCTCTACCACTTGAGCCACAGTGCCACTTATGGCTTTTTTCTTTTTTGCTTGTGTGGTGCTCAGGAATCGAACCCAGGGCCTCATGCATGCAAGGCAAGCGCTCTACACTGAGCCACCTTCCCAGCCCCTCAAATGGTAAATTGTTAACAAATGCAACAAATCTCAGGGGCCCTGATTTCAATCCCCAGGACCATACATACATGTACAAAATTAATAATAGTAATACTAATAGTGATGATGATGATGATGATGATGATGATGATGGTAATGATGATGAAGGGTACCCATAGTCAAGGATAAAATATTTGCAAATCCTGTACCTGAAGAGTGCCTCAAATGTAGACTATACATAAAATGCTCAAAACCTAATGTTAAAAAAAATCGATTAGAAACCAGCAAAATACATCTTGTGAAAAATAAGCACAAGAAAAGCATCATCAGTCATCAAATGAATGCACATTAAAACTAAAATGACATTATAAAACATGTATGAGAATTACTTCACATAATACAATAATGTCCATACTAAATGCTATCAAGAAACAAAGAAACTGGATGCTGGCAGGAATGTCTTTGGGAAAGCCATTTCTGAAAACATTTTGACAGGTTCCTAGAATATGAAATATGCAACAACCCACAGTAGCACAGGAATTGAGTTCTTCAGGCTTTGTCTCATAGAAATAAAATGTAACATTCACCCAAAGGCCAAAACATAGAGGTTTATACCAGCATTATTTCCTCTAATCAAAGAAATGGAAATCAGTTCAGGCTTTCTTCAGGTGAGTGGGAAACGAATTGTGCTACATTCTATAATGACAGAACCAAAGGCAACTCGTGGGAATACAATACATTATTAAGGCATACAACAACTGACAGTAATCTACATAGATTTGAAGGAAATTCTAAAAGCTTATTTATTGCATGAGCTAGAAGTCGTAGAAAAAAAATGTGTTGGTTGCCAGGATGAAACAGGTTTGGGATGGTACAAAGAGAAGTAGTGGGTTTAATTATAAAAGGGAAGCATGAGACAGACTCATTTTTGGTAAAGAAACATTATCTGTAAATATGATATATTAATATAGAGTTGATAAAATTATTTTGGACTTAATATGCGCACAAAATAATTAAAGTAACTGAAGTCTGCATAAGGCTCTTGTGAAATATTAATGTCCTACTTGTGATGTCATTCTATAAATATTTAAAGAAACTGGGAAAATATTCAAGGGATTTCTCTGTGTTCTTCTTATAACATCATAATCCATACTAAGCTCAATAGAATTTAATGATATCTAGAAAATAGAAGTCAATATCGAATGTTTACATTGGAAAATAGTCTTAGTCCAAGCTTGCTAATTAGAAGGCAGATCTTTAGAACACCAACATCCAGGGCCAGTTCTGACAAAAAAAAAAAAAAATTGTGAGAAACTATAAAAACACAGAAAGCTAGATATAGTGTAATTTCCCTGTTACCTCACGTTTGTGGAAGCCATACGTAAGAGATTATTGCTCAAAGGAGGCTTGGCCAAGAAGTAAGACCTCATCTGAAAAATAATCTAAAGTGGGGCTGGGATGTAGCTCAGTGGCAAAGCGCTTGCCTAGCAAGTGCAACGTCCTGGGTTCGATCCCCAGTACCAAAAAAGAAAAGACAAAAAAAAAATACAGTTAAAAAAAAAAAAAACCCAAACAACAAAAATAATCTAAAGTGGTCAGAGCCTTAGCAATTTCAAGCACCAGTAGTGCCAAAGGAAAAAGGAAAAGAAGAGAACAGAAAACTAAAGGAAAGGATAGAAAAGGAAAACTATTTTCTCTTCATTCTTGTAGTTTTATGTCATTGGATACAAGAATTGAGAGTAATTTGTATACTGTTTTAGGAATCAGGCCTCTAACTTGAAAGCATTTATTTCAAGTAATTATTTTATTATTACTATTTATTACCTTATTATGCCTTCTTGGAGATTGAATCCATGGCTTTGTATATATTAGTCTAGTCCTACAACTGAGCTGTACCCCAGCTCTCTTGTATAGTTTTGGAAATTTTTTATGAATTCTTCAACAGATAGCTACTCTACTTTTCATCTTATCTTTTCTCTCCCACTTTTTCCTCTATATATTTTAGTTTTTGTTTTGAAAACATTCCTCAGTTTTATCTTCTAAACCTAGAATTTTGCTTTGAGATTACAGGGAAGTCGGTTAATTTTATGACATCTATTAAAATTATATACAGATATATGTATTTCATATGCATGATTGATTCTTAGAGTTCATTGCAATATGGTCCTATGTACATAGGTATTGAGCCATTGTGATCCTCTCCTAAGAATAGCTGCCCTTGTTTTCGCCATGTGAATGCTTAGATTGCTGTTAGTTATTCATGTCCAAGTATAATTATTTGTCTTTTACTACCTACTGGCTTAACGTGAAGATTTATGGACATATTCTAGTTATTACAAATGAGGAAAATCATGCAGTATATATTTAATTGGCTCTGGCTTATTGCACTTAATATCATTTTTTTCCAGTCTTTCCAATTCCTCAGGAATGGGGTAGTGCTATTCTTCTCGATAGAAACACGGAATTCCATCAATTCAACAGAATTGAAGACCCAGAAATGAATCCACTCCTACAGGCACATAATTTTTGATTAGGGAGCCAGAAACAGGATGGAAGAAAGACAGTGTAAAACTGAATTCGGAAATCCTTACCCAAAAGACCACCAGAGACCATCAACAATGTAAAAGCAAAGGAGTCTTTATTGCAAGCTAGAACTTGGTCCCCCCACATACATGGCAGCAGCCCTTGACACTGAGAGGCCCCGAGCCCAGGGTTATAGTACTTTTTATACACTTTTTAGGGAAGGCAGGGACTTTGTATACATCATAACATCTTACAACAAATTATAACAATCACGGGAAACTCTTAATACAATTCTATATTGGCGCACTACAAAGCAGAAACAGGTTGTTGGTTAGATCAGAGGGTTGAAGTACTTTAAACTGGTTGGCTTGCACCACAGGGAGTCTCAAGGACACACTTGCTAAACTGCAGGGTTCCTTTCTTAAACAAGCACCACCTGTGGCCTGACTGCTGGGGTCACCATGCCCTCCAGCACCTGCCTGCCTGCGGGTTTTCCCAAGGATTGTTTATGTTCCTAGTTGCCCAGGAATTGCTTCTTCTGTTCATTCCCAGGCCGGGCTCATGGTCAGCTGCATAACTCATACTTCAGATGATGATATCTTGCTCAAGATGGAGTCACTCAGGCCTCAGGCTCCTCATTTCCCCCTTTCTGATAGGCACCTTAAGGGCCAATCATGGTCCTTATGGGCACACATCATGTTCTCCATTGGGTACCAGTTGATATTGAGCCTTTAAGATCATCAGCTGTACACTGTTAATGCGTTTTCTAACAAATATCACTAGCCGGTTTACAACACTGGACCCGACTATGAGTAACAAAATTAACAGTACCGAAGGCTCTTACATTTTTTTCCACCAGTCCTGACTCCGTATATCAGTTAACTTAATTTTATACCAGCAGTACTCATGAAGCTCCAATTTAAGACATACTCATACCATTTACTACATACGTAAACTGTCTGAGGTTTGTCTTCTTTACTCCAATGATTTAATGTTTAAGACAATCCTTACTTTTCAAATCCTTTTTTATCCAAAGAGGATACTAATTTTTTTCCCAATTCCTTTCCCAAGGCTTTCTTTACTACCCTCCTCTTGTTTGCAATTCCTTGAACTTCTTTGTGGCTAGAGTTTTAAAATGCCCATTTTTCCTTTGGCTTGCAGAACCAAGTTATCTCAGAGCAGCCTCAAGTCACCACTTGGATGCAGAAGCTTGCTAGATTTTAAGTCTAAGATCAAGGCTGGGTCTCATTACTACCTGTATTGAAGACACACTCAGGTTATTACCATACCAGAGCCAAACTTGGCTGTGACTATAGAGTGGATTTTCAGTCACTATGCACTGAAGTGCCTAAGGCAAGCATGCCAGTGATCCTTGCCCCCAATATCCACTATGGGAATAGAGAAGGTTTCTGGATATCACCCAAAAGAATGTCCCACAAGATCTTAGTTTTAGCAGCTTTCAACCAGGATGCAGTCTCAGGTGATGGAATCAGGCAGTTCACTCTACTTTTTTCACAGTGGAGGTGGTCAGGGTAACAATGTAGATTTCTTCCAGGGGACTGTCAAGCTGTAGCAGTAGCAGCAGGGTCTTTCAGTGGCTTCAAGGGACTGTCACACCTCCTGCTGGGCTGCAAATTCCTACACAGACTGGTTAAGGATATATTGCATAGGCTTGGCAGGCTGTGACCCCACTAGTTTTTAAGACTATTTAGACAATAGCATAGGACAATTTACCAAGATGACAACTTTTTTAACTAGACAGTTCTTTTAATAAGGCTGATTTTCTAGGCAGTTATAGAGGGCTCAGGCCTGTACTATTTCCCATGCCTTTTCCTTCTGTCTATTTGGCCACAACTTTTTAAAGTGACTCTGGTCCCTTGTTCTTAAAAGCAGAAGATGGGTGAATATTCATCTTCTGTAACTTCTTTAAGCTGACTCAGGGGTGTTGATCCTACCTAGCCAGGAACCTATAACCTTAGCCTACTTTACAAAGAACAATATTTTAACTTTTGGCAAATGCACAAACCTTTTCTCTGGCTACAGCAGTGTAGCTTGTATAGCCTTCTGGTTTGCAAAAGCATCTTTCTGGATGGCTTAGGAATGTGGTCTCTAATGATGCCTAAGTTACCTATGCAGACCTTCAGAGAGATATCAATAGAAACACACTTACAGGTTTACAAACTTTTTCCTGAGGAAATGAATTTCATGTAGCTGGTGTCAGCTCAAAAATTACTGCCAATTAGAATTTTTGGCACATACAAGGGTTGGGATTTAAACTATCCCCCACATTTTATAACTAGCTTTTTACTACTATCACAGGATGGCAAGTTCCTGTCCCTTACGAGGTAAATAGTCATGGACATTAGGCATGCTTACAAACTGTCTTCGCATGACCTCCTGGCTCTGATCAATTCTTGAAGGGCCATGCACAAATGACTCTAGGATCCGACATTTCTGCCATCCAAGCAGTGGCTTACTGCCTCTGGATGCTCCACCATTGCTTTTGTTCCAGGAGTGTCTTCTCCACACTGGAAAAAATGCCTCATTGGCATTTCCCTTAGTTGGTCGCTGAACTTGAACTCAGGGCCTGAGTGCTGTCCCTCAGCTCTACAGCTCAAGGTTAACACTCTGCCACTTTGAGTCCCAAAGCAACTTTGCTTGCTCTTTCAGCACTCTGCTGGATGATTAGAGGTGACAGTCTCACAGGGACCTTTTTCTTCCCCGGGCTGGCTTCGAACCAGTTTGCAGAACAATGAGTCTTATAGAAGGCCACTTTACTCCAATTAAAAGCAACAAGGTGGTCAACATAGAAGTAGCTTTTAAGCATGCTCTTACCTGGAACTTATAAAAGCCAAAATTACATCTAACAAACTTGTAAGAATCCTCTGTACTTTGCTCTGGGCTTGCTGGAAACTGTTAAAAAAAAAAAAAACCTATAAGAGCAAACTATAATAGCAATTATTTTGGTAATCTTAATTTTTCCTTTTGTGCACTTTGAGGCAAATATTAAGAACAATTTTACTCTTAAACTTTATATCCAAAAATCCATTCTTAATTTTTAAGCCTCCTATTAATCTCCTTTTTAATATTCTATACATTAGTTTTTAGTTGCATTTTTAAAAAATCTCTTAAAATCTTGAGGCAAAGTGTCATTCATTGTCTCTTGGCTGCTTGTTTTAAAACAGATACACATTAAAACTTTTAAACTTAAATGTCAATTTTTCCTTAATGCAAGAATTACAATCACCATCACTGTACCAAGAAGCTAGACTTAACACCCTTATAACTTTTAGAAACATATACTACTTGTAGAACATCATTGAAAGCAAGTCACATTATACAAATAAACTTTTTAACCCTCTTTTTAAGTCCAAGGGGCAGTTTTAGCAATACTAATCAGATCATCACATCACTCATTTTAACAATCATGTTTCCAGTGTCTATCTGCAGGGAAAAGGGACAGAACAAAGATGGGCCACTTGGCCCCTCCTATGGAAAGGGCACGTACCTAATCCAACTCTTTAGTGTTAGATGAACTGCTTTTGTGCCAGCTTGCCCCCTTTCACCATGCATGGACTCCTCCCAGGGCCTGTCCCATTATCTGTGGACTTCCTCAGGGCCTGTCCCACCATGCATGACCAGCTGAACTGCGCTTCTGCCTGTTCACTCCTCACCCCTAAAGACAGGTCTTCTGTTGGTTTCTAAGTTTTCCCTTTTCTTTTTTTTTTTAAATTTAATTTAATTTTATTTGTGAACATACTGTACAGAGGAGTTACAGTTACATGGGCAGGATAATGCGTACATTTCTTACCAAGCATTGCAGCCTCCTCCTTTGTTTACCCTTCACATCCCTTCCCAGCCTCCCCCCTCCCCCACTAAGTTTTCCCTTTTCTTATCTCTTGGTTCTCGAATGAAATACACAGTTTTAGACAGACAGAACAGGTAACATCTTTGACAGTGTTAAACTAACCGTTACACTTAAATTTCTAATATTTATCTCCAAATTTTAGCCAAGGAACTAAATTCCAAACAGCCAATGCATTTGTGTTAAGCCAGATATCTTGATTACAGTATAAACAGCCTTATGCATTTTAAAATATTAGATTTTAAAATACCAGATTTCCTAATTTCTTAATTTTTATTTATTTTTTATTGTGAAAATACTGTACAGAGGGGTTACAATTAGATGGGCAAGATAATGAGTACATTTCTTATCAAGCATTGTAGCCTCCTCCTTTGTTTCCCCTTTCCATCCCTTCCCAGCCTCCTCCCACCTCCCCACCCAATCCTTGGGGGGGGACCCGCCCCCCTCCCCCCCCCCCCCCCCCCGCAACAAAGTTGTAAAGTTCGTTTTCCACATGACAACTTGTACTTCTCATTGTTGCAATGGGTCCACCTGTATCCTTATTTAAACGACTTGTTTTTCCCCTTCCCCTCCACAAATTATACCAACATCAAATACAGTGAAAGCAGGGTTTATACTGTGGGGTAGGGACATACAAAGCAACAAAGAAATAATCTTATAAATGCGTTATAAACAAATACATGAAAGAAAAAAAACATTTGAATACATATCTTAGGGTTCATTTTCCTAACATCACCTGATCTGACCTTTTCTGCTTGACTCAGACATATACTAGATATTGCAAATAAGGGAAACCATGGGACCTATGTTTCTTTGGGCTTCACTTACTTCACTTACTATAATTTTTTCCAAGTCTTTCTACTTCCTAACAAATGGGGCAATGTCATTCTTTCTGATGGAGGCATAGAATTCCATTGTGTATATATACCACATTTTCTAGATCCATTCATCTACTGAGGGGCATCTGGGTTGGTTCCATAACTTAGCTATAGTAAATAGTGCTCCAATAAACATAGTCGTGCTGGTAGCTTTAATGTGGTCTTGTTTGTATACTTTGGGGTAAATGCCCAAAAGTCTGATTGCTGGGTCACATGGGAGCTCTATATGGAGTCTTTTGATGAACCTCCATACTACTTTCCAAAGTGGTTGAACAACTTTACACGACCACCAACAATGCAGTAAGGTTCCCTTCTGTCCACATCCCCTCCAGCATCTGTTGTTTTTAGAGTTTTGATTTCAGCCATTCTAACTGGAGTGAGGTGGTATCTCAATGTTGTTTTGATTTGCATTTCTTTTATGGCTAGAGAGGTTGAGCATTTCTTCATATGTCTATTGACCATCCTTCTCAACTAGGCCCTGAGAGGAGACTCGAGCTGGGACAGCTTCTTTACAGATTTTGTTTTTGTTTTAGGGATTATAGAAAAAAAAACAAAAACCTTGGCTCCAACCAGCCCAGTTCTTGAAATGAAAAGAATGCCTCTAGGTCCCCCTCCCCTTAACTTAACCCACCTTCATTGTTTTGTTAAAGACTGACCAATTAAACAGGTAGCCAGTAATCTGGCTCATGCTGGCATGCTGGCTGGCATGCTGGTGACATCCCGAGTTTACTATAAACTCCGCCTTTTTCACATGTATATGCTAAACTCCTTTGTGTATGTTTACCTTAAGCTCCGCTTTACCATTAAATTCGCAAGTCATTTAAACCAAAAGTGATAGGCTGGTTTAAACAGCCATTATGTGACAAAGTGTAACCTCACTGGCCACCTGCGTGTGGTCTGGTATGACTGTGCAATCTTTTGGGTGTGTGAAAATCTCATTGGTCGCCTATGTGACCAGGCTTCACCTTGTGATTTTTGCCAATAAAAACCTAAGCACATGGGCTGCTCGGGGTCGCAGTATCAGCTCCCGAGTCTGTGCTGCGGCCCTGGCCAGTCAGTGCAGGGACCTTCTCAATAAAGTTGCTTCTTTAATAACAACTTTGTTGCGGTGGGCTCTGTCACTCCGGACGACTACATGGGCTTGCTTGCCTGTGTAGGGGGTCTTCCTACTACACTTCTTTCCTCTTCAGAGAAGTTTCTCTTTAAGTCTTTAGCCCACTTATTTATTGGGCAGTTGTTTCTTTGAGTTGTTTCTTTGTTGTCGGGGGATTTAATTTTTTGAGTTCTAAGTATATATTAGATATATTAGATATATATGGCTAGTGAAGATCTTCTCCCAATCCGTAGGCTTTCTATGGATCTTGCTAGCTATTCCTTTGCAATGCAGAAGCTCTCTAACTTCATGCAATCCCATTTGTCCAACCTTTCTTTGCTTTTTTGTGTTTCTGGGTCTTTATTAAGAAATTTTCAGCCTGTGCCAAGGAGACCTAGGGTTTCTCCTATTACATCCTGTAATGTTTTCAGAGTGTCTGCTTTGACTCCGAGGTCTTTGATCCATTTGGAGTTGATTCTGGTGCAAGGTGATACGGCCCCCATAAACAGGCGGGAGTTGCAATCCTAATATCAGATAAAATAGACTTCAAATTAAAATTCATGAGAAGAGACAAAGAATGTCACTACATACTAATTGAGGGATCTCTCCTTCAGGAGGATATTACAATTCTAAATATCTATTCACCAAACAACGAAGCACCCAAATTTATCCAAGAAACACTACTTTCGCTCAAATCCCACATAGATCCAAAGACATTAATTGTTGGGGATTTTAACACACCACTTTCCCAACTAGATAGATCAACTAGGCAAAAACTCAACAGAGAAACCGCAGATCTAAACAACTACATAGATCAACTAGATTTAACAGACATCTACCGAATATTTCACCCAGCAGCATCAGAATACACGTTTTTCTCAGCAGCACATGGAACATTTTCTAAAATAGACCACATTTTAAGCCACAAAGCAAACTTGTCCAAATTCAGAAACCTTGCATTCTCTCTGACCACAAGGGAATAAAATTAGAACTCAACACTAGATTTTCTAATTTTTAAGTTAAAGAATCCTTAAAAAGCCGTTAAAAACCATGTGAAGATTCCTTAAAATTTTTGGTAATGTCCAAACCTCATAATCTTTTGAATTTTAAACTTAAACTCACCCATTGTTACAGCATGCTGACAACTCTTATCTTGAACATGTTCATAAACACATACAAAACACTCACACAGATCTTAAAGCACACAAAAATCAAAATCAGTTGTACGTACATTTTCTAAAGTTTTTTTAAAAATTTAAGACATATTTCTTTTAAACGAAGTACCTTTGTTGAGCTTCATTTTTCCAGGGCTTGCTTGTTTAGCAAGGCATTTCACCAATCAGTCTTTTGAATCCCTTCTGTTGGAGGAGGGCTGGGGGAGGGGGTCACCTGAAACTGAACTGGCCTGATTTTTACCCAATTTTGACAAGAGCACTTTACAAATTGTTAAGCTGTCTGGAGCAGCTGAAAGTCCAGACCAGGCTCACTGCTATCTACACCATAACCTCTCTCCAGCAGCCTCCACCAGGAGAAGGTGCACCTGAGGCTTGTCCATGCCCCTCCTCTTGGCTGCTGTAACAAAAGAAGGGGGGAGGGAGACTTAGCAGGTTTGTGACCAAGCCCACCCGGAGGCTGAGACTTTTATTCCCCCAGAGATGTTCAAATAAATATCAAAAACACTGATAAACACAAAAACCAAGGATTCACATTTAAAACTGGTACCAATTCTAAAACGGAACTAGACAAAACAACAACCAAAGGCTGAGTTGGGGACTAATGGGCCCCCAGAACTCTGTGCTGTTCTCAAGCTGAATCCAGAGTTTGCTGAGTGAGCCTGCCACTCTCACCCAGAACTTCCCTACCTCAGAAAACATAGAACAGAAAACACACCAAAGTAAACAAGACAGACAAGTGGCCACAAAGACAAAATCAGGTCTCAGTGAATGGGGCGACATCTCAACACCACTCACTTACCAGGGGACTCGATCCCCCTCTACTCACCTCGGGAGGATTTTTCTTTTAGATTCCTGCAAACATTGACCCAGGAGCCTTCCAAGGCAAAGGAGAATTCCCAGTCATCTTGGGGCAAGGGAAAGAAGTCCCTAGTGGCCATCCCCTCAGACTGACAGGTTCTCCCCCATACTCAGACCCCCTGGGCCAAGGCCCGAGGCTAAGATCTTGCTGGTGCCACTTGCAAGTGGTCATTGGCAATTTCATAAAAAAAGAAGGAGCTAGAGAGAAACAGATATTAAGGGGGTGTTAGTCAGTCTCCTCTGAGCCCTTGCATCAGGATGAATCTGGGAGGAGAAACATTCCAAGAATTCCAAAAGACACACAGACAAAACACTGAACCCTGAGACAAGACATGTTCACAGCATGTGCATTGTAGACTGTCAGTCAGAAAGTGCCGGACCCCGCACTAGTGGATAGCCTACCCTGTAAACTATCAGTCAGAAAGTGCCAGACTCAAGCTTCTGCACTAGTGGATAGTTTACCCCCCAGGAGGTCTGAGGGACATCTCCCACCGGCCCCGTTGGCTGTCTTATAGCACGTCTGCCAAGACCTCTTGCCAACCCCAATACAGAACCTGCAGGCAACTCAAATACCAGATGATTTCAGAATGGCAATACCTCTACTTACCGGCCGGGTTTCTCATGACTCCTTGGTTAAGGCATCTGGGTGGGCTTTGGGGGGATTCCCGGCCAATGTACCAAATGTAAAACTGAATTTGGAAATCCTTGCCCAAAAGACCACCAGAGACCATCAACAATGTAAAAGCAAAGGAGTCTTTATTGCAAGCTAGAACTTGGTCCCCCCACATACATGGCAGCAGCCCATGATGCTGAGAGGCCCCGAGCCCAGGGTTATAGTACTTTTTATACACTTTTTAGGGAAGGCAGGGACTTTGTATACATCATAGCATCTTACAACAAATTATAACACATCACAGGAAACTCTTAATACAATTCTATAGTATGATTGGCACACTACAAAGCAGAAACAGGTTGTTGGTTAGATCAGAGGGTTGAAGTACTTTAAACTGGTTGGCTTGCACCACAGGGAGTCTCAAGGACACACTTGCTAAACTGCAGGGTTCCTTTCTTAAACAAGCACCACCTGTGGCCTGACTGCTGGGGTCACCATGCCCTCCAGCACCTGCCTGCCTGTGGGTTTTCCCAAGGATTGTTTATGTTCCTAGTTGCCCAGGAATTGCTTCTTCTGTTCATTCCCAGGCCGGGCTCATGGTCAGCTGCATAACTCATACTTCAGAAGATGACATCTAGCTCAAGATGGAGTCACTCAGGCCTCAAGCTCCTCAACAGCCTCTTCAAAAAATTGTGCTGGTAGAATTGGCTGTATACAGAAAACTGAAGTTAGATCCTTATATATCCCCCTGCACCAGAATCTATTCCAAATGGATCGAAGACCTCAATGTAAGTCCAAATTCCTTGAAAATGTTACAGGAAACACGAGGGCCACTTGGCATAGGTCAAAACTTCCAAAGATCATGAAGCACAACAAATCAAAGTAAGTCTGGATAAATGGGATTGCATCAAACCAAACCAATCAGTTGTCAGACTCAAAAGCCATGGAGAAAAGAGATAGTGTAGCAGAGATTTATTAGGGAGCAAATCTACAGATAAGAGCCTCAGCCAATGCTAAACACTTACTACCTTTCTAACTAGGTTATTTATAGTGGATTTACATGTATATAAGAGTTTTCTGGTGGGGATTAGAAAGAAAACAACTAATGCTAAGACATAGATAGCATGTGAAATGAGTTTTAGCTGGAGAAAGGGAGGGATTAAGGCAGTGGGGTCTAGTTCAAAGTCTTGGCTTGGTGCCAGCTAAGTAAGTCAAGGGAAGCTGGGTAAAGCAGGAGTGCTTATAAACAAAAGCACTGGTCTGAAGCCTCAAAATAAGGACCCTTGTCTATGTGAACCAAACAGTCTCTAACATGAGGTTTTATTTAAATTAACGAGCACAAGTTTAGATTTTTGCAGAGTGGGATGGTGCATAGTCACAGGCAATGTCTGCTTTGTCAGGTAATCCAATCTACACTTCCACATTTTACCCAATAGCCAGGTTTCAACACAAATAGATACAATGAGATTGTACAAATGAGACTTTGATTTTTCCCTCTCATGAATCAAAATTCTGTCAAATGATTTCTGTCCTCCAGATGTTAACACAAAATTTCTCATGATCTACTATTTTGTCTTCATTATTGGTGTTCACAGTAGTTTTATTGTTGTCTTCTGTGTATATGCAATTTTTAGGGCTTGAACTCTATGTTTAATGGTCTCCATTGTATTTTTTGCTCATGGGTGATGACACTATTCCTTGAGCCACATCTTTACCTTCTCCTTCTTGCTGGATAATTGGAGATAAGTTTTCACATTTTTTTTTATTTTTAATTTTATTTTTATTGTGAAAATATTGTACAGAGGGGTTAAAATTACATGGGCAAGATAATGAATACATTTATAATCAAGAACTCTAATGACAACAGATGCTGGAGGGGATGTGGACAGAAGAGAACTTTACTGCATTGTTGGTGGGAGTGTAAACTTGTTCAACCACTTTGGAAAACAGTATGGAGGTTCCTCAAAAGACTCCACATAGAGCTCCCCTATTTCCCAGCAATCCCACTTTTGGGCATTTACCCAAATGATCACAAACAAGACCACACTAAAGCTACCAGCATGACTATGTTTATTGCAGCATTATTTACCATAGCTAAGATATGGAACCAACCCAGATGCCCCTCAGTAGATGAATGGATCAAGAAAATGTGGTATATATACACAATGGAATTCTATGCCTCCATCAGAAAGAATGACATTGCCCCATTTTTTAGGAAATAGAAAGACTTGGAAAAATTATATTAAGTGAAGTAAGCCAGGCCCAAAGAAACATAGATCCCATGGTTTCCCTTATTTGCAATATCTAGTATATGTCTGAGTCAAGTTTTCACATTTTTGTCTGTTTAGACTGACATTGAAACAAAATCTTCAGTTCTTAGCCTCCTGAGTTTCTAGGATTCTACACATGAGCCTCTAACACCAAGCTTTGCTATACTGTTATTTTAATTATGTGGTAGAAGAAAGTGGAAGTATATTTGTGTTGTGTGCAATTTTCAAATACAAGTTTGAATCAACTGTTATCAATTTTAACTGTTAAATCAATGAATATTATACATTCCCACAGAAATATAATTGAAAAAAAGCATAATTGTTTTGATAAAACAAGTAATGGAACCATTTTTTTCACTTTACAATTCATGTTTTATATAACCTTAATTAGCGGACTTCCATGACTAAAAGTAAATATATTAATTGTATACCACAAGAAGCAAAGTGATTATAGTTAAGAATATATATTTCATCACAGCGATAAGATAAGGGTTGAGCAGTCTCATTAAAAAGAAATGTTACACACAGAAACTAATGGATATGATATAGCTTGATCATTACACAAGATATAAATGAATGGGATTACCACACCATACCTCATAAATGTGTAAAATATAATTATGTAGGTAGGTGCCAGTGGTTCATACTTGTAATCCTAGCTAGTAAGGAGTCTGACAGCTGAGAATCATGGTTCAAAGCCAGCCTATGCAGGAAAGTCCGTGAGACTCTTATCTCCAATGAGCCACCAGAAAACTGGCAGTGGTTCAAATGGTAGAGCACTAGACTTGAGGTGAAGAGCTGAAGGACAGCATCCAGGCCCAGATTTCAAACCCCACAACTGACAAAAATGAAAAATAAACAAATATTTTGACATAAAATTTAAAATATATATTCTAAAACTTTTTTAAATCCTCACTAGTTATAATAGTTTATATAAATGTAAAGAAGTGTTTTCTGGTTTTAGTTGAACCATACCTGTAAAAGCAAAATGTCTTCTGAGCTTTTCAGTCTTTCTTTTTTTTTAATTGTGAGAATACCATACAGAGGAGTTACAATTACATGGGCAAGATAACGAGTACATTTCTTTTTTTTTTTTTTCTGATCCGGTCGTGGGGCCTGAACTCTGGGCCTGGGTGCTGTCCCTCAGCTCTTCAGCTCAAGGCTAGCGCTCTACCACCTGAGCCATAGCACCACTTCCGGCTTTTTTATTTTCTGCTTATGTGGTACTGAGGAATCAAACCCAGTGCCTCATGCATGCAAGGCAAGTGCTCTACCACTGAGCCACCTTCCCATCACAGGAGTACATTTCTTATCAAGCATTGTTGCTTCCTCTTTGTTTCCCCTCCAATCCCTTCCCATACTCCCCTTCCCCCCACCCGATCTATCCCCCACATCACACCAAAGTTGTAAAGTTCGTTTTTCGACATAACTACTTGTACATCTCATTGTTGCAATGGGTCCACCTGTATCCCTAGTTAAACAATTTGTTTTTTCCCTTCCCCTCCACAAATACCAACATAAAATACAGTGAAAGCATGGGTTATACAGTGGGGGAGGGACATACAAAGCAACAAAGAAATAATCTTATAATATGTTAGAAACAATTGCATGAAAGGAAAAAAAACCAAAAAAACATTTGAATACTTATTTTGGGGTTCATTCTCCTAACATCATCTTATCTGACCTTTACTGCTTGACTCAGACATATACTAGTTATTGCAAATAAGGGAAACCATTGAAATAGCACAAAGACATCATTGGACATGAGATAACATGTGTTTCAGAGACAACTTAATAAAGACAAAATATGGAATTTAAATGACTTATAAAAGCATTATCCATGTACATATGGCCATATATAAGATGGTGTTAAGTGAAATGAACCCCAAGATAGGGACACAATTTATTATTTCTTTTTTTTGGGGGGGGGGGTCCGGTCATGGGGCCTGAACTCTGGGCCTGGGCGTTGTCCCTCAGCTCTTCAGCTCAAGGCTAGCACTCTACCACTTGAGCCACAGTGCCACTTCCAGCTTTTTTCTTTTTGCTTATGTGGTGCTGAGGAATCAAACCCAGGGCCTCATGCATGCAAGGCAAGCGCTCTACCACTGAGCTGCCTTCCCAGCCCCAACTTGTTTCTTTCTTGCTATTGTTTCCTACTCGTGCTGGATTTGAACTGCAACCCTTAGATCTCAGCCTCCTGAGTAGCTAGCATTATAAGTGTAAGCCACTGCCACATGGCTTAAGATCACATTTCTAACAGTGTACACTCAGGATCTGTAATGTGTATCTTCATCTATCTTTATATGAATCCTTGAGTTAAAAATCTGGGCTAGAGCTTAGACTTCACACTCAAAAGATATTTCTAGTTTAAAAGTTGATATTCCTGGGGTGGGAAGGTGGCTCAGTGGTAGAGCGCTTGCCTTGCATGCCTGAGGCCCTGGGTTCGATTCATCAGCACCACATAAGCAAAAAGAAAAAAGCTGGCAGTGGTGCTGTGGCTCAAGTGGTAGAGCGCTAGCTAGCCTTGAGCTGAAGAGCTGAGGGACAGTGCCCAGGCCCAGAGTTCAGGCCCCATGACCGGACCCCCCAAAAAAAAAAAGTTGATACTCCTGGAAAAGTAAAACCTAAGAATAAAAGGAGTCTGGAAAGTTGAGTGTGCATCCAGCCTGGGAAGAACAGTCTCTGAGACACTATCTATAATTAACCAGCCAAAAACCTGGATTGGAAGGTTGCCTCAAGTGATGGAATACTAGTCATGAGCAAGATTGTTGAATAAGAGCTTGAGGATTTTGCATACATACATATAAACATACACATACATACAGAGACACTTCTATGTGCAAGCACACATACACAAATGAAACAACTCTCAGAATGTGCAGAAAAGTTAGAAAACAATAGAAAATATGTCCTGAGTAAGACTAGATGAAATGATAATTTTTAATATGAGAAAGTCCTCAAGTGAACTTTCTTCAAAAATGTTTGAGTATATTACATAGGTAGGGATCAGAGATAGTAAGAAAGTCAAGTAATCATTATTCAAGGGATCAGATCCAATGAGGAATGAATCAGAGACCCCTGCAGGTGCATCTGAAAATGTTCATATGCTGTGTCAAATATTAGAACATCTTTGAAAATAGTACATAAACAGTCTGAGCAGTCAGTCTAGTGAATAATATCATTGGAGAAGTTCAGAATTGCTAGTCTGTATCTAGATTAAATAAACCAACAAACTATGGCAGGGCAATGTGATACAAACCTGGAATTCTAGCACTCAGACTAAGACAGGAGATTAGAGAGTGTAATTACATAGTGATACCTTCCCTGGACCAGGTAGTATAATTTTGTCTCAATGAAACATACCAAATAACAAGAAAGGGATTCACAGTTAGAAGTTTGGGATAATTTTGTCATTATGTTTTGAGAAGTCATTTCCTATTGAAATGTAAGTCATATATAATCTTTAGTTGTGTTTTTAATACTCTCTTCTTTACAGAATATTCCTAGATGTGAAATGACTCATGATTTCCCAACCAAAAATTTGAAAAAGTAAGTATCATTCTGTTGAATTCCAAAGAAATCTTGAAGGCTTACAAAAGTTTAAGCCTGGAGAAATAGCAAAGTTCATCTAATGTAGGACTTTGTAGACCTTGCTAAATTAGAATTTAGATTTAAAATAAATATTTTGGTTTTGTTTGTAATTTCATATTCTATAGGATACTACAAAATTCTTTTTAAGTAGAGGGTTTAATTGACAAATTCACAAATGATTCTGGCATTCTATTTGCCTAAAATATTCTTTCAAGCAAGGTATAATTAGAACTTAGTTAATACATAATTCCAGCAGTTCATGTATAAAATGATAACGTGAATAATCTGGACAGAGTTGCTGACAAATGGATGATATCAATTTATAAATTTAGAAAAAGCAACTTTTTGAGGCTTTGGTGTAACACGGTGTGAAGACAGCAATTGTGTGACATCTTGGTTCTTCTATCTATTTGTAACACAGGAAGCAATTTCCTTAATTATGTGCCTCTGTATACAATGAGAAAAATGCTAGGGTTGGGGTTTGTTTTTATTTTGTTTTTGTTTTTTGTTTTGTCCTAGGGCTTGATCTCTTGGCCTGGCCATTCTCTCTGAGCCTGTTTTTGCTCAAGGCTCCTGCCCTACCACTTCAACCTCAGTGTCACTTGTGTCTGGCTTTTCTTGAGCAGTTTATTGGAGAAAAGAATCTAAGGAAACTTCCTGCCTGGGTGGGCTTTGAACCATAATCTTCCAATCTTAGTCTCTGGAATATCTATAATAGATAAAAAATAAATATACATAATATTTGCCAGTGTTCTGATTTCAAGAATACTACTGGGGGGGAAATGTTGCAGCAAAGTTTAGTGTAGTGTTCTTTCCACAAGAGGAAGGGCATCACATTAGCAGAAGTGTAGTATTTTTTCACAATAATGATAAGCTAGTCATATTGTAAGTTTAGGGAATATTAAGGTGCACATTACAAGTTGGAAACTGTTGGGTTAGGATAACTTTATGACATAAAAGTGTGGGATTGTTGGTCATAGAAATAATAGCTTACTCTGATGAACAAATGTTTACTCTTGAGGAATTAATTATTACAGATATTTTATAGTTTTATCCTCTACCAGAATGTGGCTATTTTTTCTGTTGACTTCTCAATATGTACCACCCCATTGGAATTTGCATCTATTGCAGAATTAAGTAACATGCAAACAGGTACTGTTTTGAATGTCTCTGGTACAGAATGTTCAGAATTTGAAAATGAGTAGTTAGTAGTCATAAGAATTTTGAAGAAAATATGTATTCTGTCCTCTTAATTATTCAGTTTTAAAAGTTAGCAGTTTCCATAGAATTAAACTTTTCTGTTTTACTATGAGACAATACTAAAATTATGTTTTTTTTCAATATAATGGCAAGTATATTGTGAAAATATTGGATAACATTCAAGTTGATGACCCTCTGAAAAGAAGGGGTAATGAATTCAAATAGATGTCAAATAGTGTTCATTTTTTAAAAAGTTAATATACATAGAATAATTTTACTATACCAATACAGTGAAATTATTATGTTTTATGTGCTTTTTTTAAATTTAATTTTATTGTCAAGGTGATGTATTCAAGGAGTTGCAGTAACTGTAAGGTAGTGAATACATAACATGTCGAACTTTTTTACCTCCCCCCTCATTTTTCTCACACTTTTCCTTCACTCCAATACCCCTCACAAGTTGTAATGTAAATTAACAACATATTGTCTTGTGAGTATTGCTATTGCATTGGTTTGCCCTTTGTCTCATCATTTTGTTGTTCCTCTTCCTTTGCCAAATTAAGATAAATGTATATACAATACACAGGGTCCTGAAATCAAATACAGCAGGGAATAAAACATAGGGGAAAAACACAAATGAAAAAAAGAAATCACATTGTACATTAAAAACAACAACCACAAAGAAAAACCTCTGTTTCCATATCTAGGAGTTCATTTTGCTCAGCATGATCTTATATGATCATATATACATAGCTATTGAGCCATTCTGCTCATCTGCTAGGACCATCTTAGACATTTCTTACTTATTACATGAGGGAAACCATGAAATCTTTTCTTTGTGTCTTGCTTATTTTACTTAGGATTTTTCCAAGTCTTTCCATTTTCTTATGAATTGGAAGCATAGAATTCCACCATATATATATACCACATTTTGCCGATTTGTTCATCTACTGAGAGGCATATTGGTTTAAAACATGCTTGCATGTAAGTATCAATTAGGGTCATTCAAAAATGACAGATGCCACCAGACATACTAAAATCATGATTTCTAAGTAAGATAGGATTTTATGGTGGTACAAGTGTTGAGATATCTGGATGAGTCTAATCTTGCACTGAATTAGGCAGGAAGATATCCAATATCATATGGGATAAAAATGGTAGTGAGAAGATATTCCCTTGAGAAAGATATAGGAGGCTGCCAGAAGTATGAAGAAATTCAGATAATTTTGAAGGATTTAGAATTGCAAGCTCAAATATGTCTCTTTAAGTGGAAGGGCAAAAGAAGGGGAGGAGAAGAAAATAACAGAAAGCAGATAATTGTCCCAACTTACAGTATAAAAAGACATAACCTATAACTTCCACGTTAAAGAAAGGCCAATATAATACATCCCACTTAATTTAGATACATGCAAAATATTTACTTGGCTTTTCCCACTTTAATGCTCCAAAATAAATGAAGACTTATAAGAAAAGCTATGTGATTGTCATTACTTCAACCTGAACACTAATTGTGATGAGCCCTCTTTTTCTCAGTATGCTCTTAGAAAATACTCCCTAAATTGATGATGTTGTGGCTGATTAGAGTCAGCGTAACGGGCTTCTGCTTGTATCATAGTCCCAGAATGTTTCAATGCAGTTTTTTCTCAAGGTATCCAAGCACACTGTCTGACGCTGTACTTTGAACACACCCTCACACCTAAGCACATTATTTGAAATTGTACATCAGCATTTCTTTGGCACATTCTACTTTGTGCCTTTGTCTTTTTTGCATGTTCCTTTTGATTTCACAGTTGCTCTATTTCCATTTCATCTGTACAAACTGCTAAGAACATTGTTCATCTACTGTGAAGACTCAGGGTCTATGTTGAGGGGGCAGAATAATGTAGGCTCCAGCCTTAGGATTGTCTGAGGACTGTGTTTGGGATTAGGAAAGCTCTTGGAACACCAGGCTAGAGAGGGAAAACCTTCTCTCTCCCTATCTCCAGACACATGTCACAGACTCCTGAGAGCTGAGGAAGTGGCTCTTCTGCTTGCTTAAGCATAGATGAACAGCTGGACAAGCATTTTCCTGAGATTGAAGAAGTGGTTTGAGCTTGCTCTAAAATAGTTTAGATAATAATTTACCTAGACATTGTCTCATAGGTTATTGTGTGAATGTTTTCTAACCAAATCTTGGCAAAGATTATGCTTGCTTGTCTTTAAATACCCACTAACAATAAAACACAGCATGCAGTGGCAATTGCTGTTTGCATGCTGCATCCCCTGTGTCCTGGTGATTTCGTGACCCTTACCCAGGGACCCCAACGCACTAGACGTTGACGACTGGCGCTGGAACAGAGACCCTGCATTGTTGAATTCAGGAAGGGATATTCAGATAAGTACTTTTAATTACAGGGTGATGGGACAAGTTAGGTCTACTCCGTACTTACATATACTTAAACATTTACTTGCTGCTTATGGTGTAAATATTTCTTCTTCTGACATAGAAATGTGTATTAATGTAGTTAGGGAATGGAATCCTTGGTTCCCCGATGAAGGAACATTATATGTTGATAATTGGAAACGAGTAAAAAATATTGTAGAAAGAGCTGTTTGAGAAGGGGAAAAGATTCCTATTAGATTTTGGTCCATTTGGGCTATTTTACATACCCTTTTTAAAGCCTTGAATGAGGAAAGATTAATAGCGGACTTAAAGAAAGAGGCCACCCCTTCTATTGTAGATTTACAATTGGACTCTGAGGTTAAGGACGCAATAGGTAAGGATGCATTGCAATTAACAGAGAAAAAACAAGAGGTAAAAAAGGCTGAAAAGGAACAAACTGAAAGGGTAAATAAAATATCTGAGCAAATGGAATTGATTTTATCAAAATTACAACATATGGAGTTGGAAATTAGCAGAGTGAAAGGAGAACCTGAGAAAGTGAAAGTAAAGCAGCCTTCGGCTCTTCCCCTGGCCGATGCAATTTTTACAGCGTCACTCCCTCACAAAACAGAGAGCTCAGACAGTGAGTTTGATGATGAAATGACTATTTTTTCTTATCCTGTAATTCGACCACCCCCTATGAATGGTATAGCTCAACCAGCCAGATATGAAGGTGTTGCTGTTGATGATATTGGTAAAGTCAAGAAGGCAGTGACGTTGTATGGTCATCGTCTCATTATGTTAAGGAATTGCTTAATGGGCTTGCTCAACATTACAATAATTTTGCTCCTGAGGATTGGAAGATGCTTTGTAGAGCCTTGCTTAAGGAACCTGAATACCTACAATGGCAAATGTGGTTTACTGAGTTATGTACAGAAAGGGCTAGACAAAATGCACAGAGCAGTAACCCACGCCTACAGGTCATAACCTTTCCCATGTTGAGTGGAATAGAACTATATGCAGATGCTCATATGCAAGTGAACTCTCCTGAAGAGATCCATGAGCAGTTAAGAGACATAGGTATTGAGGCATGGGAAAGGATTTGACCGGTAGGAGAGCATTATGGCTCTTGGACTAAAGTAATTCAAAAACCTAATGACCCCTATGTTAAATTTTTATCGCGATTGAAATTGACCTTGGAACGTACTGTTGTGGGAGAGGCTGCAAGTCAACAACTGCTGCGCATGTTGGCTTATGAGAATGCTAATGAGGACTGTAGACGGGCCCTATTGCCTATTAAAGAATCTGGGGATGTGAATACATATTTAAGGGCCTGCAGAGACATTACATCTGAATCCAGGCGTATGCAGGTGTTTGCTGAAACTATGGCCACTACCTGGCATACTTTGCAAACAAAACCCTCTAATCTAAAGTCTTTTGGATGTGGTCAAATTGGACATATAAAAAAAAGTTGTAAAAAAGCTACTGGAGTTAACAAGAGAAGACCAAAAATTTGCCCTAAATGTAAAAAAGGGGAGCACTGGGCAAGGGAGTATAGATCAAAAATGAACAATAAAAAAAATCCTATAAAAGATGCTTTCCCTTTATATTTAAAGATTTTGGATTAATAATAGCACCTAAAAAAATACAAAAAGATACGGTGGTAAAATATTTAGGATATGTTGTTTCTAGACAAACAGTGACACCTCAAAAAATATCTTTATGACGTGATCAATTACACATGTTAAATAATTTTCAAAAGCTATTAGGAGATATTAATTGGATGCGACCGGCCTTAAAAATTTCTACTTATCAGTTACATAATTTGTTTTCTTTGTTACAAGGGGATCCTGATTTACATAGCAAAAAAACTTTAACTAAGGAAGCTAAAAAAAATTACAATTTATAGAACAGAGAATAAAAGAAATGTTTTTACATCTAGTAACGCTAAATCAACCCATAAATTTATATATTTTAGATACATGGAAATACCCAACAGGAATTTTAGGACAAAATGAGCTACCATTAGAATGGATTTATACACGGCATAGATTTACAAAAAATAATATGCCTTATAAACAACAGTTGGCAATTATTATTCAATAGGCCAGGCAACGGGTATTTACCCTATCGGGGTATGATTTAAAATTATTTTTCCTTTGCCAAAAGACCAAGTAGAATATTTGTTAAACATGTCTGAAATGCTACAAATAGCATTAGTAAATTTTACTGGACAATTTTCCTATCATTTTCCCAAAGGTAGATTGTGGGATTGCTTGCGTAAACAACAATTTGTCATTAATGATATAATTACCAAGGCCCCTATTCCCACTGCTCTTACCGTTTTTACAGATGGCTCCAAAACAAAAAGTGCTTATTGGACAAAAAACAAATATTGGGTACAAACAACTACTTTAACATCAGTTCAACAAAATGAACTTTTTGCTATTATTAAAGTGTTACAAGATTTTGTGGGAGATATTAATATTGTTACTGATTCTGCCTATGCTGTAGGAGTTGTGACTAATACAGTCACTGCTGTTACTTATTCATCTAAACCCCAGCTAAACCAATTATTTAAACAATTACAAGCATTACTACAACAACGTAATGCCAAAGTGTTTGTAACTCACATTAGGGCTCACTCTTCGTTACCTGGTTACCTTGTATATGGCAATAATCAGGTTGATAAATTAGTTAGTTTTGCTTCTGCTGAACAGGATTATGCTCATTTACATACAAATGCTGTCCTTTTACATATGCATTATAAAATACCTTATTCTCAAGCTAAACAAATTATAAAAAGGTGTCCTATTTGCAGATAAATGCATTTAAGAGTTGTACCTGCTGGAGTAAATCCTCGAGGATTACAACCTAATGAGCTCTGGCAAATGGATATAACCCAAGTGAAAGCCTTTGGCCGTTTTTCCTTTGTACATGTTACAATAAATACTTATTCTAAATTTGTTTGGGCTTCTGCCCTTATGGGAGAAACTGTTAACCATGTAATAGAACACTTATTGGAAGCTTTTGCCATTATGGGAGTGCCTGCCAAAATAAAGACTGATAATGGACCAGCCTATAAAAGTATTAAATTTAAAAGATTTTGTGAACTTTATGATGTGGTACATATTACAGGAATAGAATATAACCCCCAAGGACAAGCCATTATTAAACGAGTTCATGGCACACTAAAATAACAAATTAAAAAATTAAAAAGGAGGAAAAGGTTGGATAAAGGTATGGATATTTTGTGGTTTTCCATGCAAAATCCTAAAACAATTTTACATCAAGCTCTTTTTGTTCTTAATTTTTTTAACTTACCACAAGGAGATATTTTAACTAGAGCTGAGCGCCATTTTGAACAAATATCAGAAAAACCTTATTTAAATGCTCCCATAAGGATTAAGATTACATTGAACACAAGATGACAACTAGGAACATTATTACCTAAGGGGTGAGGATAGGGTTTTGTGTCTACACAGGATGGCAAACAATGCTGGCTTCCTGCGAGATGGATACAGACACGGCCCAGTGAGGACAGCACGGTATCCTGCAAGGAATCAGCCACCAGTTGAGAAAGAAGAAAGCCCTGCTGCCCACCTGGGGGCAGGTTAAAAAGTTGACTGGAGAAGGACAAAAGATGTTACAACGCACTGGTAAATCTGTCACACTGGTAAACCTGTCACGGCTGAGAACTTGTTCCTGGCCATGTGTGCCCTGCTTACTGTAAACTCTGTCCATGCTAATGCTTACGTAAGTTATTGGGCCTTTGTTCCTAACCCTCCTTTATTGGAACCTGTTGTTTGGAGAGAAATGGATGTAACCATCTATTCTGTTCCTGCTATTTTATCTCCTCCTTGGAATAATTTGACATTTTATAATAAGGATGATGGTAGCTTTTTTAATTTTTCTTACTATACTCATTCCTTGCCTGTTTGTTTGGGGCCTCCTCCTTGTTTAGTTATGAATTGGCAACATTGGGTTTTACCTGGGAAATGCACTTTCAATTATAGAACACAGCTACAGCGATTAACTACTTGGTCCATTAATAGTAGCTGGGAAAGTGTCACCTTTGATGGTGAGTTATCCTTACCTATGTGCCCTGATTTTACTTATATTGATTTAAAATATAAGCCTTTTGTGTGGCAAGAGTGCAGAGGAACATTTGGAAAAATGTTCAATAATTTCATTAATTGGGGACCTTTTGGACAGTTTATTAACACATGTTTAGAATGGAATATTACCAGATGTGATTTATCAAATGTTACTAGGATGCCGGATGCCATTAATGGATCGCTTACTGGAGCTCGATTGATGGCCTGGGGAGATGGAGGCATTGCAGATGCCCGATGGGCTTTCATGGCTGCACCCACTGCTGTTCAGACTCATCTTTGGAAGGTCGCAGCGGCGCTAAAACCCGTGATGCTATCAAATGGATTGTTTTTCGTTTTTCGGGGATGTCAAACTCTGCGTCCACTTATAATTTTACTTTGTATAAATCTTATAATGTAACTGCTTGTGTATCCCTGCCTTATGTATTTTTGGTGGGAAACTTTACATTTTCTCCTACTATTTCTTGTTTCAATTGTCGCCTGTATTCTTGTGTTAATTCCTCTCCTAATTTTAATGACAGTGATAGTATTATGATTTTACAACAAAGAACTTATATTTGGCTACCTGTTAAATTAGGAAGAGAATGGTCCCAAAATCCTTTGGATAGTGTTGTTATTGAATTTTTTACCAAACTGCTAAAACGTACAAAACGTATGATTGGAGCCATTGTGGCTGTGATTTTAAGCTTAATTGCTATTACCACTGTTGCTGCATTGTCTGGAATTGCCCTGCACACTTCCTTACAAACTAAACACTTTGTGGAAGAATGGCATCGGGATTCACATGAATTGTGGGTCTCACAGGTAGAAATTGATGCTTGATTACAAACACAGATTAATGTTGTTAAACAGACAGTGGGATGGTTAGGAAAAAAGTTATTGGTTGTGGAAAAACAGTTATTGTTAAAATGTGATTAAAATTCGACTACCTTTTACATTACTAATGTAAAATATAATAAATCTTTACATGATTGGAATATAATACAACAGTATTTATCTAAAAATTCTACTGCTGCTCAATTGATTGCTCAGTTACAATTTAATGTACATGATATTTTTGGTAAACAATTTACAAATGATGATGCTTCTAATATTGCTGATACATTTATTAAACAGTTGGAAGGGTTGGATCCGAAAGGAATACTACAAAGCATTTCACATACTGCTAGTGGTATGGAAATTATTATTGTTATTATTCTGTTTGCGCTTGTGCTGTTATATTTGATTTTTATGAAGCCAATGCAAGCTTCTATGATAACCCTGTGGAAAGCTTTACTTTTAAAACAAAAGAAAAAAGAAGGAGATTGTGAAGACTCAGGGTCTATGTTGAGGGGGCAGAATGATGCAGGCTCCAGCCTTAGGATTGTCTGAGGACTGTGTTTGGGATTAGGAAAGCTCTTGGAATGCCAGGCTAGAGAGGGAAAACCTTCTCTCTCCCTATCTCCAGACACATGTCACAGACTCCTGAGAGCTGAGGAAGTAGCTCTTCTGCTTGCTTAAGCATAGGTGAACAGCTGGTCAAGCATTTTCCTGAGATTGGAGAAGTGGTTTGAGCTTGCTCTAAAATAGTTTAGATAATAATATACCTAGACATTGTCTCATAGGTTAAGTAAAAATGTATCTGTGGAAATTTTTTGTGTGAATGTTTTCTAACCAAATCTTGGCAAAGATTATGCTTGCTTGTCTTTAAATACCCACTAACAATAAAACACAGCATGCAGTGGCAATTGCTGTTTGCATGCTGCATCCCGTGTCCTGGTGATTTCGTGACCCTTACCCAGGGACCCCAATGCACTAGACGTTGACAATCTACCACTTCTTGTTTGCACATACCCATTCTATGTATGAAGGTACTTTGTCCATGTTAACCAATAGGGTAGTACTCACTCTCTGAGGAGAAAAGTTCCAGAGTATAACTCTATGACCACATTAAAGGGTGTAGAATTTAAAGCATTTTGAGACAAACGTTGATATTTGAATTAGAAGGCTCCTTAGGGATATTTTCTTGGAGCTCATTAGTTTACCCAGGAGAAATATAAATATTCACACACTTTGGAACTAATTAGTAAGAAACTGAATTAACACTAGATCCTAGACATTGTGTTATTACAAGTCACCATTGTATTATTATTACATCAGAATCCTTCCCTACTTGCATATGTGTATCAGAAAATGAAAGAAAGGCATTAAAGCAAAATGTCTTATTTTTTAGGCATTTAATCCTTGTGGGGAGGGTAATGTCTGAACTCTTCCATTCAATAAAAGCTTGAAGTTTATAAGAGCATTTCCTACATACAAGAATTTGTGGCAGGTTGATTGGCAGGGTATTTCAGCATGGAGATATCCCTAACAAGAATTAGATTTAAATAGAGCATATGGCAGTTATGACGTCTCAATGGATATTGAGGCATTTTCTATTCTAAAGAAGAATCAATTTGAGGAGTCTTCAGTAACATCAGTAAAACTGTAAGTTCAACCTAGTACTTGATGTTACTTGTTCTACATTTATAATGAATAGGCTGATAAGATGTCCAAACATATCTAATGATATTTCTATAAAATCCCAAACTGATGTAGATACATGGGTCACTCATTGGAACTGTAGGGCAAATTAGGCTTGTCTTTGCTGTAGTTCAATCCATAATCTCCTGGCCAGTCTTCAAAAATATTCACAGAATATCTCTAAGTAAAGGTCATGACAGTTACATCTGTATAATACTTCTAAGGTCAGGATAAGAGCATTTGTTCCCAACATTTAAAATCAACAGGATCTGTTGAATTCATGGATCTAGAGTTTTATTTCATATCTCAAAATTTCATCAATATAACTTACATCTCTACCAGTTCACCAAAACACTGTTCTTATTGAACTTGTCTATGTCCTTTTAGTTTTCGAATCCAAATAGCATATTTCCTTCAATACCTCTGTAAGTTTTGACCTTTTCTTCCTGCAAATTCTTTCCTTTCTTTACTTCTGTAAATCTGTTTTTATTACTTTCTTGTTTCCTTATTTATCTCTTTCTTCCAATCTTGTCCACACTGGTGCTCAAATTGCTTATACTTATGTCATAACTTTTCTTTTCCTCTTCCCTTTAATAATGCCCCCAATTTTATCATTCTTTTTCATATTCATGGTCGAGGATATTTTGATGATGTCTAAAAAGATCTATTGGGCTGGGAAGGTAGTTCAGTGGTAGAGAGCTTGACTTGCATGCATGAGGCCCTGGGTTCGATTCCCCAGCACCACATAAGCAAAAAGAAAAAAAGCCGGAAGTGACACTGTGGCTCAAGTGGTAGAGCGCTAGCCTTGAGCTGAAGAGCTGAGGGACAGCGCCCAGGCCCAGAGTTCTGGCCCCACGACAGGACCCAAAAATAAAAATAAAAATAAATAAAAAGATATATATTTGCATCTGTTTAATATAAACTTTAGAACTACCAGAGAGTTTTTTCCCCTAAATCCATCATTTTCACCTGTAACCCTTATCACCAAGAATATCACTAACACATTTGCCTGGTCATAGATGTAGAACCCTTTAGATTTCTTCTTATCCTTCTACTCCCACCCATTAGATACGATGAATGATCAAGATTTTCTCAGTTTCTGTCACTAATATGATTTCTTGTTTTGTTTGTTTTTGTTTTTGTTGGTCGTGGGGCTTGAACTCTGGGCCTGGGTACTGTTCCTGTGCTCTTCAGCTCATGGCGAGCACTCTACCTCTTGAGCTACAGCACCACTTTGGGTTTTCTAGTGGTATTTATTGGAGATCAGCGTTTCATGGACTTTTCTGCCTGGGCTGGCTTTGAACCGTGATCCTCAGATCTCAGCCTCCTGAGTAGATAGGATTACAGGAATGAGCCACTGGCACCCAGCACTAATATGATTTCTATGTACTCCTTTTTATGCCCCTGACACAAGTCTGTTTCATGTACTCATCACTGGTCACCTAGTCTTAAACAACTTTTTACAAAGTATGTTTTTTTTTCCCCATAGTCTTTTCATATTGATCCTCTCCCTCACCAAATTACTGCTCCTTGTAAGCATACAGAGGGAAGAGCTCAGACACAAATTCTAGTATCATTATTTACTCACTACATTGACTGTTGGGCCTTACATTTCTCATCTGTAAATGGATGTAATCTACCAGAAATATTGAGGAATACATTTGCTTACTCCTAGAGCAAGAAAAAAGAAAAGTGAAGAGTCCTTACATTTTCCACCTTAGCTTACAAATAAGGAAAGAATCAAATTCAGTTTGTTGGTATAAAGTCACAAATTGTTTCATCCAGAAGTAAAAATAAATTTTACCTCCTGGCTCTAAGGCCTGTGTCCTTTTAAGCCACCTACAGATATGTAAGTGGTATTATGTAAATTGGGTCATGTGTCTACAGCTGTATTGAAAAACATACTCAACATATCATTGGAAAACATTGGTTATTGAATAGTATCTATATAAGAATGTTACTTGAACTAATCACATTAAGTTGAAAACTAATTGTAGTCCATCAAAATTTTTCTTACTGCTTTACCTGTTGCCAAGTGTTCTTCATCAATTTATACATAGATTTTCTCCAGTGAACTGGATAGAAACCAAAACTGACCAAGGATTTCTGCCTAATGAGTGAAGCATGCTTGAGGCATGTGTTGTTACCTTCTAGGAATATATAAACAAGCCACTGGCTATGTAGGTGGTGAAAGGCTTTCTCCTAAATTCCCAAGGCTAGAACAAACAAGATCATTTGATAACAAAGCACTCAGCTTATTATATTTTATCTATGTGGGATAATCAACATGTGGAAATAAACGATTTTATTTAAAAGCAAACAATTCCACCAAAAAAGTGAGTATACATTAGAGAGACTTCAAGAATAACATTAGGGTTTTTACTGTCTCACCTGATTATGTGATTGTATTTCTTGATATTGAAACTCTCCTCTTGTTATTCTTTTTTTTTTTTTGGTCTGGTCGTGGGGCCTGAACTCGGCCTGGGCGCTGTCCCTCAGCTCTTCAGCTCAAGGCTAGCACTCTACCACTTGAGCCACAGCGCCACTTCCAGCTTTTTTGCTTATGTGGTGCTGAAGAATCGAACCCAGGGCCTCAAGCATGCAAGGCAAGCGCTCTACCACTGAGCCACCTTCCCAGTCCCTTGTTATTCTTATTGTATGTAATCCAATGCTGTTTATTACTATGTATTCAATGTGGGAAATCTAGCTTCAAAGATGTCTAAAAATTTTTCCTTTTAAATCATATCATTGTCATTATCAGGGTACACTGTAGTCATCATCATCTTCAACAAAATTATTATTAGCATCATAAGTGCTAATTATTGAAAGTCTGATATGTGTCTATGATTTTGTATTATTTGTATTTTTATTAATAATTTTAATATTACCACTGTGCATGCATCCATGTTAAATTTTTTTTTTTTTTTTTTTTTTTTTGCCAGTCATGGGGCCTGAGCTCTGGGCCTGGGCGCTGTCCCTCAGCTCTTCAGCTCAAGGCTAGCACTCTACCATTTGAGACACAGTGCCACTTCTGGCTTTTTTTTCTGCTTATGTGGTGCTGAGGAATCGAACCCAGGGCCTCATGCATGCAAGGCAAGCACTCTACCACTCAGCCACCTTCCCAGCCCCTCCATGTTAAATTTTTGAATAAATAAACAAAAAAAACTAAAGCATAACAGGTAGCTTGACTATGTGATTATAACAAATTATTGGACAGATTTTTGAAGCATTGCACATTCCTAACCAGTATGAATTAACTTCCTCTCTCCCTGTCATTCCACACAAATATTTAAGGGTTTGAACAGAATTTTTTCAAGTAATATACTATAAATGTTACTACAACATTATGTGTATATCTAAAATTACATTGAAAATAATATACTCTACTTTCTAGTGAAATATTAGTCATTTTACTCTAGGAAAATTTTGGAAAAATAGATTGTATATCTTTGAAATGAAAAAGGTAAGAAATAGTAGCATAAAAGTTTTATAGGGATGGGCTGGGAAGATGGCTCAGTGGTAGAGTGCTTGCCTTGCATGCATGAGGCCCTGGTTTTGATTCCTCAGCACCACATAAGCAAAAAAGAAAAAAGCTGGAAGTGGCACTGTGGCTTAAGTGGTAGATGGCTAGCCTTGAGCTGAAGAGCTGAGGGACAGAGCCCAGGCCCAGGGTTCAGGCCCCACAACTGGACCCAAAAAAAAGTTTTAGAGGGAGTCTGTCTTCAAAAATATGTGTGTGTGTGTGTGTGTGTGTGTGTGTGTGTGTGTGTATAAATGTTATGTGTAGAGGGAATTTGTCATCAGCATATATACATATATATATATATAAATTTATGTATAGAATTATGTGCACTATAGTGAAACAAACATCTTAAAACATAATTAAAATTAAAAAAAATTATCAAACTAAGTGCCAGTAACTCACGTCTATAATTCTAGCTAGTCTGGTGGCTGAGATCTAACAATTGTTTTCACATCTACCCCGGACAGAAAAGTACTTGTTAGATCCTTATCTCCAATTAACCACTCAAAAACAGAAATTAGCCCTGTGCTTCAAGTTGTGAAGTGCTGGCCTTGAGCACAAAAAGGCTTAGGGACAATGCCCAGGCCTTGAAAACAACAACAACAACAACATGTATCACATTAATTTCACAAACGCATCTTTTAACTGCTGTGAAAAATCTTTTAGAAACATGAATATATGCCCCTGGAAAATGTTAAGTAAAAAAGATAGAATATTTATGTCTATGTCAAAGAAATGACTATTTAGATTGTTTAAGATATTTAGGTAATGATTAGGAATTAAGAATAATGATAGGTAATAATTGGGACTGGTCTTTTATTCTATTTTATGATAGTAATAAAATGATACTTTTAATGATTATATAAAATTACTCTTGTTTGGTATTTGAATTATAATAAGTGATAAACATTTTTACAAGTTTTATTATTGTGAAAATTCCGTACAGAGGCATTACAATTACATGGACAAGGTAATGAGTATATTTCTTTTCAACCATTGTTGCTTCCTCCTTTGTTTCCCCTACACATCCCTTCCATATCCCCCCACACTGATCCCCACTTCCTCCCTCCCACATCCACTGGCCAAAGTTGTAAAGTTCGTTTTTCGACATAACAAAAATAACCCCAGCTTTCACTGTATTTGATGCTGGTATAATTTGTGGAGGTGAAGGGAAAAAAACAAATCGTTTAAATAGGAATACAGGTGAAATCATTGCAACAATGAGATGTACCAGTCATTATGTTGAAAAATGAACTTTACAACTTTGGTGGGGGGGATGGGGATCGGGTAAGGAGGGGTCTGAGAAGGGGTGGAAAGAAGAAACAAAAGAGGAAGCAACAATGCTTGATAAGAAATGTACTCATTATATTGCTCATGTAATCGTAATCCATCTGTACGGTATTTCCACAATAAAAATAAATACCTCTCAGTCCTATCTCTCAACATTACCGGACTTAACTCACCAATTAAGCGACATAGATTGTCTAGTTGGATTACAAAGCAAGATCCTTCTATCTGCTGCCTTCAGGACCACACCTTGCCCATAAAAACAAACACATTTTCAAAGGGAAAGACTGGAATAAAATCTACCAAGCCAATGACTCCCATAAACAGGCGGGAGTTGCAATCCTAATATCAGATAAAATAGACTTCAAATTAAAATTAGTTAGAAGAGAAAAAGAAGGTTGGTACATACTAATTAAGGGATCACCCTTCAGGAGAATATTACAATTCTAAATATCTATTTGCCAAACAACAGAGCACCCAAATTTCTCCAAGAAACACTACTTTCCCTCAAATCCCACATAGATCCAAAGACATTAACTGTTGGGGACTTTAAAACACAACTATCCCCACTAGATAGATCAACTCGGCAAAAACTCAATAGAGAAACTGCAGATCTAACCAACTGCAAGGATCAACTAGATTTAACAGACATCTACCGAATATTTCACCCAGCAGCATCAGAAGACACGTTTTTCTCAGCAGCACAAAGAACATTTTGCAAAATAGCAACATTTTAGGTCACAAAGCAAACCTCCATTTTTAGAAATATTGAAGTTATACCTTGAATTCTCTCAGACCACAAGGAAATAAAATTAGAATTCAACACCAAAAGCTACCAAAGAAAGTCCTGTAACAATTGGATGCTGAACAACACACTGTTGAATAACCAGTAAGTCACGTAAGAGATTAGAAAGGAAATTCAAATGTTCATGATTTTCAACAAAAACGAACACACAAATTACCAGCTCCCCTGGGACACAGAAAAGGCAGTACTCAGAAGCAAGTTGGAGAGATCTGAAACCAACAATTTAATGAGACATCTGAACCTCCTTGAAAAAGAGCAGCAATATAAACCCCAATCCAGTAGATGGAAAGAAATAATTAAATTTAAATCAGAATTAAATGAATTAGAATCCAAATAAAACATAGAAAGATTCAACAAAACAATGAGTTGGTTCTTTGAAAAAATTAACAAAATTGACAGAGCCTTAGCAAATCTTATCAGAAAAAGATGAGAACACACCCAAATAAATAAACTCAGAGATGAGAATGGAAACCACCAGAGAAACAACCAAGATTCAGAACATTATAAGGGAATACTTCTCAAAACTATGCTAATAAGTTTGAGAACTTGGCAGAAATGGACCTTTTCCTAGCAAATATCAACATGCCAAAACTAAACCAAGATGAGTTAAACCATTTTAACAGGCCCATACCAAGCATTGAGATAGAAACAGCAATAAGAGAAGTCCCATCTAAGAAAAGCCCAGGACCACACAGATTTACAGCAGAATTCTACAAGGCCTTCAAAGCAGAGCTCACACCAATAGCCCTTCAATGAAACTCAAAGAGAAAGTTCACTACCGAACTCATTCTATGAAGACATCATAACCCTCATCCCAAAACCAGGCAGGGACTCATCAAAGAAAGAGAACTATAGACCTGTTTCTTTGATGAACATTGATGCAAAACTTCTCAACAAAATTTTGGCCAATTGACTTCAACAATTCATCCAAAAAATCATACACTACAATCAAACAGGATTCATTTCAGGGATGCAAAGCTGGGTCAATATACGCAAATCAATTAATATAATTCATCACATTAACAGGAGCAAGGATAAGAACCACATGGTTATCTCAATAGATGCAGAAAAGGCATTTGACAAGATTCAACACCCATTGATGATGAAGGCTCTGGAAAAATTAGAAATCCAGGGAACATTTCTCAATAAAATAAAGACTGTATATAACAAACTTACAGCCAGCATTATACTTAATGGTGAAAAACTAGTCATTTCCTCTTAAATCAGGAATGAGACAAAGCTGTCCTTTCTCACCACTTCTCTTCAATCCAGAATTAGAATGCCTAGCTACAGCAATAAGACAAGATGCAAACATAAAATGGATCTAAATAAGGAAAGATGAAGTAAAACTCTCCCTCTTTGCAGATGATATGATCTTGTATTTAAAGAATCCCACGGACTCCACTCCCAAATTATTCAAGCTTATGCAAAACTTGGGCAAAGTAGCAGGGTATAAATTTAACCTTCAAAGACCAATGGCTTTTCTGTATGTCAACAATGAGAAAAGGGTGGCTGAAATCAGGAAAGCAACTCCATTTGTAATAGCTCCACAAAAAATAAAATACCTAGGAATTAACTTAACCAAAGAAATGAAGGACCTCTATGATGAAAACTTTAAAACCCTGAAAAAGGAAATCAAAACAGAACTTAGAAAGTGGCAAAAACTCCCATGCTTCTGGATTGGAAGGAGCAACATCATGAAAATGGCAATACTTCCCAAGGCTATCTACAAATTCAATGCAATACCTATCAATATCCCAAACTCATTCTTCAAGGAATAGAAGAGACAATCCAAAAATTCATATGGAACAATAAAAGACCCTGAATAGCAAAAAAGATCCTTAACAGAAAGAACAGTGCTGGAGGAATATCAATACCAAATTTCAAACTCTACTATAATGCCATAATATTCAAAACAGTACTGGCACAAGAACACACTTCAAGACCAATGGAATAGAATTGAACCTACAGATATATAGCAATCTAATCTTCAATAAGGAAGCTAAAAAATTAGAGTGGAAGAAAGACAGCCTTTTAAGTAAATGGTGCTGGCAAAATTGGTTAATACCTTGTAAAAAACCAAAGCTAGATCCTTATATATCACCCTACACAAGAATCAACTCCAAATGGATCAAAGACCTTGGAGTCAAAGCAGACACTCTGTAAACATTACAGGATGCAATAGGAGAAACCCTAGGTATACTTAGAAAAGGCTGAAATTTTATTAATAGAGACCCAGAAACATAACAAATCAAAGAAAGGTTGGACAAATGGGATTGCATGAAATTGCAGAGCTTCTGCAAGGCAGAGGACATAGCTAGCAAGATAAATAGGAAGCCCACGGATTGGGAGAAGATCTTCATTAGCCATACAATGGACAAGGGTCTCATATCTAAAATATACCTGGAACTCAAAAAATTAAATCCCCCGACAACAAATCCTCAAAGAAACAACTGCCCAATAAGTAAGTGGGCTAAAGACTTAAAGAGAAACTTCTCTGAAGAGGAAAGAAGGATGGCTGATAGACATATGAAGAAATGCTCAACTTCTCTAGCCATAAAAGAAATGCAAATCAGCACAACATTGAGATACCACCTCAGCCCAGTTAGAATGGCTAGAGTCAAGAACTCTAATAACAACAGATGCTGGAGGAGATGGGGACAGAATGGAACCTTACCGCATTGTTGGTGGTTGTGTAAAGTTGTTCAACCACTTTGGAAAGTAGTATGGAGTTTCCTCAAAAGACTCCACGTAAAGCTCCCCTATGACCCAGCAATCCCATTTTTTGTGCATTTACTCAAATGATCACAAACAAGACCACACTAAAGCTACAAGCACAACTATGTTTATTGTAACATTATTTACCATAGGTAACATATGAAACCAACCCAGATGTCCATTAGATGAATGGATCAAGAAAATGTGGTATATATACACAATGGAATTCTATGCCTCCATCAGAAAGAATGACATTGCCCCATTTGTTAGGAAATGGAAAGACTTGGAAAAAATTAAGTGAAGTAAGCCAGGCCCAAAGAAACATAGGTCCCATGGTTTCCCTTATTTGCAATAGCTAGTATATGTCTGAGACAAGCAGAAAAGGTAAGATAAGTTCATGTTAGGTGAAATGAACCACAAGATAAGTATTCAAATGTTTTTTTTTTTCTTGAAATTGTTTCTAACATATTTATAAGATGATTTCTTTGTTGCTTTGTATGTCCCTCCCCCACGGTATAACCCCTGCTTTCATTATATTTGATATTGGTATAATTTGTGGAGGGAAAGGGAAAAAACAAACCTTTAAATAGGGATACATTGGACCCATTGCAACAATGAGCTATACAAGTCATTATGTCGAATAACGAACTTTACAGCTTTCGCTGGGGGTAGGGAGTTGGGGGGGGGGTAGGGAAGGAGATGGGAAGGGATGGAAAGGGGAAACAATGGAGGAGGCAACAATGCTTGATAAGAAATGTACTTATTACCTTGCCCATGTAATTGTAACCCCTCTGTATGGTATTTTGCCAATAAAAAATTTTAAAAAATTGTCACAAAACACATTTTCGACAGAATAAACATTAATGTATCACCTAGAATCTGGGTATGGTTAGTAACTCTAGAGGATTTTCTCATACTTTCAGAATTTTCATAAACATATATAATAGAAGTCAAATGAGGTGGTTTATACCTATAATCGTAGCTACTCTGAAAATGGGAATGTCGATAGTTGCAGTTCAAGTTCAAGCTGGAAAACATACAAGAGACCTCCATCTCAATCAATAAAAGTTGGGTGTGCCAATGTATGGCTATCATCCTACCTATGTTGAACATAAAACTAGGAAGTTCACTATCCAGGTATCCTAGGAATAAACAAATACAAGATTCTATCTCAAAAAAAATCAAAGCAGGGGTTAGGAAGGTGGCTCAGTGGTAGAGCACTTGCCTTGCATGCCTGAGGCACTGGGTTCAATTCCTCAGCACTACATAAGCAAAAAGAAAAAAGCCGGAAGTGGCACTGTGTCTCAAGTGGTAGAGCGCTAGCCTTGAGCTGAAGAGCTGAGGAACAGCGCCCAGGCCCAGAGTTCAGGCCCCACAACTGGACCCAAAAAACAAACAAACAAACAAACAATCAAAGAAAAAATTGCTGGATGTGGCATGATTCAAGTGGTCAGGTGCCTGCCTGGCAAATGCAAGGCTCTGAATTTGAATCCAAGTACTTACCTCAAAAAATTAAAAGTAAACAATATGAATTAATTTTCTAAATAACTTCTCAGTGTAATTATCTTATATATTCTCCAAATAATCTTGTAGTGAACACAGAGAATTGATTAAGCCAGATAAATATAATACTCCAGAATCATAGAATGGCTCAGAGGTCAGCTCTGAGATCAATTCAGTGTCTGGATCTTACTGTTCTTAGATCCACAATCTTATGGGAAAAGAAAAAGAATGTATAATTACAATACATTTATTTACAATCTTCATCCAACTTCACATATTGAAATTCTATCTCAAATATAATGTTATAGAAGTTGTCCTTTGTGTGTGTATGTGGATATGTGGATGGTAATTAAGTCGTGGAGGCAAGCCTTCATTAATGGTATTTAAATAAACAAAACCGAATAGATTTCAATCCTGATCTTTAATACAGTGCATCAATCTGAAAAACAAAAATCCTGACTATGCTGGCATTGCAATCTTGGGCCTCCAGGCTCCAGAATGTAGAAATAAATCTGTTGTTTATAACCAATTCAGTGTCTGGTAATTTGTCATCATAGGTCAAAAGGACTAACATTAAGCCATCTGAAAAGAACAGTTGTGGTTTCTTTCTTCTTCTTTTTTTTTGTCGGTCATGGGGCCTAAACTCTGGGCCTGGGAGCTGTCCCTCAGCTCTTCAGCTCAAGGCTAGAGCTCTTCCAATTGAGCCTCAGCCCTACGTCTGGCTTTTTCTGCTTTGTGGTGCTGAGGAATCAAACTAAGGGTCTCATGCATGCAAGGCAAGCACTCTACCACTGAGCCACCTTCCCAGCCCTGGTTTCTCTATTTTCTTTTTCCATCTTTCCAGAGGCCCTTTGATATTGAAAAATGCTAAGACTCCATACAGAAAAATTTTAAAACTGCCCTGTTGTTCAACTCTGACTTCACAAATTTTGGAGTGTAAAGAATGACATCAAGTACCTAAGAGACTGAATACAGGACACTTCATTATCTTCTGCTTTGCTCATCAGCACCTGGTGCAAATTTACACTATATAAACAAGTCAACTAACAGTAGTTATGACAAATTTTAAAAATGCATAGCCTGAAAACACTTTATGAACACTCGCACTGTAGTCCCATTGGCTCCCATGTCCAAAATAAGAAACAAAGGCTTAAAGAGAGGTAGGTAATTTACTCCAGGTTGCAAAAACTGGTATATTGGTACATTTAAACTCAGACTACTCTATATCCATACTTAGGCTAACATACCATGGGCATTTATTTTTCTACAGAAATAAAAGTCTCACAGACCTTTTTTCAAGTTCTAGACATATGTTCTACCATGATATCTCTATCCTGGGTGCTTTACTGGTGCCCCCAAGTCATATCAGCTGAAGTTGATACATCTGTACCCACTCAAATAAAAATGGCTGAGACTTGGGCAACTGTACTTTTAAAACCTCCTGTGCAGTAAAAATGTGTAATTAGCAGTATGAAATCCTGGGCTAGAGAATAAATTTTCTATGATGGTGTTAGGCCCACCTCACAAATCTTTCTTGGTCTCTCTCCTTCCTTCCTTTTTAGTGCTGGGAATTGAACCCAGGACCCTGTGCATATTAAGAAAGTGCCATAACTCCAAGCTATATGACCATTTCAATAGCTCCAATTTCACTCTCCAATTCACTGCTACATTGTTCCTGATACTTTACATTCCCTGAGCACAATATTTGGAGATTATTGAACTTCATAAGCTTTTCATAATTTTACAGAATATTTATTTTCTCCTTCCTATGTATCATGACACTGTGCAAGAAGGATTTGGTTGAACTCTCCAGGCAGAGTTCATAGCTCATCATCAGGTTCTATTTTACATGCATATCATTATATTAATACATTTAGAATAACAACGCACTTAAATAATTGTTTCTCTTCTTCAGACTATTGGTAGACCCATGTTCTATTGTAGCTTTTATATAAACAGGAATAGAATTTTTCTTGTCTTATTTTCCTTTTTTTGACTTGGTACAAATTTTCCTGATTTTATAGAACTGTTTTTTTCCAAGAATATTTTTTTCAGGACATTTCTGCATATTGTGTATACTACAATTAAGAGATTTCCAGCCAAAGAAAACAACTCAGAATTCTAGAGGTTAATGACTATACTCTGGATTCCTGTGCATTGGCACTGCATTTGGCATCTCAGTGTTACAACAATAGACAATTTATATTGAAAGTTGCTTTCTTTTTGGTTTCCCATTTTGAGCCATATAACTCATTTAAGGTGTACAGCAAGTTAACCATGGGAGTATGAGCTGGTAATCTTTTTTTTAAAAAAATTTATTGTAAAGATACTGTATAGAGGGGTTACAGTTACATGAGTAAGGTAATGAGTACATTTCCTCTTAAGCATTTTACCCCCTTCTTTGTTTTCCCCCTACATTCCCTTCCCTCCTTACTTCCCCAACTCCTCCTTCCCCCTATCTTGAAATTGTGAAGTTCGTTTTCAACATAGTGTATTGTACATCTCATCGTTACAATTGGTCAACCTGTATCCTTGCTTCAGCATTTTGTTATTTCTCTTCCCCTCCCCAAATTAGAAAAAATATATATATACAAGATGCAGGGAACCGGAATGAAATACAGTGACAACAGAGGATATATGAGCTGGCCATCTTTAGCCTTCAAATTCCAAAACAAAAGCAAGCAATGAATGATAAAAATTGTTCATAAGGGTACTCTCAGCCTTCCAATTGGTGTTCTGATTCTTCCATTAAAATAAAATCTTGTTAGAATCAAATTCTGATCCAGGCTAAAATGCAATACCCATGAAAATGAAGACATTAAGTTGGTATTAGTTAAATATGCCTTCCTATTAATGGAATGCCACAGAAAAGGGTTTCACAAAAATGATGATAGCAAGAGGGATTTTGGACAAAGGCATTAAAGTGGGTAAGGCTTGTAAAAGTTACAAAACTGGAACTTCATGCTGGGAAAAAGATTAACTTCACAGGGAGGAATAACTTACTATTTTAGATGAGCCAAGTTAAGATGGATCATTTGATGATGCATTTAATATTATGGAGACAACAAAGAGTTTCAGTGATTGAGACAGTTCAATTAATTATGGAATTTATAAGCACTGGACTCCCATGTAATCATTATAAGTGATGTTCTTAGAACAGTATGCAATTTCTAAGGATGTTATTGGATAGGAAATATATGCATGATATAATGAGATGAAAAGTCAAATTATAAAGTAGGCTCACACCTGTAATCCTACCTACTCACAAGGGTGAGATTTGAAGATCATGGTTCAAAGTCAGCCCCTGGAGGAAAATCTATTTAACCACCGAAATGCCAGAAATGGAGATGTGGCTAGCGTTGAGGAAAAAGAAAAGCAGAGAACAATGTGTAGGCCCCGAATTCAAGCTCCAGTTTTGGCAATAAACAAATGAATAATTAAACAAACGTATGACCCCAAAGTGAAGGAAAATATGTATATGCATATATGCGTGGCAGAAGGGTCTAACTGTGGTGTTCCAGTGTTCACCTTGTGGAGCTCCAGAATGGGGACAGCACAAACATTTACTTAAAGGAAATCAAAAGTGACAATATATTGGAAATGATCTGTACACTGGGGGGGGGGGGGTGATTGAGAGAGCGAGGGAAAGAGGAAGAAAAATGAGGGAGGGGAAACAAGTTAGGAAATGTTATCACTACCTTACTTATATAACTGTAACCCCTCTGTACATCACCTTGACAATAATATTAAAATAAAAAAATAAAAAACAAAACAAAAGCTTTTATTTATGTTATATTTAAAAGTATATTTTAAAAAGAATTATAGGCATTATTTAAATTTCTAATGCATGGCCACACTCTACTGGAGTGTACTGGAATTTGGAGAGAATTACACGAGTCCATGAGTAAGGACCCCAATAAGAATTCCACAAAGGAATGTCAACATGAACCAAAGGGTCCTACCCATAGTACCTTGCTTCTACAGCAAATCACACAATCTCCCAAATCCACATAATTTAATCATTTAAAGGCAAATGATGAACCAACATCTCCATTTGTAGAAATACATACTTGCGACAAGGATAGAAAAGGCACCGAGAGCCAAAGTAAATGTGATGCAATTTTAAGGAAGATTCCATAGATAAAGGAATGTGTCCCACACATTTCCAACTCTAAATCTGGGAAAGTTAGTCATCTTTGTCATACTAATAAAAACCACAAAAAAGCTAACTGTAGGATGCAAAAAGATTGCATGAGAACAGGTGTTCATTGTGACAGCACAGCAACTTCAGTGCAAATTACTATGTCTCTTTCCTTGTTTTCTTCCCACCTCATTCTTGAATTCTGAAGGTGAGATTCTGAGGAGCCAGTTTTCTTTGCTTCAGTAATTAATGAAAGGGAACAGGTGATTGGAGATACAATTTCTTCACATAGTTCTTGGATTCTCATTCTTTATTAAGCTTACTGAGTACTAATGGGATTATAAAACACAAGAAAGTCCTAAGTTTTCCACTAATTTTTTAAATGCCTGCTGTAAGAACAATCAAAATTAACAAAAGAAACAACTCAGAAAGATATTTGTGGTGTATTGATACCAGGAGAATTTGAAATGTCACATGTAAATTCCAAATGACATTTACAAAGCACAAACCCTAATTCTTCTGTGAGCTAATGTGATAATTACACATTTATATTTTCCAACAAAATCACCATTGAGAACAGCACAGCCAATTTCAATCACAGAAGCAAAGCTGCCAAGAATTGCTAAAATTTTCACATATTCATTCCTAGAGTTGAGAGGGTTGGTTCTGCTGACGTTGACTGTTTGATCCTTTTCTTCCTCACAAATAAATGTGCCTATGTAGAACAATTTATATCTATATCTTAACTTCATGGGTGTCTAGCCTTTCTGGTCTGATCTTCAGTCTGAGTACCAACTATGTTTATGAACATGGACCATCCCTTAAGCAGAAACACACTCTAAAACAGTTCTAACAGAAACATCTGTGATAATGGATATATTCTATATATGCATTGTCTAATAGACTAGCCACTGGCTATATGTGGCTACTGAACCTCAAATGTGAATTAATTCTTCCAATTTCAGTTAAATGAAATTTTAAATAATGAGATGCATCTATTCACTGTTAACTAGACAGCTCAGTTACCAAATAAGGAAACTGAAGTTCTCACAACGATGTGATAAAATATAATCCAAATGAAGAAGGTTCCATGCCTGCATGCCTGTGAATTATCTGAGCTTTTCTGTCTTATAGAATTCAGTCATCACTCACCTAGATTGACAGCTTGGAGGAAAGGAGTGGGAGATAAACACAAGCTACTTGGGATACTGAGAATTGCTCCTTGAAGATGAGGGTTGTGCATGAATCTTTTCTGTGTTTAGTAGACAGCAAAGTGTGTAGAATCCTGTAGGTAGAAAAATAATGTTTGTATTTCAATATGTCAAACAGGTGCTCTGTTTATCAAAATGGGGGAGAAGTCAGACAGGTGAATTCTTTAAATATACAAACAATATATAGAAAATTTGCTACATTCTATTCCATGCTAGGCCCTGGAATAAACTTTGGTTCTTTGTACCATACTCTGTAAATATTCACACACTCAAAAACAGAAATATAATCCTTTATTACTGTTAAAATACATAGGCTATCTTCATAAAAACATTTGTGGACCTATTTTTCCTTAATTTCTTTCACACTTGCATTAAGAAATGGCTCTAAGAGAAAAGCTTCTTGATGTGTAAAATTTGAACTCCATCTATGTCATTTGTTGAATTGTACTCTAGATAGGATTGAAGTCTCTATTTCATCTTTTTTTTTTTTTTTAATTTAATTTTATTTTATTTGAGAACATACTGTACAGAGGGGTTACAATTACATGGGCAGGATAATGCATACATTTCTTACCAAGCATTGCAGCCTCCTCCTTTGTTTACCCTTCACCTCCCTTCCCAGCCTCCCCCCTCCCTCCCACCCAATCATACCCCCCCTCCCCCCCCACCCCCGACATTGTAAAGCTGGTTTTGACATGACATTTTGTACTTCTCATTGTTGCAACAGGTCCACCTGAATCCTTAAACGACTTGTTTGTCCCCATCTCCTCCACATGTTATACTGACATCAAATATAGTGAAAGCGGGGGTTACACTGTGGGGGAGGGACATACAAAGCAACAAAGAGATAATATTATAAATGCGTTAGAAACACATGCATGAAAGAAACAAAAACATTAAAATACATATTTGAGGTTTCGTTTTCCTAACATCACATTATTTGACTTTTTCCGCTTGACTCATACCTATACTAGATATTGCAAATAAGGGAAACCATGGGACCTATGTTTCTTTGGGCCTGGCTTACTTCACTTAATATAATTTTTTCCAAGCCTTTCCATTTCCTAACAAATGGGGAAATGTCATTCTTTCTGATGGAGGCATAGAATTCCATTGTGTATATATACCACATCTTCTTAAGGCTGGACAAATGGGATTGTATAAGGTTGCAGAGCTTCTGCAGGGCAAATGACATAGCTAGCAAGATCAATAGAAAGCCCACGGACTGGGAGAAGATCTTTACTAGCCATACAACGGACAAGGGTCTCATATCTAAAATATACTTGGAACTCAAAAAATTAAACCACCCAACAACAAATCCTCAAAGAAACAACTGCCCAATAAGTAAGTGGGCGAAAGACTTAAAGAGAAGCTTCTCTGAAGAAGAAAGAAGGATGGCCAACAGACACATGAAGAAATGTTCAACATCCCTAGCCATAAAAGAAATGCAAATCAAAACAACATTGAGATATCACCTCACTCCAGTTAGAACAGCAAAAATCAAGAACTCTAACAACAACAGATGCTGGAGGGGATGTGGACAGAAAGGAACCTTACTTCATTGTTGGTGGGAATGTAAACTTGTTCAACCACTTTGGAAAGCAGTATGGAGGTTCCTCAAAAGACTCCACATAGAGCTCCCCAATGACCCAGCAATCCCACTTTTGGGCATTTACCCAAATGATCACAAACAAGGCCACACTAAAGCTACCAGCACAACTATGTTTATTGCAGCATTATTTACCATAGCTAAGACATGGAACCAACCCAGATGCCCCTCAGTAGATGAATGGATCAAGAAGATGTGGTATCTATTTCATCTTAAGGCTTAGGGCTGGAAAAAGAATAAGTATTCTCAACAAAGTGTCATGCCTCACTTTTAAGGAGAGCTATGTATTTATTAGGAGAAATATGTATTGGTCTTGGAAGCTAGGACCCTTCAAGAAACAAAAGAAAAAGAACAATTCTTTGGCAGTCTCAAGTATTTGCCTATCTTCAAGTGAACATTAGCTGCTCTATATTCTATAGTATATTTGCAAGAATATTTTTGCAAGCTATTTCTAAGCTATTGTCATCCTCCAGAGTAAAGTTCAAGCATGCCTATTTCTCATGATATAGATCGCAGTTGCTCAAAGTCAGAATTCATTGTTTCTATAGGTTTCACATGTCTATCACTACTTCACTCAGTGGCACTGAGGGCTGAGAGATTCACTTCAAATATACAAATACACACACACACACACACATATCTCACTGGCTTTCACTATTGCTATAAAAATTAAGTCCTTTTTGTCTCTGACCGGAGAGCATTATAAATCACCTAGCATCCATGAAAATGTGACAAATTCATTATTAACTTGCAAGTAGGTTAAATCTCAAGCTTCAAACATTTCTAAATACTCATATGAAGAAAAATGTATTCCTAGAGTTTTAGTGTGCTTCTATATTACAAAGCTCTTAATTTTCATCTTATTTACCCGGAGGAGGCAACAATGCTCGATACCAAATGTACTCATTTCCTTGCTCATGTAACGGTAAGCCTTCTGTAAAGTATTCTTACAATCAAAAACGTACAAAAAGGGGAAAAAAGAAATTGGAAATCATGTACTTCCATTAGAACTAACTAAATTTAAGGGTTGTAACTTTCTATAGGTTTTTAAGGACCTAAGAAGTTGTGAATATGACCCAAGACCTTTACTAAAAGTTGAGGGAGAGAGATACAAAAGTGGAAGTAGATAGGCTACCAGAGCATAATTATGTAGCTTTAGTTCACTGTTACCATAACAGGAGTGCAAATCAATATGATGATTCATAGTTACAGGACCAGTAGACATACTGGAAACTGACATCAGAGAATGGTCATTCATTTTGGGAAAACACAAATCAGGATGCACCAAAGGATGCAATCAACAGTGTCCAAAAAAGCAGCACAGAATGGGATAAAGTCATTGCAAGCATATATTTGATAAGTGGTTCACATCAAGAATATATACAGAACATCATCCCAACAACAATACATAAACCAATTTTACAATGTGCAAAGAACTGAGATGTTTCTCCAGAGAAGACAAACTGTTAACAAGCCCACAAAAAAAGGTGTTTAATATCACTAATCCCCAGAAAGTGTAAGTCAAAATAATGAAGGAAATTACCACTTCATATGAATTAGGTGGGACAACTACTAAAAATAAAGTAACAATATTGACAAAAGTGTGGTGAAATTGGAACCTTTCTATGGGAAACAGTATGGAATCTTTTCAAACAATTAAAAACAGGAATATTCATACTTGTAATGCTAACCACTCAGGACAGGAGGCTGAAATGCAAGGGTTGAGGTTCAAAGCCAGCCCGGGCAGAAAACTGCAAGTGGACCTGTGGTTTAAAGTGATAGAACACTAGCCTTGAGGAAAAGTTCAGGGACTGTAACCTGTCCCCGAGTTCAAGCCCCATGACAAAAAATAAAGAAGGAAAAGAGAATTATCATATGATCCAATGACTACATTTCTGGGCATATACTCTAAAGATCTAAAAGCAAGGTCTGGAAGGGATCTTTGTACATTCATATTCATTTTGTACAATACTCAAAACATGGAGGCAATCAAAGTGGCCATCAACAAATGAATAAGCTAAAGCAAATGTGGTTTTTACATATAGTTGTATATTATTTCAACTTTAAAAAGAATTATGTTGTGACAGATGCTATATTATGGATGAATCTTTGGGACACTTTGCTAAGTGAAATAATCCATTCACAAAAGATCAAATATTACATGATTCTACTTATGTCAGTTACATAGAACAGTCAAATTGATAGAGATAGGAAGCAAAATTGTACTTGATGCATATCTTGAAGCAGAGGAGAGTGGAAAATTATTTTAATGAATATAGAATTTGAATCTTGGAAGATGAAACGAGTGTGGACATTGAGCTTGTAGAATATTGTAAATGTACATACTACTACTATGCTGTATTCTTGAAATGATTAAGATAATAAAACCTGGGAGAGGAGAATGAGAATGATGAAGGGGTAAGTATAATCAAGGTACATTGTATGCCTATGTGGATATATCAAAATAAAATCCACTTATTTAACTAGGTAATGCTAATACAGAGTTTAAAAAGGATAACAAATTTTAAGTTGTATGCATTTGACTGCAATTATTGAAAAAAAGAAAAAAACAACTTAAATTGCCAGTGTGCAATAAACCTGGGTTCAAAACTATATCTCACTTAAGTGTGTGAGGCTGCTTTGTAAACATGCTTTTATATTATTATCTTTAAGTAGTTGTACAAACAAGTTCCCATTCTACAAAACAATATATGAATACAAGGTGTCTGACAACATTATCACCCATCCCTCCTAACCCAACCCTTCTCTCACTTTGTTAAAAAATTGAGAGATGTGATTACATAATTTTTACATATTTCACAGTATTGTGGAAACCTGATACTTAAGGTCACAAACACATTTGAACCTTCCCAAGAAAAATTATCATTATCATGGCGTATAAAGTTTGTGAATTCTGTGAGCTTTGACAACACAAATTATTTCTTCCATATCAGGTGATGTTTACATTTCTTGCCTTTTGCTATTCCCTCTTTCCCTCTTATTCCTCCTTTCCCATCACTGTCTATGGGTTGCTTAGTTCTTTTCCTTTTACGACCAGTGCAGCTGATGGGCCCCTTTGTTGTATGTTGTTCCATTTCCCACTCATTATGTTCCTCCTTCTGGCTTCCCTCCATTGAGTGCACTGAGACTGTTTTTAATGTAATGATAGTACGCTCAGGGAAATCATCCCTTTTGTACAAAATACATTGTCAGTTTGCTGTAATTTGGATGTTGTCATACACATAATAGCATATGTGGCATATAAGATATGTTTCCTCTTTTTCTTATGCTTCAAAGTAGTTTCTAGTTGAACATAAAATGAATCATCTGTTCCCCATAAAAAAATAGTAAAACATTATACATGAGGTACATGATATACATAGCAAAATATCTCAAGTGCCTACCATAAAATCCACCCTTCCTTTCTGAATCAATAGAGACACCTTTCGATTTAACTGAAGTCCAAGTTAAGTAAAATAATGATAACATTTCTCAATAATACAGATAAAAATGTTACCTGATAGCATCTAGGATATTGTCTTAAAGGACAGTACACACATGTTCTGAATTTCTTTATTTCCTTCTTTTTGTTTTTTCACCTCACTTCCTGGATTTTGGAAGTGATTACTGGCATTTTAGGAGTCACCTTGGGCCAAGACAGTGAGGGCTAAATCCTAATGCTGCGGTATGCCTCCATCTTCTTGGAATCTTCATGCCTGTACTGTCTTCCTCTGGGCTTTCAACAGATAAGGGACTAAACCATTACTAGTTACATTGTTATGATCATTTGAGTTCTCCTGTCCTTAAGATACTTACACTGTGGATTGATATGCACTCACAGAAAATACATAGTATTGCTTTTTAATATATACATATATATATATATATATTATCCTTTAAGTAGTTTTACAAAGGGTCATCATTCAACAAGTCAGTTAATAAATACAATGCAGCTTGATCAATATCACTGCTTCTATCAGTTTTCTTTCATTTGTTCATCAAAACGTCATTACCAGTTATATATTGAACATATAGTTCTGCTACTAAGAACTTGCGTCATCTGCAGTTAGATTCCTAAGTATGCTTTCGGATGCACAAATATGATCTTCAGGCTAAATGCAGCTCAGAATGTACCTTCAGGAGAAATTACTTTCCACAACAAAATACAGGACTATGAAGATAATACAAGCACCCGGGGAATGGTGCTTTAGAAATACAGTCCAGACTCCTTAACAAGGCCTGGGTAACAGAAGAGATCAGAGAAGAAATAAAGCATTTCCTACAACTCAATGAAAATGAAAACACCTCACAAAGAAACTTGTGGGACACAGCAAAAGCAGTCCTGAGGGGCAAATTTATTGCCCTCAGTGCCCACATCAAGAGAATGGAGACAGACCAAGTAAATAATCTCATGTTGCAACTAAAACAGCTAGAAAAACAAGAAAAAATGGGACCTAAAGCTACTAGACGAAGCCAGATAACCAAATTGAGAGCAGAGATTAACCAATTAGAAAATCAGAAAACCATAACCAAAATAAACCAAACAAAAAGCTGGTTCTTTGAAAAAATAAACAAAATTGATGGCCCGTTGGCAAGATTAATTAAAAAAAGAAGAGAGGAAATCCATATTAATAGGATTAGGGATGCCACGGGAAACATCACAACACGTACCCAAGATATCCAAACAATTCTAACAGACTACTTTCAAAAGCTATACTCTCTAAAGGAAGAAAATCTGGCGGAAATGGATGCATTTTTAGAGAAATACAAGTTACCCAAACTGAGCAAAGAAGAAGTTAACCAATTAAATAAGCCAATATCCTATAATGAGATACAGGAAGCAATCAAAAGTCTTCCAACAAAAAAAAGCCCAGGACCAGATGGATTCACAGCAGAATTCTATAAGACCTTTAAAGAAGAACTAATACCCATACTCCTCAAGCTCTTCAGAGAAACAGAGAAGGAGGGAGCTATCCCCAAACTCATTCTACGAAGCCAACATCACACTCATCCCCAAACCAGGCAAGACCCAACCAAAAAGGAGAATTACAGGCCAATCTCCTTGATGAACACAGATGCAAAGATCCTTAACAAGATTCTAGCTAACAGAATCCAGAAACACATTAAAAAAATAATACACTATGATCAGGTAGGCTCCATCCCAGAGACACAGGGATGGTTTAACATACGTAAGTCAATAAATGTAATCCAGCATATCAACAGAGCCAAGGTCAAGAATCACATGATTATCGCCACAGATGCAGAAAAGGCCTTTGATAAAATTCAACATTCATTCATGCTAAAAGCTCTGGAGAAAATAGGAATAGAAGGAACATTTCTAAAAACAATAAAAGCCATTTATGACAGACCAATAGCCAATATTATACTTAATGGGGAAAAGCTACAACCAATCCTCCTAAAAACAGGAACAAGGCAAGGATGTCCACTGTCTCCACTCCTCTTCAACATAGTCCTAGAACCCTTAGCCAGGGCAATAAGGCAAGAAAAAGACATTAAAGGGATCCGCATAGGGAAAGAAGAAGTGAAACTATCCCTTTTTGCAGACGACATGATACTATACCTCCACGATCCCAAAAACTCCATCCCCAAACTCTTAGAAATCATAAGTCACTTCGGCAAAATAGCAGGATACAAAATAAACCCACAAAAATCAGTTGCCTTCCTATACACTGATAATGTACAGGAAGAGAGGGAAATAAAGGGAGCAACCCCATTCACAATAACCTCCCAAAAAATAAAATATTTAGGAATTAACCTAACCAAAGATGTAAAAGAACTATTTAATGAGAACTATAAAAAGTTAAAGAAAGAAATTGCAGAAGACACTAGGAAATGGAAAGACCTCCCATGCTCCTGGATAGGCCAACTTAATATAGTAAAGATGGTGATACTTCCAAAACTAATATACAAATTCAATGCAATTCCTGTTAAAATCCCAATGATGTACATCACTGAAATACAGAAAACAGTCCAAAAATTTATATGGAACAACAAAAGACCTAGAATAGCCAAAACAATTCTAGGGGATAAAGACAATATGGGAGGGCTATCCATGCCGAACTTCAAACTCTACTACAGAGCTATAATCACAAAGACAGCATGGTACTGGCACAAAAACAGACCCGAAGACCAATGGAACAGAATAGAAGATCCAGATATAAATCCACAGGCCTACAGCCAGCTGATATTCGACAAAGGAGCCAAAGACATACAATGGAAGAAACACAGCCTCTTCAACCGCTGGTGCTGGGAAAACTGGGCAGCCACATGCAGAAAACTAAAAGTGGACCCCAGCCTATCACCATGCACCAACATCAACTCAAAATGGATTAAAGACCTTAACATTAAACCTGAATCTCTGAAACTACTGCAGGACAGAGTAGGAGAGACACTTGAACTAATAGGCACAGGAAGGAACTTCCTGAACAGAGTCCCAGGGTCACAACAAGTTGGAGAGAGACTCGACAAATGGGACTACCTTAAAATAAAAAGCTTCTGCACAGCTAAATCTATCGCAACTAAGCTAGAAAGACAACCAACTAATTGGGAAAAAATATTTACCAGCAATATATCAGACAAGGGGTTAACATCCTGTATATACAGGGAACTCAAGAAACTAATCCCTCCCAAACCTAACAAACCAGTTACTAAATGGGCAAGGGAACTAAAGAGGGACTTCTCAAATGAAGAAATAAAAATGGCAAAGAAACACATGAGGAAATGTTCATCATCCCTGGTGGTGAAGGAAATGCTAATAAAGACAACCCTGAGATACCACCTTACCCCAGTCAGAATGTCCCACATCCACAAATCAGCCAACGACAAATGCTGGAGGGGATGTGGAGAAAGAGGAACCCTATTACACTGCTGGTGGGAATGTACACTTATACAACCACTTTGGAAAGCAGTCTGGAGGGTCCTTAGAAAGCTAAAGATTGACCTCCCTTACGACCCAGTCATACCACTTCTAGGCATCTACCCTGAACAACAGGAACCAATATACAAGGACACGTGCACCTCCATGTTTATTGCAGCACTGTTCGCAATAGCTAGGATATGGAAACAACCTAGGTGCCCCACCACAGATGAATGGATCCAAAAATTGTAGTATCTATACACAATGGAATATTATGCAGCCATTAGAAATGACAAAATAATGGCATTTGCAGGGAAATGGATGGAGCTAGAAGGAATCATGTTGAGCGAGGTAAGCCAAGAACGAAGAGACAAACGGTACATGGTCTCCCTGATAAGTGGATGCTAAATCCAAAAGGTTAGGTGATACGACAAAACTAACAGGACTTAAGAAACAAAGAACTCCCGCTCATCTGGTTGAACCACTACTAAATATCCCCGTGCTGCTGATCACAAACATGGTATATAACATGTGAACACTGTTATATATTACAGACTGTGGTAGACAATTTGCTCCAGGGAAGTTAGAATGAACTTGTGACTTTGAAATTATGTAATCATTTAATCACAATCAAAAAAAAAAAAAAAAGAACCTCGGGGAAGGGAGGGAGGGAGGGGATGGTAGGGGGAAAACAATGGAGGGGGTAACAATGTTCAAGAGGAAGTGTACTCATAACCTCACTCATGTAACTGTAACCCTCTGTATAGTAGCTTTACAATAAAAAAAAAATACAAAAAAAAAAAAAAAAAAGAAATACAGTCCAGTTATTTCTCTGCCCTAGATTTGCTAAAGGTATCTTGGCTCAAAGCAGAACTGTTGGCTCAAAGCAGAACTGAATTTGCCTCTATAAGTAGAAATCAATTTGCATTCATGGTAAGTGTGCAAGTTTAAGTCAGAGGGCTTTGCTGCTTCAAAACAGCAATTTAGATATCCAATCTCTCTGTCAACATAGTGTTTCATGGGACACCACAATGTACAGTGCCCTGTGAGTAACAAGTGGAGATGTGCCATGCAGAGGGAGTTAAACCACTTCAGCTGGGTAGTTATGGATAAAAGGTGATGGTTGGAACTGGTTGGAACTGGTTCCAACATGGGGATGAATGATGCAGAAAAAAATACACACCTTGTTCCCATCAAGCTTTAGGTGCTAACACATGTGCTTTTTCTGACTATTGTCTGGGAAGTGTGCCTCTACCCTCCATCCAAGCAAAAGTATTTTCCATGCTTGTGCTCTGAGATGGAGTATCCAGTAAGGAAAATTCCATCTCAAACTCTGAGATTGGGAAGCCAATTACGAGACGCCATGTAGCACAAGCCCACCCACTGACCAATCAATCCAGGAACATTCACTAAGGGGCAGAGACAAAGGGTTCTACATATACCTGAGGGATGTGGGCCGCTTCTGACCAGCTCTTGGTTCCTCTTTTCGCTGAGGAGTCTGTTTCACTGCTCTGTTTTCGCTTTGAAGAAAAATTGCTTTAAAAACTTTTCTGCTCTCAAATTCTTTAAAGAAAACAAACCTGAGACAGAGACAATACTGCTATTCTGAAGATGCTGGGGGCAGGGAAGCCTTGGCCTTCAGCTTTGAGACTAGATTTAGAATTCGGTAACTTAGGTGCTGTGGTTTCAGATTAATTAGGTTTCAGGCTAATGTCTGCATTTTCTCAGTTCTTCTTATTAGAATCCCTAAAGTATTAGGAAAAAAACAACAACAACCACAACAAGAACCCAGTACTAGGCTAGCAAAGGCTCAAGAAATTCTCAGCTTGTCTTTTATTTTTCTTGTATGACTCTAACAATGAAAATTTAATGCAGCAAACTAGCATCTTTAAGGTGTTAAATTCTGTAGAATGTGGTTTCTTTCCTTCCTCTTGTTCTGAGGTAGAAATTGATCTATTCTAAAGCCAAAGGATATGATTTCTTCACCAGCTAGATCAGGTTCACTCACTTTTGCTTCCTTAAAAACTGCTTAACTCCTGTAAGAGGGAATTGAAGACTGTCAGGCAGGAGCGATTGAGTGTAAGATGTGGGAAGTGTTCTCATACCTGCATCTAGAGGGCTAGACAACATGTTCTGCTCGCTGCCTCAAGCAATTCAGAAAATGGCTTGCATTTTCTAAAACCTAAATCCAAACTATCACCTTCTCCTTCCCACCAAGAATTCTCCATCAGGCCTCTTCCTACCATAGTATCTTGGCAGCTTAGAACTGCTTTGCCTCAGAAATGTGGCATTAGAAGTGTGCCCTGTGGTCAGCCAAGCAGCTGGGATCTGACTGATTCATCTATGGTGCTGAAAATGCTGCAGCCCAATCTGTGCTCTGTGCTCAGAGAGGCTTTCTTCTTTCGATTTGTGCCAGGAGCAGAAGTACAAGACAAGTTTGTTTGTTTGTTTGTTTGTTTGTTTTTAATAAAGGATCAGCCACACACAGCTGTTGGTTTCATAACCACTTGTTGAGGTGTTTGCCTAAGGGAGCCAAGACAATATGTGAATAAGGTGTTTTCACCTGGAAGCTCATAAGCCTCCATTCCAAAGGGGGAGCTGCTGATAATAAATTCTGTCTGGGAATGGACTATGTAGGAGTTAGAATCTTTTTCACTGAAAGTGATTGCTTGAGGGAAAGCACTGACTAAGCATAGCATCATCTTACAAAAAACTATTTTAACTAAAGTATATCCTGTTACTAAAATCGTTCTAGGGACTTGAGGCATAGTTTAATTCATAGAGTACCAGCTGAGTAAGAATTTTCTAACAATTTCTGGCCTGGTTTAGTGGATTGCTCTGAAACTCTTAAACCCCCTTTTTGAAGCCAGCTGAGCTTCAAAAGAACCAATTGTGTAAGATTGTTAACACGACTTCTGATCAATACTCGAAGTAGTAACTCATTATGGGTAAAACCTGGGCAATCTTCCTACTCAGAGTAGTTGTTTAATTGGCTTCCTGTCAGTAACAAGCCCTTTAACAGAACTAAAATTTGTCGTGCTAAATACCTTTCAACTTGGTGGTCTTTCTTGGGATATTGGGTTATACAGGGGAGTATTCCCAACAATTTGGGGACTAGACCAGGATCCTTGGTACACAAGGGGGATGTGGGGAGACCCTCAGAGGAGACACATCCTGCCTTGTTGAGGTAGCTCAAGGTTGGGTTAAACACCATCCGTTGTGGTTAATGATGGAAAGTGTATCAGCAATGTCAGGAAAGGGCCCAAGGAAGCACCCCAATAAAAAATAACCTCATGCATTGGCCGTGAGAGGAAAAATTGAACTAGAGCATATTACCTTGTTGGTTGGGGATTATCATGGGCTGAATGTGTCTTAGGCACAAAGAGAACTTGAGTCTTGAGGTGCGTTTTCATTCTCTGGCCCAAGGATAAAAATGTGGGATCTGGATCCTGGGCCACCTTGTTTTCAAATGTCATCTATCTGTGCCTCAAAAATCCATAGTCACTGCTTGATGAACTGAAAATAAACTACCTAGTTCTTCACTGTATAACACTATGATGATCACCAGTGTGTTCCGACTCTGTAAACCTACTTTTCAAATCAGAGTCACCACTTTTCTTCCTGTAAAATGTATTGTTGACTTCTTAAAAAAATGTGGGAGCTGGAGGAAGCCATATTCGAGAAATCTCCAGTAAGAGGAGAGTTGAAAATGAGAGAGGTGCACAAGAAACTTACAATAGGGAGGATTGAGTGCACCAAAAACAAATCACCAGAGGCCTGCTAAAAGGGGGAATAAGAATTCTAGGCCTAAGGAACCCAAGAAAAATGATCCAAGGACCTGCTTCTGATAATCCACTGGGAGAATATTGACAAAGGTCTGAGAACACTCATAAATAATGGATAATTTTCATTATGGAGCTCCATAATGTGCACTAGTCCAAACAAAAACTTGTTATGCATATGTGCTTGCATGTGTGTGTTTTAAATCTTATATGTTGCAAGGGGAACTCAAAACAGTCCTATTCACTAAACTCCTTCAGCTGCCCACTTTGACTCTGAAGCCTGGATTTATCTCCTAGCTGATCCAAGGACGTATGGCATTGGAACCTCAGTTTCAGAAGCAGACTCTCTGTATAAACTTAAAATTCAAGTCCAAAGCCGGGTGCCAGTGGCTTGCACCTGCAATCCTAGCTACTCAGGATCTGAGGATTGGGGTTCAAAGCCAGCCCAGGGAGAAAAGTCCTTGAGACTTATCTCCAATTAACCACCAGTAAACTGAAAGTGGCACTGTGGCTCAGGTAGTAGGGCTTTCACCTTGAGCTGAAGAGCTTAGGGACAGGCCCAGTGTTCAAGTCCTATGACCAACAAAAATTAATGCTTGGGTGAAATGGATTAAATATTCTGTCCACCATTACTGTTAAGATTGTGTGACACAGAGACCAGAAAAACAAGTGGTCCACTTCCCACTGTGATGAACCTCAGACCCCCCCCCCCCAGGCATGGAATGCCAAACACAGCCTGGGGAAACTTGTAAGACCCTGCTGTTGCTGTTCCCAAGAATAAGAATCTAAGACAAAACCCCTATCTCCCTGAGGTAGGGGGGAACAATTGGCATTTCTGGGACACTTATCAAGATGCAGGGAAGACTGAACCTGTGAAGAGATGAGCAGTAAGCATTAAACATAGCAAGGGGGAATGTCTAATGGTATTGTGGAGGACCAGTGTTGGAGACCTTCCTGGCCAACTAGAGTAGAACCTGTGATTTGGTTCAATTGGACATCCCTTTTACCCTAGCATTTCATCCACCTGTCCATTTTCAAACATTTTATACTAGTTAGGAGAGACCCCTTCCCTAGAGGGTCATTTGTATTTCCTATTAACATAGGTGCTTTTCAGGACTCCCCCAAAAATTTCCAAAAAGTTCAAAGCCAGAAACTAGATAGAAGCTTATGAATCAGTTTTATTCTGATGATTAGTATAAATAAAATATAGTTTGGGGGCTGGCAATATGGGTTAGTGGTCAATGGTTTGCCTAGCATGCATGAAGCCCTGAGGTTTTATTCCTCAGCACAACATAAATAGAAAAGGCTGGAAGTGGCACTGTGGCTCAACTGGCAGAGTGCTAGCCTTGAGCAAAAGAAGCTCAGGGAGCCCCAGGACTGGCAAAAAATAAAATGTAGAATAGAATAAGATGAACAGAGGTTTGTTAATTATACTAAAAGATTTTTTTAAACCCATAAATGAAATGCTCTAGTAGGATGGCATGGGCAAATTAGTTCTAGAAACATTATCTGAAAAGGGAAGAGTTTGTGTGGTGACTGGAGGCCGAAGTTGCATAAAGGCCTTAGAAGGATTGAACATTGTCAGTGAGCTAACTAAAAACTCAGATGAAGGACTGAGAAGGTGGCTCAGCGGTAGAGTGCTTGCCTTGAATGCATGAGCTGTGGGTTCAATTCCTCAGCACCACATAAGCAGAAAAAGCCAGAAATGGTGCTGTGACTCAAGTGGTAGAGACCTATCCTTGAGCAGAAGAGCTGAGGGACAGTGTACAGGCCCATATTTCAGGCCTCACAACCAACAAAATAAAGAAAAAAGAAAAGAGAAGAGAAGAAAAGAAAAGAAAAAAGCAGGCACCGGGGGCTCACGCCTGTAATCTTAGCTATTCTGGAGGCTAAGATCTGAGGATGGCGGTTCAAAGCTAGGCCTGGCAGGTAAAGTCTGTGAGACTCTTATCACCAATAAACCACTCAGAAAGCCAGAAAACTGGAAGTGGTACTGTGACTCAATTGCTAGAGCATTAGCCTTGAGCTGAAGGGCTGAGAGACAGCACCCAAGCCCAGAGTTCAGTCCCAACACCGACCAAAAAAAGAAAAAAAAAAGGCAAGCTACACCTAAAGGGTTTTCTACCAAGAAGGAGGGAGGGTTATCTGCCAAGAGGGAGGGAGTTTTGGGGGTTTCTAAATAGCAGGAATGCAAGTTTCCCTTCTAGTGGGGGAGGAGATTGCCTTCTAGTAAGGAGGGTGTTAATGATCAAATTGGTCAAAAACATGATTCAGTTTTATAATGCCCAGATGAGTGTCTAATGTTTGTCAGGTATTGACCTGTGAAAACATCCTGATTGGGGAACTCCAAACAGTCTTAATGCCCTTAATGTGACCATGCTTAGTTCCATGGTCTCAATGGACCTTCTAGTTAATCCTACAATATGATTGCAACTTCAGTCTTGGAGCAGACACTCTGTGTATGACTTTCAATTTTGAATCTACCCAGATTGAAATTGAGACTGGATAAGCGAGGTAAATACTGTGGTGATTCTGTCCACATACTGAGTACTACTATGACTGTGTGGCAGGGAGGCCACACAAGAGGTCCTATTTGTGCTGTCATGGAGCTCAGACCCCATGGGCATGAAATTCATGATAGGTCAGCAAAATGTGATCCGAGACAACTTGCTTCTAAAAAGCAAGACTCTCAAAAACCCCTGAAACTGACCAGTTCCATTCTTTCCAAGTCAACTATACTTGGGGAAAATTTGACATTTCTGAGAAACTTAGCTGTATGTAGTGAAGGCCAACCCTTTGAGATGAGCAATAAGTACTAATCATAGCCAGGGAAAATGTCTGGTAGTATTCCAGAAGACTAGTATTGGAGATGTTACTGGCCAAATTGAAGTGGAATCTGTGCTTTGGTTCAATTGGCCAACCCACACCTGACCCTTCTCAAACACCTTAAATTAAGTAAGGAGAGACTTCATAGTGGGTCATTCAACTTCATGTTTACAAATATGCTATGTAGGGCCCTTGAAAATTTCCCAAAGAGCTTAAAGCTAAAAACGAGAAACAGCAGCTCAAATTAGTTTTATTCTATTGATCATAATATGTGCTTTCATTTATCAGCAGGGTTTGTTAATTGGAAATGCCACCATGGAAAAGTAACTAGGAACCACTGGTAGGACTGAATGGGAAAACTTACGTATAAATATAATACTTGACCAGATAAGATGATGATAAATGAAATGAACCCCAAGATAGGGACGCAAGTGTTTTTTTCTTTCTTCCTATTGTTTCTAACATATTTATAATATTCCATGTGATTTTTGCTTCTTTGTATTCCCATTCCCCCACCTGGTATAACCGTTTCCACTGTGTTTGATGTTGGTGCCCTGCATCTTGTATATACACTTCTCTAATTTGGGGAGGGAAAGGGGGAAAAAAAACAAAATGCTTAAATAAGGATACAGGTTGACCCATTGTAACAATGAGATGCACAAGACACTGTTGAAAAACAAACTTTACAATTTATGCCGGAGTAGGGGGAGTGTATAGTGTAGTTGTGGAGCTGGGTGGTTAGGGATGGTATAGGAAAATCAAAGGAGGAGGTAATAATGCTTGATAGGAAATGTACGCTCTTTACCTTGCTCATGTAACTAACCCCTCTGAACAGTATTTTTACAATAAACATATTAAAACAAAGAATAAATATACTTGAAAGGGAATCTGTGTGGTGATGGGAGGCCAATGCTACAGAAAGACTTACAAGGATTGAATACTGGCAAACAAGTTACCTGAAAACTGAGATGAAGCTGAGTGTTATCCTAGATGCTCAGTTGGCTCAGTTCTGAGGATCTATATTTGAAGCCAACCCAGGCAGGAAAGATGAGACTTTTATTTCCAATTAACCTGCAAAAAGACACTACCAGACTTGTGGCTAAAGTGGTAGCCTTGAGAAAAAATGCTCTGGGACAATGCCCAGAGCATGAGATCAAATGCAAGACCAGCCCACAGTCTATTTTACTTAGTCTTTGAGTATTGTCAGTTTCCTACTCTACAGCTTACCTAAGTATGGTTAATTTCCTGTGTCCATTTTTTTTACTATTCTGTAGTTTTCCAAGTTCCCCAGTAACTGAGTATACTGGCTATTTCATTTTAGCACTCTTAAATTCAGTTTATTTTTTATTCTGGGATTTGCCTTGTGGACTTTGCATTATATTCACAAACTGCATTGTTGAAAGGGCAACTCCTTTGTGCAACTAAAAGATTAAAATGAAAATTAAAATAAAATCACAAAGTTCAGTTTCTAAGTTGTAAACACTTGGTTGGCTGAAAAGTGGCACATCTGGAGAGAACATGGAAAATTCTAATTCCTGAGTGATGTCCTTTTATAATCCTTAATGTAGGAGTAAACTATTTCTGAGGACTGTGAACCATTCTAGCAAATGATCTCACAAAGAAGGGATGATGATTGACATATGAAGGTGGGGGGGCAATCTTGTAAGGTTCAGCCCTTAAGTAGATGAATCTGATAATCCACTAATGTGTACCAGAGAACTGAATTACATATTTTTGAGAAAAATTCCCACAAATGTCCAAAAGAGTTAAGTTTGAGAATAAGGTTATCTTTCCCCTATAGTTGGGCACAAAAATGTAATGGGGAACAGTATTTAAGAAGCTAAGAGGAGGTACAAATGTGAAGTGCAATAACCAGTAAATAGTTAACTCCAACCTGAACTTTAGTGTTGATTCCTAGCCCAATTTTCTTTCTTCTTAGTAGGCTTTTTTCTAAGTTTTAGTAGCAGTTTCTGTATAGAGTGAAGTTTGTTAACCTTATATAAGGTAAAGTTCCCCAAGTTCCTCCTCTTCTTCAAGGACCTGACCTGGATAATGTCAAGAAGAAGAAACCATCTGAAGAAGAGCCAACTTAAGGGTTCACCTTCCAAATAAAATTTCCCAAATCTGAACACTGTTATTTGAGTGGGGGTAGGGTCACAAGGTTATTCCTTTGAGGCCATGTCAATCAAAATATCTACCCTCCTGGTTTTTCAGTTAAATTAATTTTTGCAGCAAGAAATGAGCTTGACAAATGGTTGATTATTAAGGATGATATTGGTTCTCAGATCCAGGTTGGAGAGTGGATATCATTGTTAAAGAAATAGACAATCTGATTCTCAGTATAGCCTTTAGAGGAGCTCTGGATGTTTGGTTCACCATTCTTGATGACATCTGAAAAAAGCTACCAAATGTGATGACAGGTCCGATTTACAGATAATAGCATTGGATATGTTGCAACTCCACAGGTTACAAGTGACAATTTCTGAAAGGGCATTTATGGTCTGGGTGTAATGTATTATGATGATGAGTCACTCTATGATGTCAAAATCATCATGGATGAGCTATAAACAAGAAGTGTAAGTATTTGTTGCAGCTAGAGGCATTTTCTGATGACATTGGTGAAGTTACATTTCTCAGGATTCACATTCATCAGAAACATGAAATATGAGAAAAGGGACACAAATGATTATCTTTTACACTTCCCTCTTTAAGCCCAGAATCCTCCTATTGAAGACATCAGAGAACTCCACAAATAGTTCCATACTCATACCTTTGATGTTGGTGGAAGATGAGCAGGTGTTTTACATTGATGACAAGTTTCTCAGTCTCAGATATGATTGTACTGCCCGTGGGCTCACACTGGAACATATAAGACTATATAGTTGTTCAGAAAGATCACATTAACGACTATGTTATGCACTTTGTCAGAGTTAAGGCATCTCTGTTTACCATGTGCCCAATAATAGCCAAATACATTTGCTTTGTCTTTCACTGTTATGTCTTGAGGACTTGGTGAAACTTTATGCAGAGGAGTAGAGAACCTACCAATTCTGAAATTCCAGTAGGTATTAATTACTTTGCACACAATGGGTCCTATTATTTTTTTACAGAAATCCTGTTAGCTTGTATGTTTTCATTTGATAAAATAGATCAAAAGTCATCACTCTCTAGGATTGTGATCCTGAGGAAATGACTAAATTTCCCTTATTTCTAAAGTGACTCAGATCTGTTTCAAGTTCATAGAAATTTCTTCTTACCAACACCTTTTCGAATATGATACTTGTGCTTTGTTGATCTCGTTAAGCACCTTTGGATACAAAGAACTTGATGGACAGTACCTAGAAGGGTCAGCACTCTTCTTAAGAGGCCAAAGGAATCTGGCAATGAAGGAGCAAGCATCACAGCTAACCAGTGAAGGAATCATTTCCCCATAAATTTCTTTTGGTACATCATACAACATGAGGGAGGGAATTGTAGTTTTAGACTACTTTATCATAACAATGATAACCTATCCTTTATTAAAGGAAGAGAAGAATCAGGTTTGAATTTTTACTGGGAAACCTCATCTAGCTAGTTTTATTTTTTTTAAAGATGCTCTGTTTTGTATATAAAATTGTAACTTATTCCAATCCCCTGAATTACAAATAAGTGTTCAAAGTAAAGACCTAGTCATGCTGTCTCCTCTACAAACCTCCCTAAAATCAAAGGCTCCTTCTCTCCTTATTGTTTTATCTCTAAAAATTTCTTTGGTGTCAATAAGCTGTTCTGCTGAAATTCAGGTGACACCTGTTTTTATTGTATTCAGGCCACCGTTTCTGCAAATGTCTTCATTGGGTTGTCAAAAGGCATTTCAACCATCCAACCTGTGTAAAAGTAACCTCAACTGAAATATACATGTTCATAACTGAGACAACTTTATTAAAGAAAAACATAAGTTTAAATGATTTTGTAGTAAGTTCTGCAATCCCGTCTTAATTTTAACCTAGTTAAATTCAGATGATTTATTATATAATATATGTAGATATTAGATAATAATATCTGGCTACAGTAAATGAGTATATAGTCAGTTGGTTGAATTAAGGTTTATTAAATGCCTATTATTTACCAGTCACTATGTTTAACACTAAAAAAGGAAGGTAAATAAAATATATTAATAGATTTAATTTCTGTATACTTTTAATTCACGATACTAGTTTTACAATATTCATCTAAAATTTATACATGAAGTAAGGTTTTGAGAGTTAGGTAATATATCCCATGGCATAAAACAGTCAGACTCAGAGCTGAAATATGCCCAAGACTTATCCTTGTATTCTTCATGATACCTTATTTAACTCTCAGAATCTCAAAATCTAAACTGTTACAACTTCAGCAAATATTTAGTATTTGCAGTATTCTAAGTTGCTATTTTTTATAACATTACACATGGCCATGTTTCAAAACTGAATGGAAGGTAAATAGTTTGGAGTAGTCATGCTTCTTTGAATCCTAGATTTTATCAATTGCAGAAGAAGTTGGTTTTAAAGACGTTTAGATGGTTTGGAAGGTTCTCAAGGCAGGTAAATGGAGATGAACAACAAAAAGATGAGAAAAGAAAAACTAGGAAATGATAGACTTTTGATGATTAGAGGAGGGTATATAATGCTAGCAGAGGGAGAAGAAAAGAAAGGTTGACTAGACTTTTAAATGAAGTTGACTCACAAAAGATCTTAAATAGGAAGACTATATGAAGAACTGTGTTTTAAGATCCACCTGACAAGAATGTACAGGTTAAATCAAGAGATACAGGAATAGAAGAGTGAGGAAACTATGTCTGAGGACATGTAAATAACTTCATGGTGGTGAGGGCATGGACTGAGTGGCAGTCATGGAGCCAAAAAGAGAGGATACTTCCAACTACTCACTAACTGTCCTGAGATTATAGATCTGCAGAGCTTCCAGGCACTGGTCTCCCCTCTAGAAAAAAAAGACAATAGAAAGTTGAGGAGATGAGCAGAAGACATGCCCCAAATATATGAACACCAAAGGAAATAATCTAATGTATTAGGGCAAGTGAGATCCCAATAGCAGTACCTCAAGGAACTACCAGGAGGCACAGGAGCAAACCATCAGAATCAGATAAGCCCCTATGAGCCAATATAGGCAAACTTCAGGAAAACAGGGATTATTCTGTTTTTCTGAAGATCTTGATGAAACTAAGGCTATAGAAAAAATATTTCACACCTTTGAAATACTACCTCTTAAGGTGAGATGGAGTAGACAGGGAAAGTGAGGCATAGGAAACAGCAGCATGGAATTCAGAGACACTGTATTAATGATTCTATTAAAAGCACAAAAGCATTATCTTTAAGGCCTACATTCCATCAAAAGCTTCAGTATTAGTTAAAAAAAAAAGAATAAAGAAAAAGAGTAGATCTCTTCCTCTGACTTAGCCTGCTTGTCCAAAATAAAGTGTGATCTCAATGGAATTCTATGCCTCCATCAAAAAGAATAATATTGCCCCATTTGTTAGGAAATGGAAAGACTTGGAAAAAATTATATTAAGTGAAGTAAGCCAGGCCCAAAGAAACATAGGTCCCATGGTTTCCCTTATTTGCAATAACTAGTATATGTTTGAGCCAAGTAGTAAAGGTCAGATAAGTTGATGTTAGGGGAATGAACCCCAAGATAAGCATTCAATTTTTTTTCTTTCATGCAATTGTTTCTAACATATTTATAAGATGATTTCTATGTTGCCTTGTACGTCCCTCCCCCACAGTATAACCCCTGCCTTCACTGTATTTGATGTTGGTATAATTTGTGGAGGAGAAGGGCAAAAACAAATTGTTTAACCAGGGATACAGGTGGACTCATTGCAACAATGAGATGTACAAGTCGTTATGTAGAAAAACGAACTTTACAACTTTGGGGGAGGGGAAAATCGGGTGGGGGAAGATGGGGAGAGTATGGGAAGAGATGGGAAGGGGAAACAAAGAGGAGGTAACAATGCTTAAGAAATGTACCCGTTATCTTGCCCATGTAATTGTAACTCCTCTGTACGGTATTCTTACAATAAAAAAATATATAAAGTGTGATCTGAAAACTGAACAACGATATCTTAAAGAGACTCATCCTGGAAAAAACAGACATTTGGGAAAAATAACTTTTCTTGATAAAATGTGATTAAAGTTTTATTTATCTCACGAATGGACACCTGTCTTGGAGTATGTGGCAAAATTCATCCTTTCTCTTAGGACTTAGCAGACATCAATGAACAAAATTTAACAAATAGGTCAGTCTAGAAGTCTCTGAGCCTAATTGATGAAAGTGTACCTTATGTATTTATCTTTGTTCTCACACTTGGTACATTTAATCATCACTCTTAATAAATATGAGTCAAACCCTCAACTTCCATTTGAGCACAACTATGCAGAAAGTTTTAAGATCATGAAGAATTTATGGTCAGACATGCCCATACCCATGGCTGGGTTGTGCACTATCTTTTTATGTTTCATTCCCTCTGCTTTACTAATAAACTTTCTTGGCCTTTACTTTGTATCCTCAAATTCTTTTCTGAGACAAATCAGGAACTCAGTATGCAAGGGCCAGGCAGATGACTTCCTTTTGGAGACATCCTCCTTGGGGCATTAGGGATCAGCAATCCTGTAACAATGGAATTATCTTCAGTGTGCTCTTGCTGTGAGTTGCCTGCTGGAACATTACTGTGTAATTTCAAAATGGCTACCTAAGCAGGTTTTGATGGCTCAGAGTTGTATTCCTAGCTACTCAGGAGGCTAAGGTCTAAGGATTTCAGTTTGTAATCATCCTGAAGAAGCAAACTCTGTGAGATTCTTATCTCAAATTAATCACCAAAAACCCCAGAACTGGAGCCATGACTCAAGTGTTAAAATGCTAAACTTGAGTAAAAAAAATTCAGGGGCAGAGTCCAGGCCCTGAGTTCAAGCCCTAGAACAGGCACCGAAAAAGGCTCCCTGTTTTGACATGTAATTCCTACATTCTAATTTACAGTCATGCATATTTTCTATTTTCCTTGTTTGACTGTCTATTTATGAAACATAATTAGGATCTAGTAAGCTATAAATAAAGTAGAGCTATTCATGTGGTAGATTCTTTTCTGTGACTGATTACCCTTGGCACAAACTGTACAGTGGCATGATCTTCTTAAAAACAGAATAATGATCTTTCCAACTGGCAAACTTGCATAATTAAAGGCATAAGCAGTGCATAGAATTAGCACTTCATGTTTTTTTCCACAGGTTTGGACAGCATCCTTCATTAGCTTGACAGATGGAATTTTTTTAAGTTCTTCATTTTGTTCTCATGTCTATAGCTACACAGTCCCTTTCGAGGACCCCATGGAAGATAAAGAGTCATGGGCCCAGGATAATTGTCTGTAGGCATGATCTGTTAGCTTGCTTTATTATTTATCACCAGAAAGTCTTACCTATGTGCCATTAAAGACCAATCTGCCCAATCTGACATAGGAGAGAACTAGTAACAGAGCACACAAGCATTGGCATTCTCTAGCTGGAAATTGAAAAGATGACATCTTTGCTTGGTGGAAAAATTTTCCGAGAACCTCTATGCACTTAGTTCTAGGAGTTACTACCGCAATTATAGATGGTGTGTGCTTGCATATGCACATTCTAGCTTTAGTTATCCCTTTAATAATAACTACTAGAGTTCTTAACATGTCACAGACTCTGTCCTCTCATGTTAAAGCTGAATAAACTTAAGAGCTAAAGTCAATTGCTTAGTAACAGAATCATATATAGAACAACCTATATAAGTAGATACATGTAGCTTATTAGTAGGCAGAATGATTTATTTTGTTTTCAGATATGTAAGAAAGTCCATAAGGAATATAGAGCAGAAAAATAATCTATTATTTAACTGTAGGTAGAAGCAAAAGCAATATTCAAATCAGAGGGATAGGTTCTAAAACTATCTGCTATTAGACATTTATCCGTGGAATGGTATGATAATATGGTGATTTTTTTTGGTCAGTTGTGGGGCCTGAATTCTGGGCCTGTCAAGGTCCCTCAGTTATTCAGCTCAAGGCTAACGCTCTGGGAGCCCTGAGTCCTAATAGCCTGCAAGTCTTAACACTGTACTTCCTTAGTGATGGGATAGGAATTTCAGCCTTACTGGACTTAGCATTGATTTCTATGTCCTTTCCTAGCACCTGGCCAAAATTATGATACATAGTTACGGAATGAAAATGTAATGCCATCTTAAGAAAGTCATTTAGGGCTCTGGGAATGTGACTTCATGGTACAGTGATTGCCTAGCATGCATGAAACTCTAGGTTAAATTCTTCAATACCACATAAACAGAAAAAGAAACACTGGAAGTGCTGCTGTGCCTCAAGTGGTAGAGTGCTAGCCTTGAGCAAAAAAAAAAAAGAATGCTCAGGATAATTCCCTAGCCCCAGGGACTAGTTTAAGCCCCAGGACTGGCAAAAATAAATAAATAAATAAAACAAAGACAACATTTAGTTAGTAAATGCAAAATAAATAACCCATACTTGGAATATATAATTGCTCCTTTCATACTGATACCTGACAATAGTCTCTAATTCATGTACTTTACCTATATTAGGATACTGTGTTGAAAAAAAAAGATTTGTTCATTAGGTCACAGCAATTAATGCCAGGAATGTGGTTAGATGTCAGGTGAAGATTAATTCTGGAAATTCAAAGATTCCAGGCTTTGAGTGATCACTGCTAATCACAATCAAAAGGGTAGTCTAAGTGAGATTTGGAAATCTTTTTGGTCAGTCATGGCACTAAAAAGGCAAAGGCTAATTAGCAGTTCTGACAGAAGAGAATGAATAACTCCAGATGGAAGGAATAAATGATAGTAACTAAGGTATAGCAGAAAACTGTTCTAAGGAACCTATTTTGGTTATTGAAGAACTAATTATCAACTAGGCTTATTCCTCATTGCCTTTAATATTCTAAATCTCTTAGGCTAATTCTTAATCTCTGTATGATATCTGTCTCTCCTTCTATATTGTTCTTTCAAGTAATCATTATTAAAGGGATCGGATCCAATGAAGATTGAATCAGAGACCCTGCAGGTGCATCTGAAAATGTTCATATCCTATGTCAAGTGTTAGAACATCTTTGAATCTAGTACATAAACAGTCTGAGCAGTCAGTCTAGTGGATATCATTGGAGAAATTCAGAAGGTCACATTTTTTCCAGCAAATCTTATCCCTTATAATAAATGACAGCATGCTGTGTCAGCCTCCTATTAATATGACAAAGTACTTTATAAAATCAACTTAAAAGAAGAAAAGATTAATCTTGGCTTCTGATTTTATACATTTCAGTTTATGTTTCTTATCCTCATTGCTTTGGATTGGTGGTGGCACTGTACCCCATGTCAGGAACATTAGATGGAGCATGTGTTCATAGAAGCCCGCAAGTAAAGAAGAGGAGGAATAGGAGTGGGAGAGGAAGAAAGAGGAGGAGGGGAAGAGGGAGAGGAAGAGTGAGAGGGAGAAGAAAAAATAGAAGGAGACAGAGAAGAAAAAGAAGGAAGAGGAGGAAAGGACTTTGATCTTAATGTCCTCTTTGATCACAATTTCTCAGTGACCAAATCTCTACAACTGTACCCACTTGAAAAGGTTCACCACCTCTTTATGGCAGCATAGTGAAAGCTAATTATTAATCCCAATCCTTTATGATTTCAGATTTAATTTCTAGAGTGGTGGGTAAATATTTCTATACAATTGTGATAACTTCTATTCCTAAATATTTACTTGAATTAATCCGAGGAACTATTTGCCTTGGAGTTGGTTTGGTTATACAATTGTTGGAGAGATGAATGACATATTTAGAATGCAAATACACTTTATTTAATAGATAAAGAAGCTTCAAGAGATGTCATTTTGTGATTTTCAAAAATGACTATTTCGATGGAGTTCCAGGAAGATGGTGGAGGAGAAGCTGGAGGCTAAACAAGCTCTTGCATAGAAAGCAGTTTTAGTGTTCCAGTGAACAGTCCTAAAGCAAAAGAATCACACCAAGTGTGCCATCACAGTGCAGAGAGTTAGGCCAGAGAGGTAAAATCCAGGCAAGGAGTCAGATATGAGCACTTGCCAGCTGCCACAGCTGTGGTGGCTGTGGCCATAGCCGCCATACCTGCAACACAGGTAATCAAAGCCAGAGGCTGCCCCTCCCTACATCAGCCTTGACAATCAATTGAAATTCAGTAAACATAAACCCTGAGAATGGCTCCAGGTTGGGCTCTGTGAGTTTCTCAGAAGCTAGCTCCTTAGGGAAAAGCAGCTGTTTGCTGAAAGGCCTCAACTCTACCCAGAACCTAGCCTCATCACAACATCTCCAAACTAGAGGAAACAGCCATCTTCCTCTTTTGTGATACTCAAAGCAGATCTCCCTCCCATTGACCTATCTTGGGAGGAGGATCACAAAATCCTGGGTAAAGCAGAGCATTTTTCTGCCTGCTCAAACAAACTGACTTACGAAACCAACCAAGCCACAGGAAAATCAAACACCACAAGCAGACCAGAGACTCCAACAAGAGACTGGTTATGGACACAAGGGAGATACAGGATCTTCCCATCTCCCCTCCCCCCCAAAAAAATCAAAGAACTCTTTTTTTGCACCTTTTATTAAAAAATTTTTTTCTAAAACTTTTTTTTTTTTTTTATTTTATTTGAAAACATACTGTACAGAGGGGTTACAATTACATGGGCAGGAAAATGCATACATTTCTTACCAAGCATTGCAGCCTCCTCCTTTGTTTACCCTTCACCTCCCTTCCCAGCCTCCCCCCTCCCCCCACCCAATCATACCTCCCCTCCCTCCCCCCCACCGACATTGTAAAGCTGGTTTTGACATGACATTTTGTACTTCTCATTGTTGCAACAGGTCCACCTGAATCCTTAAACGACTTGTTTGTCCCCGTCTCCTCCACATGTTATACTGACATCAAATATAGTGAAAGCGGGGGTTACACTGTGGGGGAGGGACATACAAAGCAACAAAGAAATAATATTATAAATGCGCTAAAACTTTTTTTTTTTTTAATTTTTAATTTTTAACTTTAAAAAAATTTTGTTTTCTATTAACTTTTTTTGTCTTCCTCTAATAATTTTTATTTTAGGGGTATATGTGTGTATACTTTTTTTCCCTTTTCCTTTTTTCTCTTTTTTAATTTTTTTGTTTAGTTCCACTCACCATTTGATCCTTTTTTTCTTTCCTTCTCGTTCTTTTCACTTTTTCTTTTCTCTCATTCTTCTTTGCATGACTTAATTGCTGTTCTGCTCATCCTCAGATATACCTGTAGTCGATTATTAGACCTTAGCCCCATTGTGTACACACTTAATCCAGAAATGTATTACTCAATTTAAAACCTCTTAGACTTAAATTCCTTAATAGCAGTACTACCTCTTTATGCCTATATAATATTTTAAGCATTTTTATTTTTAAGTTTTTCACGTCTCCTTTCTATCCCTCCCCTTCTCTTATTTTATCAACGTTCTTCTCTGCATATTACGTTTTCATTTTTGCATAATTTTTAAGTGTTGCACTTTTTAATTTTTAATTTTTGTTTTTCCATTTCTTCTTCTTTTTTTCTCTCTCTTTCTTCTTTTTTTCTCTCTCTACTATCATTCTATGCAACCTATTTCCCACTTTGAGATTAGGATTTAGTTACCTCTCCTCTGCCTTTCCGCATCCCTCTATGCCTATTTTCACCTACATCTCTCCCTAAACCTAATAATTTCTGTTTGCCAAATTCTTCTTTGTGGTTCGTAGCCCATTAATACATAGTTGTTTGATGTTGAATAGATATATCTATTGAACTAGATTGTATCTGCAGACTTTTGACTGTGCAACTACAGACTTTGGTTGATGCTTGCCTTAAAATACTGTGCTAACACAAAACTGGTGTTACTTTCATCCCAAATGGGCAGAGCAATCTGGAAAAACACAAGAAAAATGGCAAGTCCGGGTATCTCAACTCCTACTCATAATCAGGGGACAGAACAGATAATGAATAATCCAGAGGAGAGTTCCCAAAAAGCTCTACAAACACTACTGGTAAACATGGTAAATGAAAAGATTGAAAACCTGCAAAGGACTCTGTATGAGCATGATAGGGAGAGAGAGGAGGCAAAACAAACTTTAAATGCAGGAATATCATGAGCGTGAAGAAGCTACTCAGAGATTGATACAGGAATTGCATGAGCAACTTGAGAACACTCAAAGAGAAAGCCAGGAATGACATGAGCAGGTTGAGAACACCCAAAGAGAACTACAGGAACTGCGTGAACATGAGGAAGCTAATCAGAGAGTAATACAGGAATTCAGAGAGCAGGATGAGAATACAGAAAGATCACTAAAGGGATTCATGGAATCCATAAACACAGAGCTGAAAGAAGTCAGGGAGACCACAAAGGGAATGCTGAATGGAACCCAACAGAAGGAATGGGAGTCCAAGGAAACCATAACCAATCAACTAAGTGATTTGAGAATAAACACTGAACACCAAATTAAGGAAGAAAAGAAGTTCATACAAAATCTAAAACAAAGCTCCAACAAAGAATTTGAAGCCATGAAAGCCGACCAAGTAGAAGGAAAAGAAATAAAAAACAAAGTAGAAAGTCTTGATAGTAGGTTAGACCATGCAGAAGATCAAATCCCAGGGATTGAAGACAGCCTAGCTATTATAGAGAAAGAACATACAACCATCCAAGACAAATCCAAGAAATATGATAGATCTATTCAACACTTGGAAGACACCATCAGAAGGCATAATCTGAGGATAATGGTTGTAGAGGAGCACCTAGAGACAGAAGTTAATGGTCTAGGAAATTTGTTTAACAGGATCCTATCAGAGAAATTCCCAAACATGCAAAAAGATAGGCCTATTCAGATACAAGAATCTTATAGAACTCCAAATAGACCAGACCAGAATAGGACATACCACTGCCCCATTATAATCCACACAGGATCAATTCAGACCAAGGAAAAGATCCTTAAAGCTGTCAAGGACAAAGTATCACTCACCTATAAAGGGAAACCAATTAAAATCACCTCAGATTTCTCAGCAGAGACAATCAAAGCAAGAAGAGCCTGGAATGATGTATGCCATGCCCTAAAGACAAACAACTATCAACCAAGAATTCTGTATCCAGCTAAACTCTCCTTCATAACCTCAGGTCAAACAAAAACCTTCCATAGCAAAGAAAAACTGAAACAATATATCTCCACCAAACCAGCCCTACAAAAGATTCTTAAAGATGTCCTACACATAGAAAACCAACAAGACCACAATGAAGGCCAAGAAACCTCACCCAAACTGAGAATCCAAGAACCATAGGAAGAACCCAGTTTTCACAGCCCCCAAGAAGGTGGATAACATGGCAGGAACTCCCAAATACTTCTCAGTCCTATCTCCCAACATTAATGGACTTAAGTCTCCAATTAAGCGACATAGACTGTCTAGTTGGATTAAAAAGCAAGATCCTTCTATCTGCTGCCTTCAGGAATCACATCTTGCCCATAAAAACAAACACATTTTCAATGTGAAAGGCTGGAACAAAATCTACCAAGCAAATGGCCCCCATAAACAGGCAGGAGTTGCAATCCTAATATCAGATAAAATAGACTTCAAATTAAAATTAGTGAGAAGAGATAAAGAAGGTCGCTACATGCTAATTAAGGGATCTCTCCTTCAGGAGCATATTACAATCCTAAATATCTATTCGCCAAAAAAACAGAGCACCCAAATTTAACTAAGAAACACTACTATAACTCAAATCCCACACAGATCCAAAGATATTAAGTGTTGGGGATTTTAACACACCACTTTCCCCACTAGATAGATCAACTCTACAAAAACAGTAATTGCAGACCTAAACAACTGCATAGATAAACTAGATTTAACAGACATCTACCGAATATTTCACCCCGCAGCATCACAATACACGTTTTTGTCAGCAGCACATGGAACATTTTCCAAAATAGACAACTATTAGGCCACAGAGCAAACTGGTCCAAATTCAGAAACATTGAAGTTATACCTTGAATTGTCTCAGACCACAAGGGAACAAAATTAGAACTCAGCACCAAAATCCACCAAAGAAAATCCTGTAACACATGGAGGCTTAAAAACACACTGCTGGAGGAGGGGGGACCAAGATGGCGACGGGGCAGTAGGGAAACGCCACAGCTCTCTCCAACCAAAAAGAGAGTTCGAGTTCCAACATTTAATCTCCCCAAGAGACCGACAACAACAAAAAGACGAACACTCAGAGAAAAACCAGAGGTGGAAAATAACAAAAAAAGAAAGAGAGGAAAAGAAGAATTTCAGAATAGAGAAGAGAGAAGACCCCTCCCCCAACCTTTACTGGCCGCGCCGGCCAGCCGGCCCGGCTGGGGCTGCCGGAGCCACAGAGACACAGGGGGCTTCTTGCAGATCACCAGGTACTGGATTGCAGAACAGCGGATCGCCAGGAACAGAGAAACCTACCAGCCGGAAGTCTCCACGAGGATCCCACCCCCACCCCTCACTCTCCACCGGAGCGGAGAGGCTCCATCCCGCCAAAGCCGCCCGGCACCAGCAGCACGACAAAGGGACCTGTCCGCAGACCACCCGCCCAATCGCAATCGCAACTACCCGGCGGGGGGCCGCCCAACCCAGCCCGCAACTACCCCAACTGAACTCGGATTGCAACAACAACTGACGACCTACAGGGTGAGTACCCAACAGGGGACAGTGAATCCCTCAAGGGAGACCAGAGCTGGAGGGAATCCCCAGACCCTGACCTAGACTCCCTACCCCAACACCCAGACCACAGGACCCACTAAAACTGGGAACTGTTCGAGAGCTCCACCAGCCGGTGGAGCACACTCTGCTGGCCAGGCCAGAGCAAGAGCACCCCTGGAAGGGAGCTTAAATACCCAAGCCAGGAACAGCGCCCCTGGGTCAAGACTACCAACAGTAGAAGAAATTTGAACTGTGTCCTCCAGGCTGCATAACCTAGGTGGTATACACATTAGCACAGGCCTAACGAGCGCGCTCCAGGCTGGGGCCGGAACCAGGCCCGGGGACCGGCGCCTGAACAAAGCAAAAAGGGTCAGAAGTGGGGCTGTGGCTCAAATGATAGGGTGCCAGCCTTGAGCTGAAGAGCTGAGGGACAGCACCCAAACCTAGAGTTCAAGCCCACAACCAGCCCAAAACAAACAAACAAAAACACATCAGGAGCCCATAGCAGACTCCAGTATTTGGGAGAGTGCATCCAGAGCATCTGATCTTCCCAAGAGCACCCGCAGGAGCAAACACAAGCAGTCTAGGCTGCTCAACCCTTCCAAAGGTGGGAATTGCTACAGCAGAGAGCTGAGAATCCTAAGTAAGTCAGAATAGCAGCTGGAAATAGGCTCCCAACAGAATCCAGATCAGGCACAGACTCTCTCTACCAATACAGAATCAGCAACCAAGCAAAGACAGACACACCAAAACAAGATTGAAGAGCAGTCTCCTGAACCCCCATGTGAAAATCACAGAGAAAAATCACAAGGTTTACCACCACCCAGGACAGCAAGCTCACCTCAAAAGCCAGCAGCCATGCAGGAGAGAGCCCCAGTGGGAGCAAAGCAGGAATGGAAGACAAAAGCTACATCTAAGGGTTGCTGGAGGCAATGACTCAAGAAATAAAGTGAGAAATTGATCAGAAATTGAAAGAGCACAAGGATGAACTATCAAAAGAGATACAGGATATCAAACAAAAGTTGGATGCAAAAATAGAAGCTGCACAAACCTCAGTAAGAAATGAGATAAATGCCAAATTAGAGGTAATGCATTGAGAGGTGAGATCAGTACTCTGAGAACCAACATTGAATCCATAAAGGGATCCATTTCCTCCATGCAAACCACAATAGAAGCCACGGTCAACAGAGTGAATGAAATGGAAGGTAGAGTGTCAGATACAGAAGACAGAATACACCAACTGGACCAAAAAGTGACAGATATGGAAAAATCACTCAAATTAAGCCAAAGGGAAATTCAAGAGCAAACAGATAATGCCAAGAAATTTAACCTTCGCATAATTGGAGTGGACGAAGGTGAGGAATTCCAGAGCAAGGGAATGCAACACCTATTTAACAAGATAGTCAATGAAAATTTTCCCCACCTCAAAAACGACCATCTTAACTACATTACAAAAGTTTATAGAACACCCAACAAGCAAGATCCCAGGAGAAACACTTCTAGACACATTATAGTAAAAATGATGGATCTAAACAATAAGGAAACAATCCTGTATGCAGCAAAAATGAAGAAGGAGCTATACTACAACGGGAAAAAAAATAGAATCACTGCAGATCTCTCCACACAAACAATGAATGCAAGAAAAGCCTGGGAAAGCACCATACGAGCCCTGAGAGCCAATAACTGCCAACCCAGACTAATATACCCGGCAAAGCTAGCATTCACATTCGATGGAGAACTGAAAACTTTTAATAGCAAAGAAAAACTAAATGAATACATAAACATTAAGCCAGCATTACAAAGAATTCTAAGAGGGAGGACACAACCTGAAGAAAGCAGCCAGGAACTGGGACCTGCCCCAAACAGGCATTACTCAAAGTCTAACTGAGCAAGCACAGGAAGAAAGGAAAGAAGAAAAACTTAGGAAAACGGAATGGCAGGGACAACAATGCATCTCTCTATACTTTCTCTTAATATAAATGGGCTGAATTCGCCAATTAAAAGAAAACGAACTGAGGACTGGATCAGAAAACAAGACCGATCCATCTGTTGCCTTCAGGAGACCCACCTCTCAGACAAACATACAAACAAACTCAGAGTGAAGGGGTGGAAAAGGATCTACCAATCAAATGCCCCCAGTAAGAAAGCAGGTGTAGCTATCCTGATATCTGACAAAATAAACTTTTCATTAAAATCAGTACAGAAAGACAAGGACGGACACTACATATTAATAAAGGGAACAATCCAAGAGGAGGATATAACCATCATCAACTTATATGCCCCAAATATTGGTGCACCCAGATATGTCAAATAAATGCTCTCAAACTTACAGAATAAAATAGATCCCAATACAATAATACTAGGAGACTTTAACACACCACTCTCACCAAAGGACAGGTCTACCAACCAGAGGATTGGCAAAGAAGCTACCGAATTAAGTGAGGCCATACTTCAAGCGGAATTAACTGACATCTACCGAGTATTTCACCCTAAAACAACACAGTACACATTCTTCTCAGCAGCTCATGGAACTTTCTCCAAAATAGACCGTATCATAGTTCATGCAAGGAACTTAAGCAAATACAAAGGGATCGAAATAATCCCCTGTATCCTATCTGACCACAGTGGAATCAAGCTAGCTCTCAATAACAAAGCATACCGCAGAAATTTCTCTAATACATGGAAACTGAACAGCACACTCCTTAACAAGGCCTGGGTAACAGAAGAGATCAGAGAAGAAATAAAGTATTTCCTACAACTCAATGAAAATGAAAACACCTCACAAAGAAACTTGTGGGACACAGCAAAAGCAGTCCTGAGGGGCAAATTTATTGCCCTCAGTGCCCACATCAAGAGAATGGAGACAGACCAAGTAAATAATCTCATGTTGCAACTAAAACAGCTAGAAAAACAAGAAAAAATGGGACCTAAAGCTACTAGACGAAGCCAGATAACCAAATTGAGAGCAGAGATTAACCAATCAGAAAATTAGAAAACCATAACCAAAATAAACCAAACAAAAAGCTGGTTCTTTGAAAAAATAAACAAAATTGATGGCCCGTTGGCAAGATTAAATAAAAAAAGAAGAGAGGAAACCCATATTAATAGGATTAGGGATGCCACGGGAAACATCACAACACGTACCCAAGATATCCAAACAATTCTAACAGACTACTTTCAAAAGCTATACTCTCTAAAGGAAGAAAATCTGGCGGAAATGGATGCATTTTTAGAGAAATACAAGTTGCCCAAACTGAGAAAAGAAGAAGTTAACCAATTAAATAAGCCAATATCTTATAATGAGATACAGGAAGCTATCAAAAGTCTTCCAACAAAAAAAAGCCCAGGACCAGATGGATTCACAGCAGAATTCATAAGACCTTTAAAGAAGAACTAATACCCATACTCCTCAAGCTCTTCAGAGAAACAGAGAAGGAGGGAGCTATCCCCAAACTCATTCTACAAAGCCAATATCACACTCATCCCCAAACTAGGCAAAGACCCAACCAAAAAGGAGAATTACAGGCCAATTTCCTTGATGAACACAGATGCAAAGATCCTTAACAAGATTCTAGCTAACAGAATCCAGAAACACATAAAAAAAATAATACACTATGACCAGGTAGGCTTCATCCCAGAGACACAGGGATGGTTTAACATACGTAAGTCAATAAATGTAATCCAACATATCAACAGAGCCAAGGTCAAGAATCACATGATTATCGCCACAGATGCAGAAAAGGCCTTTGATAAAATTCAACATTCATTCATGCTAAAAGATCTGGAGAAAATAGGAATAGAAGGAACATTTCTAAAAACAATAAAAGCCATTTATGACAGACCAATAGCCAATATTATATTTAATGGGGAAAGCTACAACCAATTCTCCTAAAATCAGGAACAAGACAAGGATGCCCACTGTCTCCACTCCTCTTCAATATAGTCCTAGAACCCTTAGCCAGGGCAATAAGGCAAGAAAAAGACATTAAAGGGATCTGCATAAGGAAAGAAGAAGTTAAACTATCCCTTTTTGCAGACGACATGATACTATACCTCCACGATCCCAAAAACTCCATCCCCAAACTCTTAGAAATCATAAGTCACTTCGGCAAAATAGCAGGATACAAAATAAACCCACAAAAATCAGTTGCCTTCCTATACACTGATAACGCACAGGAAGAGAGGGAAATAAAGGGAGCAACCCCATTCACAATAAGCTCCCAAAAAATAAAATATTTAGGAATTAACCTAACCAAAGATGTAAAAGAACTATTTAATGAGAACTATAAAAAGTTAAAGAAAGAAATTGCAGAAGACACTAGGAAATGGAAAGACCTCCCATGCTCCTGGATAGGCCGACTTAATATAGTAAAGATGTAATACTTCCAAAACTAATATACAAATTCAATGCAATTCCTATTAAAATCCCAATGACATACATCACTGAAATACAGAAAACAGTCCAAAAATTCATATGGAACAACAAAAGACCTAGAATAGCCAAAACAATTCTAGGGGATAAAGACAATATGGGAGGGCTATCCATGCCGAACTTCAAACTCTACTACAGAGCTATAATCACAAAGACAGCATGGTACTGGCACAAAAACAGACCCGAAGACCCATGGAACAGAATAGAGGATCCAGAAATAAATCCACAGGCCTACAGCCAGCTGATATTCAACAAAGGAGCCAAAGACATACAATGGAAGAAACACAACCTCTTCAACCGCTGGTGCTGGGAAAACTGGGCAGCCACATGCAGAAAACTAAAAGTGGACCCCAGCCTATCACCATGCACCAACATCAACTCAAAATGGATTAAAGACCTTAACATTAAACCTGAATCTCTGAAACTACTGCAGGACAGAGTAGGAGAGACACTTGAACTAATAGGCACAGGAAGGAACTTCCTGAACAGAGTCCCAGGGTCACAACAAGTTGGAGAGAGACTCGACAAATGGGACCACCTTAAAATAAAAAGCTTCTGCACAGCTAAATCTATGGCAACTAAGCTAGAAAGACAACCAACTAATTGGGAAAAAATATTTACCAGCAATATATCAGACAAGGGGTTAACATCCTGTATATACAGGGAACTCAAGAAACTAATCCCTCTCAAACCTAACAAACCAATTACTAAATGGGCAAGGGAACTAAAGAGGGACTTCTCAAATGAAGAAATAAAAATGGCAAAGAAACACATGAGGAAATGTTCATCATCCCTGGTGGTGAAGGAAATGCAAATAAAGACAACCCTGAGATACCACCTTACCCCAGTCAGAATGTCCCACATCCACAAATCAGCCAACGACAAATGCTGGAGGGGATGTGGAGAAAGAGGAACCATATTACACTGCTGGTGGGAATGTACACTTATACAACCACTTTGGAAAGCAGTCTGGAGGGTCCTTAGAAAGCTAAAGATTGACCTCCCTTACGACCCAGTCATACCACTTCTAGGCATCTACCCTGAACAACAGGAACCAATATACAAGGACACGTGCACCTCCATGTTTATTGCAGCACTGTTTGCAATAGCTAGGATATGGAAACAACCTAGGTGCCCCACCACAGATGAATGGATCCAAAAATTGTGGTATCTATACACAATGGAATATTATGCAGCCATTAGAAATGACAAAATAATGGCATTTGCAGGGAAATGGATGGAGCTAGAAGGAATCATGTTGAGCGAGGTAAGCCAAGAACGAAGAGACAAACGGTACATGGTCTCCCTGATAAGTGGATGCTAAATCCAAAAGGTTAGGTGAAACGACAAAACTAACAGGAGTTAAGAAACAAAGAACTCCCACTCATCTGGTTGAACCACTACTAAATATCCCCATGCTGCTGATCACATATATGGTATATAACATGTGAACACCGTTATATATTACAGACTGTGATAGACAATTTGCTCCAGGAAAGTTAGAATGAACTTGTGACTTTAAATAAGCATCATTATTCCACAATACTGTGAATTTCCAGAAATTATGTAATCACTTAATCACAATCAAAAAAAAAAAAAAAAGAACCTCGGGGAAGGGAGGGAGGGAGAGGATGGTAGGGGGAAAACAATGGAGGGGGTAACAATGTTCAAGAGGAAGTATACGCATTACCTTACTCATGTAACTGTAACCCTCTGTATAGTATCTTTACAATAAAAAAAAAAAAGCTTACTAAACGATCAGCTCTTTAAAGAACAGTACCATTTTTAAGACACTCTAGATAATTCAAGTCCTTCATCCCCCCACAACCATTACTACCAGTCACAAATCATTGCCAAGTGAATTTCCAGTTCTTTTTGATGTTTCAAATGGCTTAGGAGTAACATCAACAATAATTCAAGTTGTTGAGAATATTTAATTTAGAATACGCAAACAAATCAAATTCAACTCCATAGTGTAACCTTTAGGAAAAATGAATTAAGGAATATGGCATGTCCTTTGTAATTTAATATTAGACATGATGGCAAAATGCTGGAAACAGACTCTGCAAGAAGGAAACAGAAGTCTTTGATAAGATATATTAAAGATTACCTAGAGACAAGTAATTTTACCTACATTTTCTATTATATGACAACATATTTTTGTCTGCTAATCAGAGACTCAAAAAGATTTTTAATTATTATATGAAAAATGAATCATCATGAATTAATGAAATCAGGGAGTAAATGGCTCAGGAGCTGGATGGTTCTTTTATATATTCTCATTATTTTGAATGATCTGGTATTTTTGTATGTGTGGAATTACGAATGTATTTTATATCTGGGCAGGAAAGTTTGATTATTAGATCATTGTCTGATACTCAATGTCAGGAACCTAACCTGAGTCAGAGTGGTAAATATGTGTGTGTGTGTGTGTGTGTGTGTGTGTGTGTGTGTGTGTGTGTGTGTAAGCGCACACGAGCGCATGTATGCCTGCAAATCTGTATTTAGAAGGAAGAATCTTATTTCTCTCAAGGTATATACTTAATTGTATTAGTTATACTACATTAATGACAGCAGATAAAGGTAATTAACATTTTGTGCCATATGTTTATGTTTCTATGATTGCATGAAGAAACTAAAAAGTTATGTTTGGGGTATGATTTTTGTGGAAGGTCAGCAGAAAATATAAACATTTGGAATCTTGAGAAAGATACCAATGGCAATCATTTCACTGTAGATCAGTTTTAGACAACACTTGCAAGGATATATAATCATATTTCAAAGTGCAACATTGGTTTATTTTCAAAAGCTACACTATTCTATAACTTTGTAGGAAAACAAGTTAAATTATGGAAACATAAAAGTAATGTGATTATTTATTGCATACAGTTTTACACTTTAGTTTTGTCAAATCAAAATACCATTTATTTCTACTGTATAGGAAGGAAAACCCTAAATATTAGAGTTTGTGCCATATTTGACATTGGGAAGGTCTGTCTGTATCAATGTTTATTTCTTTTGTTTCTGCTTTCCTATTCATAGCTCTGTTTCTCATAGTATTCTAAGGACTTTTTCTTTCTCCCAATTTGGGCTTGAACATACCTCATGTTCTCAGTTTGTTTGTTAACAATAATCAGTCTACCATTTGAACCATGTCTCCAGCCCAGAAATTTTTATAGTTAATTGGATAGTAACTCATGAATTTTCCTACTAGCCTGAAAAGCATTATCCCCCATGTCTCATCCTTCTTAATAACTAGCATTGTAGAGATGAGTCATGGACCCCAAGAGTCAATGACTTTTCATGTCTTATAGATTCCACATTTGTTATTAATTGTAATAATACACTACCACAGATTGGGTAGCATTAACACTGTAAATACATTGCCTCTGAGTTGGTGGAACTAAAACTCCAAGATCAGAGTTGGCTTCTTCTGTGTCCTCTTTCCTTGGAATATTCAAGGCCTTCTGCTTCTCTTGGAGGAGACTTCAACTTAAATGCTACCTTTGAGATTCTGTTTCCAAATGCAGTCACTTTCTAAGACAATGGATTTTTTATCTTTAGTGTGATTTCAGTGGGACAGTATCCAACACATAACATATTAGTTAACAGATAGGAGAAAAGCTCTGATAAGAAATTATTTGGTTTGGGCATGGAAGTTATGGTATATTTTTTTTTAAATACCAAAAGAGGTAAAGGTTTTATTAGAGCTTGTAAAAAGAGTGTGAAATCTTGACCTTAGACATGCCAAATTCTTGCCCTGTCACACACTTAAATGCCTAGCAGTACTGGAAGATTGAACCCAAAACTCTATACTTGTGAAACAGCATCTCTACTACTGCCATAACAGCAGAATGTAATTTGATTGCTTATTTTGAGGTAGTATCACTATGCCTGGGCCTGCTTGAACAAGCAAAACACATTGCACCCAGCAAATGGTTAGAGTTTCTGAAACTTCTTTTTTTGTCTGGGCTTGCCTGGAACTGGAATTCTCTAATCTATGTTTTCCAAGCAGATAATATTACAGGTTTGAGCCACTTTATCCAGTAAAAATATACAATTTCAAAATATCTTGATATTGCCTCTATTTGTGCTTAATATATATAGCTAACCTTCATTTTCTCCCTCTTTTGTTTAGTACTCTGAGTTGAAAACATTGGCTTTCTTGATATACTTGGCTTCGTTTTCAATGGAATCCTATCACAATGAAAAAAAGTCCTAGAAGTTTATGTTAAAAATCATGGAAAAGAAGGTTTCGGGTTGAAAAAAAAAACACTGATCCTTAAGTTATAAATGCAGTATATTTACAGGGTTAGTCAATGCTTTCTGAAGTATGAGAAGAGAAGGAAGGCAGATATGTGAACAATGTCATGTCTCTGTAGAAATTCTGTAGTTGTCACTTCATGTTATCTTCCTTCCTTAAAGCTTGCTTTATTAAAAGCCTCGGGTGTATATTGGTTGGACTGATTGGTAACCTTACCTAGGAAATGAAGCTGATTTTAGAAGGCAGATTGTGTGGTAAATAAAGGAATGATGAGAATGAGCACAGATATTGTCACAGAATGAGCTGACCAGTTTCAGCTTCCGAACAGAATAACAAAGCAAAGTTTCAAGTCTAATTATCCACATTGGAATATATCTAGAGAGAGAGAATATAGAATCTATACAGAATATATAGATATAGATAGATATGTAGATAGATAGATACATATACATATACATACATACATGAAAAAAGTAAATCTCCAGTAGAATATAGAGAAACTTGGCATGACAAATATTAAACTATATCAAACTGATTACAGGAAAGGTATAGTAAATATCAATAGTTTAGCATAGATTTTGCATACATTTTGTAACGGCTGAACATTCTTTCTTTATTATAAACTTTACAAATATCCTTATTATGTTTTAAGTTTTTTTTTTCTGTGAAAATACCATAAAGAGGGGTTACAATTACATGGGCAAGGTAATGAGTATATTTCTTATCAAACATTGTTGCCTCCTCCTTTGTTTCCCCTTACCATCCCTACCTATCTCCCCTACCCCGCTCCCCACTCCCGTGCCAAAGTTGTAAAGTTCGTTTTTCTACATAACATCTTGTACATCTCACTGTTGCAATAGGTCCATCTGTATCCCTATTTAAACAATTTGTTTGTTCCCTTCCCCCCCCCACACACAAATTATACCATCATCAAATACAATGGAAACAGGGTTACTTTTTTATATATTGTAGTAAAAGCATCTACACAATGCTGGAAATTGGAATTACACAAAATATGCAACATGGTTAGGCACTGGTAGTTCAAGGATGTAATCTTAGCTAGTTAAGAGATTGAGATCCGAAGATCACAGTTCAAAGCCAGCCTGAGTAGGAAACTTCATTAGATTCTCATCTCCAACTAACCACCAGGGGAAATGGAGTTCAGTTCAGATTGTGTGTCGAGCTCTGGCCTAGAACACAAAAGCACCATCCAGGTCCTGAGTTTAAGCCCTAGGACTAACAGAAACAAAAACACAAAATACAATATGGAGTTAGATATTTTATAATGAAGCACATTTTAATATATTCTACATTGTTAGAAAGACTAGACTTCTGTGTTAGCTTTATAACCTACCATAATAAGTGATATTGTCCATTTATTAAGCAGCTTACTCAGATTTACAAGTTCGAAGGTTTCAGGGTATGTTCAGTTGGTTTTATTGCTTTGGTGGCCTGTGACAAGACAATGTGAAGGTGGAGAGTATGTCAAAGAGAAAAGTTTTTGACTTAGAATTATTAAAAATAAAAGAAGAAAGAAGATGAAAGTCTATGTTCTCATGGGTTTCACTCTGAAGAACTTAATCTCCAATGGAAATATTCAGGTATTCTCAGGAAATGGTAAATCATTTTTTTTTAACACAGGTCTTTCTGGGGCATTCTAAATTCAAATGGCAACATCTTCACCAATGATGATGACTTGTCCATGGGTGGAAGCAACTAGACATTACTATAAATTCAAGTCAGATCTCAGCAGACAATATTTTATGGAATTCCTATTAAAATATTTCCTTGCAGACTGACTGGGTCTTTATACTACACGTGTTTGTGTGTGTGTATGTGTGTATTTGAATAAATATATAGCAACTGTTGGCAATGAAGATGGATATGCATTTCTTTTATCAAAGAAACAAACTTATGAAGTGGTAGCCTTTATATATAAAACCTTAATAGTAACAATAAAATTAATATTATTACTATTATTATTTTTTGACGGCTATAGGGCTTGAACCCTGGGTCTGGGCATTGTCCCTCAGCTCTGCAGCTCAAGGCTACCACTCTACTACTTGAGCAACAGTGCCACTTCACATTTTCTGAACCTTTAGTTGGAGATAAGGGTCTCACAGATTTTCCTGCCCGGGCTGGCTTTGAACAGAGAACCTCAATTCTCAGCCTCCTTAGTAGCTAGGATTACAGGTGTAAGCCACTGGCACCCGGCAGTAAAGTTATTTTGAAAAAGAAAAAATCCCACAATTGTATACTTAAAAAAAATCACAATCTGGCAAGTGTATCTCTAATGTTGTTATGTCAAGTAACCATAGGCAGCAATCATTTTTAGATCTCACAATGTCCTGTCCAATGCCAGATAATATTTAATTAATTTACTTAAATTTTTCCATAACAAAGTTCATTATGAATGCCCAACAGCACAATTTTCTAGTGAGTATAAAGAATTCTTCAACATATTTATTTCAACAAACAGCATTTTGTGCTTAGTAGGTTTGTTTTTGTTTTTGTTTTTAGTTTTGCCAGCACTGGAGGCTTGAAATCAGGGCCTGGGCACTCTCCCTAAACTTCTCTTGCTCTAGGCTAGCACACTACCAATTGAGCCACAGCACCACTTCCAGTTTTTCTGCTTACATCATACTGAGGAATCAAATCAAGTGCATCATGCATGCTAGACCAGCATTCTACCACTAACCACATTCCCAGTCATTGGGTCCTGGTATATTTCCCCTTCTAGATTAATAGAAACATTCCAGGTTCCGAACTTGAAGCTGATCTTTGCCATCCAACAACATCACATTCTTGTGAACAGCACTAGCTGGCCTCATGAGCATAGCAGCCAGCTGGAACTCAGCTATCTGATGGCCTTGGCCTCCAACAATTCAATCATTTCTGTGCACAGACTGAAAACTGTTATAGGAAATTTTGATTTATTCCATTCTATTCTCAGCTACTTGCCATTCTCAGCTTTGTATGTTTTAAATTCTGTTAAACATTTATTACTATTTCCTGCCATTCTCAAAAGTAACATATATGTTTTACTTTAAAGTTCATTCAAACATGCAAAAATGTTAATGTAGTTGCTATCCACCAGTGGCTCATGTTTTAAAACCTAGCTACTTTAGAGGTGAAAAAGTGAGGATTCAGGTTTAAATCATCCCATGCAGAAAAATCTGAGATATTTCTCCTATTAAGAAACCAAAATCGAGGGGCTGGGAAGGTGGCTCAGTGGTAGAGCGCTTGCCTTGCATGCCTGAGTCCCTGGGTTCGATTCCTCAGCACCACATAAGCAAAAAGAAAAAAGCCAGAAGTGGCACTGTGGCTCAAGTGGTAGAGCACTAGCCTTGAGCTGAAGAGCTGAGGGACAGCGCCCAGGCCCTGAGTTCAGGCCCCACAACCGGACCCAAAAAAAAAAAAAAGAAACCAAAATCGAGAAGTGGAGATGGTGGCTCAAGTGGTAGAGTGTCAGCTTTGAGCAAAAAGACTAAGCAAGAATAATACGTCGACTTCTAACTCTATTATTTACTCATGGAACACACACACACACACACACACACACACACACACACACACACACAGTCAACATTCTCCTAGACTCCCCTTCTTGAGCAGTATTCAATGCCATTAACTGAATGCAAGTTTTCTCCAAATTCTTATGATAGGGATTAAACTACATTTGTATTTATGATAATGTATTTTTTGTACTTTTTGTTTTGCAATTTTTTGTACTAATGTGAGAGAACAGTGTTTTGTGAAGACTAAACAGAAATCAGTGTGTTGGTAAATAGGTAGGTGACAAGTAGACTGAAAGATGCAGATAATACCACTTGAAATTTTATTTCTCCAAATTTAAATATATATACATATATGTGTATTTATAATTTCTGCCAAGATTTTATTTCCATTAACAATGATCTATTTGTTCCATTACATAAATTTAACATATTGTGTGCTTCATAGTAGATTAATATTTATAGAATTTCTTTCATTTGGAGACCAAGTTCTGCAGTGTAGACCAAGCTTTCCTCATCTCCTTATTCTCCTGAGTATGGCTGGCATTACTATGTGGTTGCATAGTACCATGTCCAGCTATATTATTTATATTTTGTCCAGTAGAATATTACTGTGAACAGCTTTAAGCCATATATCTTCATAAGTATGAATGCATTTCTTGCAGAAAAAAAATAATAAATAAAGATACTGAGTGAAGCCAATTATGGTAGGCATGCCTGAAATCTCAGCACCCAGGAGGATTGTATGTTTAATAGCAGCCTGAGCTACACAGAAAGTCCCTTTTAAAACAAAAAAACAACAACAACTGGTGAACTTGGAAGAGGGAAAGTATTATTAAGTGGGATGATAGGAACATACAAAATTTAGTGTGTGTGTGTGTGTGTGTGTGTGTGTGTGTGTGTGTGTGTGCACGTGCTTGTGTTGGTCCTAGGGCTTGAACTAAAGGTCTGGGCACTGTTCCTGAGGTTTATGCTCAAGTCTATCATTCTACCACTTGAACCAAACTCCACCTCAAGCTTTTTTAGAGCTCATTGGAGATGAGTCTGCTCCAGTTTCCTGTCTAGACTTAGAACCTTTTGTAAGTAAGATTACAGGAGTGAGTCTGTAGTAGTTGTTGTATTACTGTTAAGAAATATAGTAAACATCATGCCAGTTTATACTCCTTCCAGCAGTGTTTGAGTGTTGAACACACACCTAAAATAAAACCCACTCCATGTTTGATGACACCCAGATCTCATAGTCCCGTGAGATAAGTATTGTTATGCTCACTTTACCTGTGAAGAATTTGAGATCCAGAGAGTTTAGTTAATTTTGAGTCCCCAGCTAGTATACAGTGGAGCCTGTATTCAAGCCCAACTAGGTCTGTTTATTTCAGAAAACATAGAGTCATCATGTGTTCTAGTCAACATGTGTTCTAGCAAGTACTGCTCATTGCAAGTACAGTTCTGTGCCTGACAGATTACCTTTCTCTCTCTTTAACTGTTTGAACCCCCTTTCATAAGCTAGGGAAAGCACAAGTGATGAGAAGAGCCATTTTTTGGAGGGGAAATTGATGATGGGGTTTGAACTTGGTATCACATACATATTAGTCTGATCTTCCATTTGGGTTATGCCTCCAGCACTATATTTCTGTTTTTTCTTTTGTATTATTATTATCAAGGTGAGTTACACAGAGGTTACAGTCATATAAGTCAGGTCAGGATACATTTCTTTTTTGAAATGTCACTCCTTCCCTTGCTCTCTCAATTTTTCTCTCTCACTGGTTTGGTTTTATTAACTTCCTCGTCCTCCTCATCCTCCTCGTCCTCCTCGTCCTCCTCCTCCTCCTCCTCCTCCTTCTCCTCCTCCTCCTCCTTCTCCTCCTTCTTTTTTTATTGTTATTATTATTATTACTACTATCATTGTTGTTGTGCTGTAGAGGAGTTAGTTACATTTGTGTGGTAATGACTACATTTCTTTTGTCTTTGTTTTTATTTTACTCAGTAATGAGGCTTGAACCCAGTGCCTGGACACTGTCTCTGAGCTCTTTTGCTGAAGAATTGCACTCATATTGAGCCACAGCTCTACTTTCCTGAGTGCATTGCTTTTTGGACAACGTCACCTTTTCCCTTCATCTCTTCCAGTTTTCCAGTCCTTCCCCACAAACAAGTTGCACAGGTCATTTTAAATATAGTACCAATTGAATACCACTGTTGCACATGTTCAACCTTTGTCCCTCCTTTTCTAGAACCCCTTTAGCTTCTCAACGAGAAATAAATTCTAAAAATAAAAATGAAAGAAAATAAAAAAATATCATCTTGTTTCTTTTTCCTGTTCACTGGTTGTTTTGAGATAGGATGGGTTTGTGTGTGTGTGTGTGTGTGTGTGTGTGTGTGTGTGTGTGTGTGTGTGTGTGTGTGTGTGTATGTGTGTGTGTGTGTTTGAATACTGGGGCTTGAACTCAGGGAGCTGACCTTTAGCTTTTTTCCTCAAGGTTAACAGTCTACGACTTGAACCAAACTTCCACTTCTTCATTTTGAATGGTTAAGTGAAGATCAAAGTTTCACAGGTTTTTCCTACCTGGTCTAGCTTCAGTTCACTTTCCTCAGATCTCAGATTTCTAAATAGCTAGAGATACAGATGTGAGCCACTGGTGGTGCTTGGCTTACCTTATTTTTGTTAAGTAATTGAAATGTAAAAGAAAGTTGCAACCATAGTAAAAAAAAAGAAATCAATCTAACTTTCCAAGCTTCATTAATTTTTAATATTTTGTCACATTAGATATGTGCAGAAAAACATTTTTGTAAATGCTCCTGAAATTTGGTTTTCATCTGGGTTTTTTCCTCATGATGAACTTCATTTTATATAGCTTTTTATCTACTAAATATTGATGAGAATATGTCCAGAGGGCATTAATGACCTTTTGTTGGCTTTCATAAGGAAATGGTGCAAACTAACACGTGATAAATTTGTGTGCAGGACCCCGATAATATATCCACATTCTTAGTCAGAAGTCAGTAGTGCCTGTTACAAATCATCTAGATCTGACAAAATCCTGACTCGGGCTTTGTTACCACCTACTTGTATGACTCTCCGGTGACCATGACAGAGCCCTGCTGGGCCCTCTAAGGACACAGCCACGGTCATGTCAGGCATGGCACCTACGGTGTGATGAGAGACTGGTGACTGCTTCCTATGATGAAACGACACAGGAAATGTTAGGTTCTTAAGCTGTCATCAGTCCCGAGGGTTCTTCATTGAGTATTCAATCTTAAGATTTAAGGAGACATCACACTCTCTCTTCCTTGTGCCATTTGTGGACCTGTTACAGTTTCTTCTGCTTTTGTCATCTTCTGTGGAAAGAAATCATCTGAGCTCTATAAGCCATTTTGTTTATTCTAGGCCATTAGGGTAAGTCTGGCTTTTATACTTAGACAAAAAGAAATGTAGTGATAAAAAATAGCAAACTTAACATTTTTTTCTGGTCTATTTATTACCAAAATATGTTTTCAAATTCTACCAATAATTAGTAAGAGATTCTTAATTAGCAGTCACTTTCTCAAACTCCTAAGTTCCTCAGTGAGCTGTGAGAGAGAAACCACAGCGAGTGTCAGGGGTCCTCCAGTCTAACTTCTTGCCCAGGGAGGAGGGCCTTTATGCTAGGCCTCCAAATTGAACAAAGAATAATTCTTCTACCTCAGATTACATGTCCAGGCTATACATACCAAAGAAAGCTAAGGACAAGAGATTTGTCTGACTTGGGAACAACGCAGATCACAAACATGAATTCTACATAAACAGAAATAAAAAGAAATTTTTCTTTATTCATATAATACAATAAAAAGTGCTACTTTTCTCATTATCACTTAATTGTGGTTAAGTACTAAAAAAACACTTTGACATGAACTCAAGTTCTGTTGGTATCAGCTTGAGATTTTATGAAGAAAACTTTTTTAATTTTTATATTTCTAAAAATCTAATTATAAAGATGCTGTACAGAGGGGTTACATTTACATGATTAAGTTACATTTCTCATTGAACATTGTTACCTACTCCAGTGATTTTCACCCTCTGTCCCTTCCCTCCACTCCCCCCCCTTACATTGTAAAGTTAATTTCTGCCATAGTGTCTTGTGAGTATCATTGTTGCAATGGGTCACCTTTTGTACTTCTTTCAGCATTTTGTTATTTCCCTTCCCTTCTCCCAATCAGATAAAGGCATATACAGGATGCAGGGTACCAGAATCAAAGACAAGAATTTCCATGGATAAAACCAATAGGAAAAGAAAAATGACGTAAAGAAGAAAGAACTAGCTGCAGTACGTTGGCTACATCAAGATTGACAACTAAACAAAAGAAGACCTGCTGTTTCTATGTCTTGGCGTACATTTCAATTAATATCATGTTGTATGGTCATATATATGCCCATAACTCCTGAGCTATTATGATCCACTTTCAGGAGTAACAGTCTAATACTAATCATTGCAAATGAGGGAAATCATAGAGCTCATGTTTCTTTGGGTCTGTCTTGCTTCACTTAATATGATTTTTTTCCAAGTCTTTCTTGCTTACAAAAGGGATGATATTTTTTCCGATAGAAGCATAAAATTCCGTTGTGTAAATATACCACATTTTCTTGATCCATTCATCTATTGAGGGATAACTGGGTTGGATCTCTATCTTGGCTATGATAAACCATGATGCAATGAACATAGCTATGCAATGCTGGTAGCTTATTGTGCCCTAATTTGAGATCATTTGGGTAAATGCTGAGGAGAGGGATTGTTGGATCTTAGGGGAGTTCTATGTTTAGTCTTTTGAAGAACCTCCATACTGCCTTCCAGAGTGAACCAGCTTACATTCCTACCATCAGTGTAGTAGTGTTCCTATTTAGCCACATCTACCCTAGCATCTATTATTATTTGTTCTCTTGATAATAGCCATTCTAACTGGGGTGAGTGGAATCTAAATGTGATTTTGCTTTTGATTTGCATTTCTTTTATGACCAGTGATGCTGAGCATCCCCCTTCTCTTTCCGAGAGGCCACACTATTACAGGTTTCTAGTGTCTCAACAGAGGCAGAGAAACTTGTAATATTGTGTGCTTTTTGTTGTACATTCACTTCACTTGGAGCTTCCAATGACTCCTACAACTTACACTAAAGGCTTATACTATTTCCCTTACTGAAAAAAAAACACTGATTTTCAAAAAGCATAGAAAAAAACCTTTGTCAGGGGTCCCAGTGAATACTAAGGAAGATTCTTTACTGGGAAATTTTATTTGGTTGCTTGTTCATTTTAACACATGTTGAATTTGGGGCTCCCCACCAACTCTTCAAGAGACTAGAAACTATGTTGCCTCATTGGATTTTGCCTCAAAAGTTACAAAATATTTTGACATATTTTTGGTTTGATATTTTGGGCTTTTGGAGTGTTAGTGGGCCAGTACTCAGGCTTGAACTGAGGGACTGGAGCTCTTGCTTATGTTATTTTACTCAATGTGGTCACTGTGACACTTCTGGCTTTTTGCTACTTAATTGAAGATAAGAATCTTGAGGACTTATTAGCTTGGGTTGGCATCAAACTGTGATCCTCAGATCCCACCCTCGTGAGCAGCTAAGATTACAAGAATGAGCCTGGATATATTGTGCTCCCTATGAAACCTAAACAAGGGCACATCATTCTGAAGCATGTGTGTATGGATATATATTTCAAAATTAGAAAAATGTAGCCCTTTATGTGTGTGTGTGCGTGTGTGTGTGTGTATACACACACATAATATAAATATACACACAATATAAATGTGCAGAGGGAAATGAGGGTATAGCTGCTGGTTTTGAGAAAAGATTTCACCTAGGGCTTTTCACACACTGAGCTATGCTGCACAGAATGCTTGAGACTAAAGGTGAGGTAAATGATGTCATCATCCCATTCATCTATATCCCTTGCTAACATATGCATATACTGTGGTGTTGACATGATTATTTTGTGTATGAGAGCCAGTACTGGGGCTTGAATTCAGGACCTACATACTGTCCCTTAGCTTTTGTATGTGATGCTAGCACTCTACCATTTGAAGCACAGCTCAGCTTTCTTTTAATTTAATCTTACAGGAGGTAAGAGTCTTTTTTGCTCAGTTGTCTTTGAACTGAGTTCCTCATATCTCAGCATTCTGAGTAGCTAGTTTTACAGGCCTGAGCTTCCAGTGCCTAGCTTTTCATGACTACTTTCACAAGCTACATGCTCACACACATTTCATTCAAAAATCTCACTGCTTAACCCCTGCTTTCACTATATTTGATGTCGGTATAATTTTTGGAGGAGATGGGGAAAAACAAGTCGTTTAAGAATACAGGTGGGCCTGTTGCTACAATGAGAAGTACAAATTGTCATGTCGAAAACGAACTTTACAACTTTGGTGTGGGGGGGATTGGGGGGGTGGGGGAAGACTGGGAAGGGATGTGAAGGGTAAACAAAGGAGGAGGCTACAATGCTTGATAAGAAATGTACTCATTATCTTGCCCATGTAATTGTAACCCCTCTGTACAGTATGTTCACAAAAAATAAAAACAAAAAACCAAAAATCTCACTGTTCAGGCTGACTGACAAGTTGTGAGGAAAGATGGTTGAATGAATAAGTTACCAAATAGGCCTCTAGCCCTATTAACATCATTCTAGTCAGTGACTTAGCTTTCAGTGAGTGAGTACATATTTCCACTTTCACTCTGCCTTTTTTAACTGGAACTCAGTGAAATGTTTTTGATGCATCTTTTAAATGCTATCTCCCAAACAGAAGATATTATTTGAATGTATTTGATAATATTTTAGATGCGGGTGGTCTTGTGTGTCTGGATGTCTGTGGGCAGAGGCCATCCAGCTGGGCTTCAGGCCCAGAGCTGATGCTTCCTGTCTGCTGGTTGCAGAGAGGAAGGTTTTCTTCCTGGCCAGTCTTTGAATTGAGATCCGTTCATTTTAGATTTCTAAGTATCTAGGATAAAAAGCATGAACCACCACCAACTGGCTTGTTTTAGAAGCATTGCTTTTCATTCATCCCTTTTTTTCCTGGAAGTTTGATCTAGACAGGCTGCTTGTGCCTCATGATAAGGTGATTTGAATAATACCCTTTGCCTCTGGCATTTCTGAAACTCATTTCCTCAGTTCCAGGCTAATGAATGAATGACAGCACCAAAATTTATTTGTTGGCTTCTTTGTTTTGTGAAGTCCTTGGATTTGGACCTGGGGCCTGGGTGCTGTCCCTTAGTTTTTTCCTCAAGGCCAGCACTCTACCAGTTGAATCACAGCTTCATGTCCATATTTTTGGTGGTTAATTGGAGATCAGTCTTACCAAATTTCCTTTGGGCTTGCTTCAGTACAGCCCAAATATCTCAGATATCAGCCTCCTGAGTAACTAGGATTCCAGTTATGGGACACCAGAGACCCATATGTTTGACTACTGTTTTAGCACTTTGGTTCCAGTGGGTCACGTCAGATTTAAACTAAAATCATAACTTTTCTTCTTGTAACCCGCAGCATTCAATATATATCTAATTTATTCCTATCTTCATTTCTGATCTCTCTTTTCTTCATTGTACCCTTCCATTCTTATTTCACAAGCAAGCATGTCAGTGCTGTTTTCCTTTTCTGAAGCAAGTCAGGTCCATTCCCATCAATGGGGGATGTACTTACTGTTCTTTCTGCCTGGAAAACCTGCTCCTAGGGCTGGGAAGGTGGCTCAGTGGTAGAGCGCTTGCCTTGCATGCATGAGGCCCTGGGTTCGATTCCTCAGCACCACATGAGCAAAAAGAAAAAAGCTGGAAGTGGCACTGTGGCTCAAGTGGTAGAGCCTTGAGCTGAAGAGCTGAGGGACAGCACCCAGGCCCAGAGTTCAGGCCCCATGACCAGACCCAAAAAAAGAAAGAAAGAAAGAAAACCTGCTCCTAGATAATTGCCTGGATGATGGCTCTCATATCAACTATCTCCTCTTTAGGGATGTCTCTCCCCATCCCCAATGTGAAGTTGTTGCCACAAAACCACCAATTTCATGTCTCTGATTTATAGAAAGTATCATTATGATTTCTGGTTTTCTTTTCAGCATGAAATTGTTGAGGAGAGAGCCACATTCACTTCTGTTTCTCCAATACCTCTAATAGTGCCTAGTCCTTAGGGCTCAGGAGCCTTACATGGAGATTAGCCTTCTCCAGCTCAATTTATCCTAGCTTCTGGTCAGGACAGCTTCTCAAGCTGAAGTCTGGTGGCTAGTAATCATTCCCTCTTATTCTTTGTGCCTTTTGGTGGTGTTGAGTCTACTTCAGGGAAAAATCAGTGTTTGACACTTATTTGCTGCTATGACAAAGGTGACTGTGACATCATAGAAGTTATGGCTATTGTTTTGTAAAGCTGTGTGAGGACACCCAACCCCACACAATTTCCCCAATATATGTGTCTCCTTTGCTCAGGAGTGCATTCAAAAATTCAGCAACCAAACTGTCACCCAGTTCCTGATACACTCAGAGTATGTTTCCATTTCCTTTAAAAAAAAAAAAAGAAAAAAGAAAAATTAAAGACATGCCTTTGACGATTTTCATTGAATTACTAAAACAGAGTATATAATTTTATGTATTTGTAAATCTTTGTCCATCTCTCTTGAGCCCTTGCTATATTTCTATGTGTTTGCAGCTTGGGAAGGGAAATATGGTTTAATTCAGTATAGTCAGAGACTATAGTTCAGAAGGCTCTTTTTAGACCTTTTTTGAGGGAATGCCAACTTTCCATCTGATGTTCTACAGATGGCCATCTTGGTACAGGAACTGAGTAGACTGTCATAAGATAAGAGGCTTGTCCTGATTTCTACTGACTTTCCTCTGGGGTCAGGGAGTGTGATCCCACTGCATATGTGTCTCTTTGCTACACTGAAGGGCCCAGGCCTCCTCAGAAAATCTAAGGCCAAGGGGGTAAGAGAGATTAAAAGTCAGAACCCAGCTTCCCACATCACTGAGATTACAGGATTGAGTCTCATGGACTCAACTCATAGCTGCTTTTTTATACATACTGTAGTCAGTTTCATTATATTCACCTCACAGACAGATATATACAAATATATGTATATAATTATTCATCTATTTATAATCAGTGTTATATCTAGAAATGCACAAATATATATTCATATAATTATAATCAAATTATATCCCTACTTTCCCCAATAATATTTTACATTAATGTTTTGTGATAAAAATACTAGACTAAAAATTTAAATGCCTTTGTAGTTTGAAAAATCATATTCAATCTTATATATTATATAATATACTATATATAATATAAAGAATATAACACATATTAACATATAACTAATTTAATTGTGTTTTTTTTCTTCCTGATTTTGTGTTTTTTCATCTATGTAAACTTTCTTTCTGGGGCTGGGAAGGTGGCTCAGTGGTAGAGTGCTTGCCTTGCATGCCTGAGGCCTTGGGTTCAATTCCTCAGCACCACATAAGCAAAAAGAAAAAAGCCAGAAGTGGTGCTGTGGCTCAAGTGGTAGAGTGCTAGCCTTGAGCTGAAGAGCTGAGGGACAGCGCCCAGGCCCAGAGTTCAGGCCCCACAACAGGACCCCCCCCCCAAAAAAACAACTTTTTTCTTCTACTGATGATGGCTTTTACTTTCCAGTATACATATTTTCTATATATTTTGTCAAATATTTTCAGCCCTAAGTAGGTTTTTTATATTACTGGAGTCAAATTTTTCTTCCATATTTGCCCAAAGCACAATGAAGATGTATACAGATTTGAACTCACTGTTGGAAGAGCGTCCCACATACCACTATAAGTATTGTGGCATTTGTCCCAATTGACAGATTTCTAGGACATCTGATCTGCTGTCCTAGACCTTTTGCAGCCACCATATCACCCCATGCAGTCATGACCTGCTTCCTTGCCACTCCCCGTGCATTTAACAGTTCCCATTATATGCAGTAGGCTCTCTTGTACAGCCCCCTGTCACTCTGTGTTTCCCCCCCACAGAACATGTATGCACGATGTTTCAGATTGTAGGTTTAAAAAGAAACATATTTAGGATTCATGAATTTTAGGATATATCAAAAATATTGACATTTTAAGCCGGGCGCTGGTGGCTCACACCTGTAATCCTAGCTACTCAGGAGGCTGAGATCTGAAGATCGCGGTTCAAAGCCAGCCCGGGCAGGAGATACCGTGAGACTCCTATCTCCAATAAACCACCAGAGAACCGGAAGTGGCACTGTAGCTCAAGTGGTAGAGCGCTCGCCTTGAGCTGAAGAGCTGAGGGACAGCGTTCAAGCCCCACAACCAACAAAAAAAAATTGACATTTTAATAAAGTTAGAAAAATAAATAGAATGAACCTTTTACAACAATCAGGACAAAGAGAAAAATGAAGATTTTCCCAGGAAGGGGGAAAGGAATCTCTAAATCTAGATTGGCCTCTAAGTTGCCTTCAGGCAGAAATTCTGCCTAAGAGTCCTCAAAGTGATCTACTTCCTCATTAAAGACAGAATTTTCTTCCTGAGTCCAGGGAGGGACAGATTCTAATTTCTCAATTGGAAATTGGATCCCTTGCAGGAGGACAGATTGGTCTGGGTATTCTTTGAGGAAAGATTACTTTTCCTCAACTGAATCTAGATTTTGGACCTCACTTATTGGTTTCACTGAACATAGACTGGGGTAATTTTCCATTAGCACACATTTACCCTGCACACCAAGATGTGTTTTTTTGGCTGGTTTGGAGCTGATCTAGCTGGATTGTGAACATCAATGGAAGACATTCTGGATCATCTTCTTCCTTGGTAGTATGTGCAGGTACACCTGCATCACATGTGGAATTCAGAACCAGTGGGATGTCCACAGGACTCAAAACCTGCTTGGGCCTTTCTACAAATTGAAAAAAAAAAAAAAACTCTATGTTCACATGCTTTCTGGAGATCAGTGATGGCTTCTGATCTCCATCAGTCCCCATAGACTACATCACTGAAGGGTTATTTATCTGTAGTTCTGCAGGAGCTGCTCTACGCTGATGCAAACCTGAGAATGGAAATAGGTACAGGATTCTTAGAGTAGACTCTAGAAGTTAAGGTGTGACTAAACTTCCATGAGGATCTAATGGGGGAAGTTGTAGAACTTGAGTTTGGACTGAACACTGATGGGAAGGTAGGGTGTTTCTGAGTGGATACTTCCAAGTTCTTTCAAAAAGAGAACATATTACCTGCAAAGAATATCCATAAAAGGACATTTTGCCAAGCTGGAGAGTACTAAGGGCTGTTGGCCAATCAGGCCCATCTCTAGAGACCCAGGTTCCATCCCTACTCACAAGCTCTGAAGCATTGAAACAAGGACTTCTTCCTCTTTTTCTGGGTCTCATGGGTCATGTGCTCCTCCAGATGGTCCAGAAGAATATATAAGCGGAAGAGCAGGTCTGAAGAGGGGATGTTGAGCTTGACATACTGTGTAAGTTCTTTTAGGGTGTCATGGTTCTTGGGTTCATAGAAGTCATCAGGGTAGAAGTCCATCCACATAAGGAGGATGGAATAAACGATGCTGTGGGCAGATTGGTGACAAGGAAAATGAGAGTCCACCCTCCCCATCCTGAGCCTTGTACTAGAGCTTCTTTCTGCAAGACTTGCAGGTTGGGAAATGGGAAGAGACTTCTGCAAGCAGGATGCTCCTCAAAACATACTTCTAGAAATTTCTTAAATATAATCCTCTAAAATTCTCCCTGTGATAGGAAGAGAAAGTTGTTTCCCCGCTGAATCTGACTTGCTATACACAGCCCTCCCTGTCTTCCATGAGAGTCCAAAACCACAACCACATCCACAACTGTGTAATCTGCTATGCACTGAAGTGCCAAGACTCAGCCCCCTGGTGAAAATCACAACTTCTATGCAAAGAAGAAAGTTGGCTTTGATTCAGAAACCTCAAAGATACCCAGTTTTCAAGGACAGAACTTCTCTTTGTGCCAACATCCACTTACTTCTTCGCTTGTTCATCTTCCAGTTATCGTAGTAGGATCTGTACCAATGGGAGGAGAGAAGGAAGTTAACTCTATGCTTCTCCTTTTCTGAACTAACAGGACACACATGGGACTGGCTAAGACCCACATGGTAATGTAAACATGACAGACAAAAAGTGGAGATATGTTTACACAATTTCATGCAAATTCTGTGAGGATGCTTATATGCATCTGTCCAAATAAATGCACAATGACTCATGCCTCTAATCCGACTAATCACAGTTTGAACGCAGTCTAGTTTGTAAAATTCCAAAGACACTAATCTTCAATTAACCAGCCAAAGGCCAGAACTGGACCTGGGGCTCAAATGGTAGAGTGTTACAAATGGGACAGCACTCAAGCCCCCTATTCAAGTTTAAGTTGCATCCTTTCTTCTGTCTATATTCCTTCAAAGGCCTCCAAGATAGTGATTTTCTAGGTGAGGGTGGACGTTGGATGCCACGGGCTCATTCCTTTAATGCTGGTCTCTCAGCAAGCAAATTGCTAAGGCTCCACTAGCTTCTGAGGCAAATGAAATGCTCTGGCAGCCCAGTCCTAAGGAATTAGCCAGAGAGTGTACTTCTTTGTCTCAAGCCAAGCTCCTTGATCAGACTCCAGTGAAACAGTCTCAGAAAGGTGCCAAGTATTCCAATACTCTGCTAAGGGGTCTCATCAACCCTGAGTTTGAAAGAGGAACACTCACTTTTTTTTTGTTGGTTGTGGGGCTTGAACTCTGAGCTTGGGTGATATCCTTTAGCTCTTCAGTTAAAGACTATCACTCACCCCCTTGAGCCACAGCGCCACTTCCGGTTTTCTAGTGGTTTATTGGACATAAGAGTCTCATGGACTTTCCTGTCCAGGCTGGCTTTGAACTATGATCCTCAGATCTCAGCCTCCTGAGTAGCTAGGATTACAGGCATGAGCCACTGGCACCTGGCTTAAGAACATTCACTTTTTAAGCAGACTATCCAGCAACTGCTCCATTGTCCCCCACTCTCTGTAGTGGTATAGGAAGTTTCCAACATAGAAGGGATCACCTTTCTGGTAGTCAGGGACCAGGTCCATTACCAGCATTTCCAGCAAGCCTGAGTCCAGGATCCATATGTTATAAGGCACATTCAGGGTTTGGGCTGATTCATTGTCACACTGAGGTGGTAAAAAGAATGGATCTTTGAAACGTGGAAGTGGGAGTACCCTTCAAATTGAGTAATTGTAATAGAGTGGATTGAAAAGTACACAGTAAATATTTTTTCAGTATACACATATAAAAGCACACAAGAAGAAGGTTCTAATATGGGCTGGATGAGATTAGATAGGTTTCCTGTCATAGTTATACTTGCCTGAGTTGCCTTGTGATTCCCTTGGTTTCTTCTTATAAAAAAGGCCTGAGACATTGGATTGGTAATTTGGCACTGATCCAAAGTCTGCAGCATTGATTGAGGCACTCATACCTCTCATGCCTGAGAGCTGAGTCTCTTGAACTTTGAAAACAACACAAGAACATCTTTCTTGTTCCTGCACCACAGGCCAAGTGAGCTGGCTTGAGCTGAATGTCAGTTACAGTTGCTTGGCTCTCATAGTTCTATATTCTATTCCATTGTGAGGTAGGTAGTGTCATTTTTCAGAGCCCAATGATCTAAGCTGTTTGGTCACATAAGACCATCCCAAAGACAAACTGGAGACTGAAATCTCCCCTCTCACATCACTATATCCACATGTGGACATTGTCAATTCCCAACATCCTCAGCTAAGCCTAGATACAGGCATGGTCTCAGCCTCAAGGAGCCCTTCCTAGGTCAGATCCAGGCCTTATTTGTCACTATTTCTCTCATAATGCACAAATCATTTTGCATCTCATGGCCCTCTCAGCCTGCCATGTGCTTCTTGCATCTATTTTTGACATCTACTTCCTAGGACATTGTAAGGTTTTTGTTTCCTAATCTTCTGTTTGCTCTTGATGCCCTGGTGTGCTGTCATCTGGAAAAAAGGCAAGTACTTAGAGGTGGGAAAATCAAACAAGTATTGAAAAACAAACATTACACATATAGTCAGACATTTTTACAAGTGTTCATTCTTGTAAGATAAAAGACTATTTTTGATAATTTTGTCATATTTTATGACAGAGGGGAAGGGGAGAAGGGAAGAGGTGCTGCATTCTCTTCTCATAATTCAATGATTATTATTTAAAAATACTATAGTTGAAGGAATGTACTATTTAAAGATAAAAGCTGTGCTCCTGTTCTTTTTATAAGCTAGTCATTTATAAAGTATTCCTCACTAAAGTCTTGTCATCTGTGTCCCATGAACTATCCTCCTCCTTCAAAATAATCAAGGAAAACCTTCACAAATAAGTGGACTGTTGTCCAACCCCTGGATAAGAATTTAAGGTACAACATTGCCTGCAATTTTGTTCGTGTACATGTGAGAGTGTGTGTGTATGTGGGTGAATGTGTGTCTGTGCATATGTGTGTTTTAGGGCTTGTACTCAGGGGCTATATGACAATCCCGAGTGTTTTTCCCTTGAGTGTAGTGCCCTACCAATTGTGCTACAGTTTCACTGCAAGTTTTCTGTACTGAACTGGAGAGGAGAGACTCATAAAATTCCCTGTTCAGGCTGTCTGAAGTAAATCTCAGGTCTCAACCTCCTGTTAGCTAGAGTGATAAATTATGTGCTTCCAGATCCTAGTAAGAAAGCATTGTTATTGGAGGCAGTGGGGTTGCAAGTTTCAGTCCACCTTCACCACACTCTATATTATTAAACAGCAACAATAAAACCCTATATCAAAATACAATAATAAGAGGTAATTAGAATAAAATTTAGTGATATAGTCTGCTGGCATCACTTTCAGGAAACCTTGGTCTTAATGATTTAGCATTACAAAACCAAACAAAATGAGATAATTACAGTAGACTCAATGAATTTTAATTCCATCTTAAAATAATTTCAAAACATTATAAGAAACAAGAAAGCATTCATACTTATAAGAAGATTGTAAAAAAGATAAAAGATGGCAGATTATGAAATGGATAATTCTACACTGCAAGAAAATTATTGTCATGGTGAATATATGGTGGTATTGTCACAGTGAATATATGATAATGTTCTTCAGAGCAGCAATGGATAAATATATATTTACTACACATAGTCTAGCTTGTCTCAATCTCTATAAACTTTCAATCTTCTAGTACACATTATCAATGTATTCATGTTTATGGTATATTCTAAAATAACTAGCACAGTCAGGAGGTTACCAAAATACATTAGCTTCAATGTTTTAGGAGATTAACCTGCTAATTGTATTGACTTCTATATATTAAACATGTAGTGTGTTATCATTGTACTCTGTAAGTATGTACAAACACTACTTCAAAGTGAAACAGAATACAACAAGGTTTTGAAGGCATATGCCTGTAAAGCTAGCTATTTGGGACATCAGTTCAAGACCAGTGTAGTTTTTCCTGCAATGCTCCCCAACCACTGGCTCTGCGTGATGGAATATATCTATCATCCCAGGTTCATTGGGAGCTGAGAGCTGGAGGATTTCAATTTCATGCCATGGAGCCACATGGCTCCATCTCAACCAAAGAAGGTTCAACACTGGCTAGCACCTATCACCCCCACCTAGGTGAAAATAAAAATAAGAGCAATGTAGTATAAGAAACAAACAATATCAAAACATGTCAATATAAACCATCATGAACTACACACACCTAGTGTTTGTTTCTCATACCTGTAATCCTAAGTATAGCTAGGATTATATATGTGAGCCAGAGGCACCAAGCAGTTCATCATTTTAAAAATGACTATTGAAGCCAGGTGCCAGTGGCTCATTCTTGTAATCCCAGCTACTCAGGATGCTGAGATCTGAGGATCACAGTTCTAAGTCAGCTCAGGAAGAAAAAATCCCATAAGACTCTTACCTCCAATTAACAACTCAGAAGTCAGAAGTGGCTCTGTGGCTCAATTGGTAGAGTGCTAACTATGTTGAGCACAGAGTCTCACAGACAGTGCCCAGGCACTGAGTTCAAGCCCCACAACTGACAAAAAATAGATAAATAAACATTTAAATGTCTGAATTTTTTGTGAATTAAAATGATGCCTTTCATACACAATTCTACAGACAACTACATATTTCATTATTTTTGTGGTTAGAAAAAGTAGCAGCACTTGAATAATGGATATTTTTTCATAAACTAGGGCATACTGATCTCTAATTAGAGGAAATTGCTGGACTCAGAGGTAGTATTTTTTGGTTGGCTTTTGTTTTGTTTATAGAACAGGATGAGAAACCTTATTTCTGCCAATGACCATTTGGATATGTATAACATCATCCACAGGCCATGCAGAATTAACAGTAAAGACATGACACAGTCAACTGGCAATAAACTTATTTGTCTTTATGCCATGTTCCCAATGATTTGTTTAGTTTATATGTCCCCATGGCCTACAGTTTCCTATTCCTGCCTTCCTCAAAATACAGCATGTTCCACTGATTCAGATTTGAGCCAAGCAATATGTAGTATTAGTGCCAAGAGTTAAGGAAAGTTGTAACACAAACAGGGAAGCATGAAGCCAACACTTTAGTAGCTGGACACTGGGGACTCAGGCCTAGAATCCTAGCTACTCAGGAGGCTGATGATCACAGTTCAAAGCCAGATGGAGTGAGAAAATCTGTGAGTCTCTTCTCTCCAATTAACAACCAAAAAGCCATAAAAGGAGCTGGGGCTCCAGAGGTAGAGTAACCTTGATTACAAAAAACTCAGGGGCAACACCCAATCCTGAGTTCAAGCTGAAGGTCAGGAACAAAAACAAAAACAATCAACAACAACAAAAAAAAAAACCAGAAACTGGGAAAAAGCTCAGGAAAGGATGGCATTGTCAATAAGACAAATGTACACATTACATGAATTGTGAAATCACTGTACACACCTTAGTAACAATTACATTTTAAAAAGAGTGTGAGAAATCCCAAAGCCATGGGGCCTTATGATGTGCATCTGCTTTCCAGAATCTCAAAGTCCCATCATCTAAGCTGGTAGCACACAAGTTGTAGCTCAGGGTGATGAGAAAATAAGAAGCCAGAGATCCTTTCAGATTGTCCCACCAATTCTTCTATTACTTTAAGCAAAAAAAACAAAAAGCAAAACAAATAAATTAGACTTTAAGGTTAAACTAAGCTGCTATTAAAGATTCCAGGCAGAATTATACGGTGCCTGCTTCAAGGCGAGAGTGAGGCCAAGCCCACAGCAGAGCTGGCCCTCACTCACTTCCAAGGGCCTCCAGAGAGGCATGACTACCACTTGTCCAACACTGCTGCCCTCCCCGCCCCCAGAGTTTACCTATAAGTCCCAAGTCCCTGCCTTTCTTCTTGAAATTCTTCAGCCAATGGTTGTCTCATTTCTCATTGTCTGTTTAGGTGGGATTTGAGACTCCTTCCTCTCCTCACCCAGCCACCAGACCCCAGGGGCCAAACTCCGCACCTCACAGACACTCCCCAGAACCCAGCTGCCTTTGCAGCTGCTGTTTCCTGAGCCACTGTGCTACTGCCTCCTTCCTCCCTTCACCAGCCTCTGCCAGGGCCTCCCATCCTCTCCCTACCACCACCACCCCCAATCCCAGCTTGGCCTCCCCCATGGCCACCCCTCCTCTCCACAAATCTCCCAGCCCCAACCCCAGCAGGATCACTGCTCTGGGGATACAACTGTGGGCCAGGCCCAGCAGAATCAAAGGTGCCACAGTGTGCAGCTGGCTGAGAACTGGAGACAGCGTAAGTCTCTGATCAGTGTCTTTCACTTCACTTACACAATTATTAATTGTATTGATTTGGTATTTAAGTTGAGATTTCGTAACTTCTTATTAAGCCTTTGCAGAAGAGCTGGTAGAAATATAGTCCCCAAATTCAGATTGTCTCTAGTTTAATTCTTTCGAGATTCAGAGATGTTTAAGTAGTTATAACCATCATGAACTCTCATTTTCGTAGCAGATGTTATTCAGAAAATAATTGCTTATGCATCTGTTATCAATTATTTACAAGACTTGAAACTTTTAAAGTTTCAAATATTACAGGAAGATCTTTGATTCATGTTGAATGGATGTGAGTAGGTTGAGCTGTTGCATACATTCTTGTGTGTGTGTGTGTGTGTGTGAGTGTTTCTGTGTGTGTGTAGGGGGGGTGTATGTGTATCATTGAAATCAAGGTTAAGGATGTTGAGCCCTGGTCTGAACTTGTTTCCTTTTTCTGAGATATACATTATGGTGTTTCTTTGTTGGTGGTAGGCTCTGATTGCTTGCCTTTGCCTGATGCGCACATTCCAGCTGAATTTTTCAATTAAAGCTTTTTATTTAGTATTGAGCATATAGGGCTCTGATATTGCTTTGTCTTTAGTCTGCCATCTAGGATCTTCTTTTCCTCTTTAAAAATTTACATTCAATATAAATTTTACCTCCTGACTGATTTTCCCTTTAATTTGCATTTTGAAAAAAGTATTATAAGAACTTTGATCTCTGTATTCATGAAGAAAAACCATTTTGAATTCTCTGTTTAATGTAACAACACCTGGACACATTTGTTAACACCAAGATCTTAAAATTTATTTTGTAGTTTTAGTTTAAAATGCCTCCTCCATGTTTACAGCATGAGGAGACAAACAATTCCTGGTAACAATGATAACAGTTTTATTCATTAAAATATCAGATAATTCATAATTTTGAATATGTATAGTGGCAAATGAATACATTTGGTAAATAGATTTGCTTGATAGATCCGTGCACAAAAATACCACTCCTAAGGGCTGAAAAGGTGGATCGGTGGTAGACAGCTTATCTTGAATGCATGAGACCCTGGGTTTGATTCTGCAGCACCACCTAAGCAGAAAAGCTAGAAGAGGTACTGTGGCTCAAGTGGTAGAGCACCAGTCTTGAGCTGAAGGGCTGAAGGACAGCGACCAGGCCCAGAGTTCACCACCAAAAACAAATTAAATAAATAAATAAAACTCATATCAAGTACATTAATTTCAGAGGTTGATTACCATTTTAGTTAGGGGCAGGGTGCCAAGATATAGCAGACCTCTGTTGCAAAGCTTTAAGAAGGATTTCAACACCTGACAAGTACTAAAGACAAGAAGGAAAAAAATTAGCTCTGCCAACAACATATAGAATCACCACTCAAAGAGAAACCAGTACTAAGAATGAAATGCTTTTCATAAAATTTCTTAAGAGATTCTGGCTCTATATTAATTATCATATAAGTTAACCTTCAAAATCTCCATCGATGGGCCTTAAGGGCACCTACAAAAACTGGAGGAGAGAATCATCAACCCAGATTTTTAATTTTGTAAATCAGGTAATGAGTTCATTTCTGGTTTGACAATCTCATCCCTTCCTTTGCTCTCTGTCTCTGATTTTCCCTCCTGTCCCTGTCCACAGTGGTATAGTTCATTGTGAACATAATATCTACAGAGTACAACTACTGCATTTGTTTCCCTGTTCTCCTTGAATATCTCTGGCTCCCTCAATGCCCATAAATGGATAAACTAGAACAGAAAAATCCCTCTTGTTTCCAATTCCTGGAATTCATTTCAATATAAACATCAATAGTTTTATGAGAGTGTCAGGCTCTGTACACACATCCTTAACACTTATACTTCCTGCACCCAGTCATAACTTCCACCAGATTCTAAGGTCCACAAAGTAATTCTCTTCACTTTCCACACATGAAGAAGCTGAGATTCAGAAAGATTAAGTAACTTACTGGAAATACTGGGCTGAGCATAGTGGCTCACTCTTAAACCTTACCTACTCCAGAGAGTAAGATCTGAAGATCATAGTCTGAAACCAACCCAGGTTGACATATCCATTACATGTTTATCTGCAGTTAATCAGAAGAAATTGAGAATTGTGTGTTTCAACTGGTAGAGCTAGAACACCAGCAGACTTCAATTGGAAACCTAAAGGACAGCATCAATATTGTGATTTTTAAGAACCAATGCTGTCCCATACATAATCTCAGACACCACACACACACACACACACACACACACACACACACACATCTTAAAATAGATGTTAGTACTGAAATCCAAATAGTTTTTTTTTATTTTTATAAGTTTTATTTTTAGCTTTAATGAGGTTTGACTTGATAGTTTCTACTGATGAGCCACAACTTAGAACTTCGTTATAATTTTACCCTGTCTGTATTCAGAGAAACATTCTCTGAATTTCTCCATTTCCAGCAATGATAAGTTTTCTCTTCTTGGTCCAGTTTCTTCTTTTGAGACTCAGTCTCTTAGACTTTTCTGTTTTGCATTGTCTGTAAGTTCATTGATCCAGTAGATCTCAGCCATCCTAACACCTGGACAGAACCTGCCTTGGGAAAAGTGTTCTAAGCTCACCATGCAGTGGAAGTTGTTAGTACTCACCCATAATCATTTTTTCTTCAGAAATGAGAAATTGTTAGGTCCAGGAATTCAGGGGACGCACTCACTGTGTGTTATTTCATACTTTTTTGGGGAAGGGCGTGGTCCGGTCGTGGGGCCTGAACTCTGGGCCTGGGCGCTGTCCCTCAGCTCTTCAGCTCAAGGCTCGCACTCTACCACTTGAGCCACAGGGCCACTTCCGGCTTTTTTCTTTTTGCTTATGTGGTGCTGAGGAATTGAACCCAGGGCCTCATGCATGCAAGGCAAGCACTCTACCACTGAGCCATCTTCCCAGCCTGATTTCATACTTTTTTTTATTTAATGGCAGCTTCCACCTATTGTCTACTTTAAGCATTGTGTGAAGAGAAAGATTGCCCCTAAGAGACAGAAGTACTGTACTAACTGTTGCTCTCAAAACACAGGAGGAGGGAAAGAATTTCTGAAGGAGCCATGTAGCCTAGAAACTGAGTTCTTAGAAACTCAAACTGCCTTTTATCTTACCTTCAACATAGAAAGTCAGAGATTGCAGTGGCTTGTAAGCTCCATTTATATTCCTGTGCAGGGGCTCCCTTCCCCTTTGCCCTTCTGACTGTTTACATCAGCAGCAGGTGTGAAGACGTAACAAGAACACCTAAAGTTTGGGCCTGGGATTAAAAACTCCATTTTGTGATTATAAACATTGCACCACTTCCTGAATTGAATCTGAGGGGCAGAAGAAAGTTAGGTTAGGAATTCATATAATTACTTCTAAGTTTGCTATCTAAAATCATCCCTTCCCACCCCTCAGAATCCTATTTCCCAACTGTGTAAACACCCTTATACTCTGTTCTCCTGGAGCATTTGAGTGTGGGCCATCATCTGCTTCTTATGTGTACTGCTTTTCAAATGGAGAGTTTTTCCTAGGCTCAAAATGATTTCATTGATGAGGACACTGTGCAGTAAGCTAAACTGGGTTTGTTCATGTGTTCATACCCGAGGGAGAACTAGTAAGGGCTAAGTAGTAGTCAGGGCTCACTTGCTGCCAGTGGTATTGCTCTGAGGAATTACTGTCAATGTTGCCCACAGTACCTAGTCCAAGGCCTCTCAGAAAGGCTACAGACACAAACTTCTTGAGTCTCTGTGTGAGCTAATCATCATTGGCCAACTATGTTCCATGGTTTGTGAGACATTCACTTCTGTGAGCATATGCATATAAGTGCCCAAGAATAGACTTACTAAGAAGGAAGATCCTAGAATGCAAAACTTCTACTAGGACAATGGAAACCCATGGTTTGGCATGCTTAATGTTTTAACCTGTGCACTGAACTAACAGGAGAAAGTGGCACACTAAGAAACTTGCCAATTATGCCAAATAAAGAACTATGGTGAAAGTCAGAGAAAGGACATTGATTTCATGGTAGTCATGACAAGACAACACCTTAGCACAACTTCAGAATACTAATCCATACTCACCTACTGTTTTATTTACCCATGTCATTAAGTCTGAGTTGTATGTAGGAGTCCTCAGGGCCTTCAGAACAGGAAGATCTAGGCAAGAGCCTAAGATTGGTCTGCCATTTTGGACATAACATAACTAGTCAGATGAAAGCCCTTAGTAGTGTCCTATAAATATGTGCATTCATCCTACTACATTTGATATGTATCCCCTCACAAAATTATCTTTGGTTGGGTCACTTTCTTACATAGCAGCTGTCTGGTAGCTCCACTGTGACTTCACTTTATTCTGCTGAGCCAGAAATGGAGAAGGAGAGACTGACCACAACACATTTGCATCTTTCTCAATGAGCAGTGAATGGCATGGGAGTAGTTAAGATGCTTCCCATGTTCTCAGTGAGCTAGTACCACCTTGGATTCCAGCTCAAATCTTGGTAAACAGATACAGAAGTTACATATAGCTTGTTGTGCCAGATTCGCAGCTACAGAGATAAATGAGAAAGTGGAAGGCCTTGGTGTGATATGAAGCAGAATTCAAAGGATGTGGGGATGAAGTGAGCTACCTGGAGGGAAAAGGAGAGGCAGCTGAAGCTGAAGCTGAAGAGCATCTAGAGAGAGAAGATAGAGCAAGTTTGAGGCCACCTGGACATCAAAGTAACCCATCTGAGGTACAAGAGTCTGGCTGTCCAGAGCCACAGAGAGAAGTTGGAAGAGCCGCAGCAAGTGCTCTTTCCCATTGCTAGGGAGCTCCCAGAATGCCAGAGTAAGAATTGGTAGCTTCCCAGAGCACTGCTGCTGAGCACATCTCAGATCCCTTGCTATCATAATTGACATTGGAGAGGAGCAGCAAGAGTTGTATGAGGTGATTGCAGCTCACTATGTGGAGCCTGTTCTGCAGCATTGTGGAGTGTGGTCTCTCAGGATGCTTAGAGCAAAGATCCTATAACTGGTGTCAAAGAATGCAATCTACTTGGAGTAGACATTTATAGATGGCACATGCCTGAACACAACAAGCTGATAATAGCTGCTAGAGGTAGTTTCCCTAAAGATCTAACAGCCAAAACTGGAGAGGCAAACCCAGAGCTCTGCACCACATCAGTCCACCATGAAAATTGCTTCTACCATAGTACTGGCTACCCAGTTTGCACACTCATGACCTTTTTACCCTGATTGTGCCCCACAATCCCTCACAACTTTTGCTCTTTCACTTTGTCTATGCTTCCTTGTCCCTGCTAAACAGTTCTGGATGCCTGTATTAGCTACCCCAACCCCTGCAAAGCTGTTGCTGCTACCCAATTTCCTGACACTGCAACTCAGCAATTACAGTCACAGTTACCCTTTCCCTGGTATCCTAGTCTCTACTACTCTTTTCTGCTACCCATAATTCATAACACCATGGTTCCAGCTACCTGATCCCTGACACCCCTCTCTCTGATACCCCATTCCCAAACAAAGGGTAGATTGGGCATAGACAGTCAACTTGGGTGCTCCTCTTGCAGGCACATTGGGCCAAGTTATTCCTCAGGTATTTAACACGAGGGACTAACTGGTGGTGGAAAGAAAAGAGGTTACTCAGAGGTCACTAAAATCCAAGGACATCACATAACTTCTTGCTAGGAAAAGAAGGCCCTAAGGTGAAAGTTTATGAGAAAAGAAAATTTTACAAAGAATATTGATGATGATGCAAAAGGTTTAGCTTAGTCTCTTCTACTAATGGTCTGAATTATTTTTTGACATATATATGTAACTACTTTGCATTTTAAAAATTATATGAAAATGCACATTTATGTGGTACTTATATTAATTTATGGAATAATTGTATAGGATCACGTTAATGATATTCAAGATTTTATGCTCTATGATATGCTCATGAGGCTGCCTTTGGAAATATAAATTGAGCTCTCTAACAACAAATGAAATCTCATTGTCAAATACTATAAGGAGATTACGGATGCTAGTACCAAAATGAAAGCTGTAACAATAAAAATGAATAAAGCTGCAAGTTTGAAGGGAGGGAGTCAGTGGTAAGGGCAATTATAAAAGAGAAATTCTTCACCATGGAATCATGGAAGGATAGAATGTGTTTGTTGAATTACTAGCTTTTAAAACCTTCTTAGAAAGCAAAACATTGGTTTTTATTATTGCTATTTGTAACCTCTTTAACGAATGGTTTAACAAAAAATTATCAAAACAACTTTGAAAATTCAATGATGTGAATTATCAGATTAACATTATACTCAAAGTTGCCTTCACATGCAGGCAGGCTGCATTCCTTTTCTATTAAATTAATGGACTAAGCTTTCTTTTGAATGGTTGGACAGTCCATGACACTTGTTCCAAAACAAGAAAAGATACTGGTGAGAAAAAAAAAGAGGAAGGAGATTCAAGACTGCTGAAATTAGCATATTTCCCATTTGGACTTTAATGGGATTTTTCTACAAAGAATAAGATTTTCATCTTACCATAATAATGTCAAAATTGATGTGCTATAGGATAGCTTCTAAATGTAATATTTAATGCTGTTGGATTACTTGAAGACAAAGGTTTATAGAAAACTTTAAATTTCAGAAAAACTGTAATGTTCCAATAAACACGTAGAAGAAATATAATTTAAAAATTCACTGCTCAAAGCAAACCCTGGCAGGAAAGTCTGAGAGATGCTTGTCTAGAAACAGGAAGTGGCACTGTGGCTCAAGCGGTCAGGGCTCTCCTTGATCTGAAGAAATTAGGGATATATTGACACCCAGGTCCTGAGTTCAAACCCCATGACTGACAAGAAGAAATTTTAAAGAATTAAAGCATTAGGCCTGGGAAGGAGACTCAGTGGTAGAGTGTTTGTCTTGCATGCATGAGGTCCTGGGTTCAATTCCTCAGCACCACACAAGCAGAAAAAAGTGGAAATGGCACTATGGCTCAAGTGATAGAGCACTAGCCTTGAGCTGAACAGCTCAGGAACAGCACCCAGACCCAGAGTTCAGGTCCTCCTACCACCACCAACAACAAAAAATTAAAGCATCCAACAACCTGAAGATGTTGTCCAGAATAATGAATGGGGCATTATCTGTTTACATGACTTAGTGACTTAAAACCTAGTTTACCAGGGGAGGTGGTGGGCAATTTGTGTGTTTTCTAAAACCTGCAAAATTATTTTGTATTTTCCCAAGGAGGGAGAAAGGAGGGGATGGGGTGAGGAGGGGAGGTGTTTGGTGACTTTGCCTTTTGGTTCAGTGATTTTTCTGGGGACAAATTCAGAGAAATACTGCTTTCAATCCTAGTTGCATGGGGAATGAAAAAGCCAGGCCCTGGAAGTGGTTTTGTCCTGTCCTTGGCCTGGTTCCAACAACCAATGGATAATCCAAGTCCACTTCAGGACCAAGATGCCTTGAAGACTACTGATCCACTGGACAGGCAGACCTAACCACAGCCAAAAAAGGCAAAAAATGCAATGCCGAGGGCAGCATTGGAAATCTACACCAGGCAGAGATTTTTTTATATTTTTTATTGTAAAAATCTGCACAGAGGGTTTACAGTTACATGAGTAGGGTAATGAGTACATTTCCTATCGAGCATTGTTACCTCCTCCTTTGTTTTTCCCCTAGCCCTTCCCTCCCCACCTCCCCAACTCCTCCCTCCTTGACCCCTGCCCGACACTGTAAATTCATTTTTGACACAGTGTCCTCTACATCTCATCATCACAATGGGTCAACCTGCATCCCCATTTAAGCATTCTGCTATATCCCTTCCACTCCCCAAATTACAAAAATGTATATACAAAATGCAGAACACTTGATCAAATACAGTGAAAACAGGGATTATACCATGGGGGGGGGGGGATGAACCTACAAAAGAATCACATAGTACATTATAAGTATATTAAAAACAAAAGCAAGAAAGAAAAAACCACTATGTCTCTGACTTGGGGTACATTTCGCTTAACATCATTTTATATGGTCATATGTACATAACCTTTGATCTTCTCTGCTTGTCCTAGACATGTACTAGTCCTTGCAAACAAGGGAAACCATGGGCCTATGTTTCTTTGGGCCTGGCTTACTTCACTTAATTTAATTTTTACCAAGTCTTTCCATTTCCTAACAAATGGGGTAATGTCATTCTTTCTAATGGAGGCATAGAATTCCATTGTGTGTGTATGTCTATATCTATATACATATATATAGATATATATCACATTTTCTTGATCCATTCATCTACTGAGGAGCATCAGAGTTGATTCCATATCATAGCTATGGTGACTAATTCTGCAATAAACATGGTTGCACTGGCAGCTTTGGTCTGACCTTGTTTGTGATCATTTGGGTAAATGCCCTAAAGTGAGATTGCTGGATCATAGGGGAGCTCTACACGGAGTCTTTTGAACAACTTCCATACTGCTTTCCAAAGTGGTTAAACAAGTTTACAATCTCACCAACAATGCAGTAGGGTTCCCTTTTAACCACATCCCCTCCAACATCTGTTGTTATTACATTTCTTGATTATTGCCATTCTAACTAGAGTGAGGTGCAATCTCAATGTTGTCTTGATTTGCATTTCTTTTATGGCCAGAAAAGTTGAGCATTTCTTTATGTGTCTAATGGCCATTTTTATTTCCTCTTCAGAGAAGTCTCTCTTTAAGTCTTTAGCACACTTAGTTATCGAGCAGTTGTTTCTTTGAAGATTTATTGTTGGGGGATTTATTTTTTTGAGTCCTAAGTATATTTTAGATATAAGACCTTGTGTCGAGAAGATCTTCTCCCAGTATGTGAGCTTTCTATTGATCTTGCTAGCTATGACCTTTGCCTTGCAGAAGATCTGATGTTTCATGCAATCCCATCTGTCCAAACTTTCTTTGATTTCTTTTGTTTCTGGCTCTCTATTAAGAAAATTTCTGTCTGTGCTAAAAAAAAAAAAAAAAGCCCTAGAGTTATTCCTATTCCTTCATGTAATGTTTTCTTGGTGTCTTCTTTTATTTTGAGGTCTTTGATCCATTCGGAGTTGATTCTCATGCAGGGTGATATTTACAGAATCTAGCTTTAGTTTTCTACAGGTGTTTAACCAATTTTTCCCACACCATTTACTCAAAAGGCTGTCTGTCTTCCATTCTGTTTTTTTAGCTCCCTTGTGAAAGAGTAAGTGGCTATAGGTCAGTAGATTCATTTCTGAGTCTTCAGTCCTATTCCATTGGTCCTCAGGTCCATTCTTGTGTCAGTACCAAGCTCTTCTTTTACTATGGCTTTTTAGTAGAGTTTGAAATTTGGAACTGATATTGTTCCAGTACTGTTCTTTCTGTTAAGGATTGACAAACCTACAGCCAGTATTATACTTAATGGTGAAAAGTTACAGCCATTTCTTATAAATACAGGAGTGAGATTAAAAATGTCTACTCTCTCCACTCCTCTTCAACTTAGTATTAGAATGCTAGCTGGGGCAGTAAGACAAGATGCCAACTGAAAGGGGATCCAAATAGAGAAAGATGAAGTAAAACTCTCCCTCTTTGCAGATGACATGATCTTGTATTTATAGAACTCCATGACTCCACTCCCAAGTTAGTTGAGCTGATCAGAAATTTTGGCAAACTAGCAGAGTATAAAATTAACCCTCGGAAATCAAAGACTTTCCTGTATTCCAATAACAATAAGAGTGTGGCTGAAATTAGGAAAGCAACCCCTTTTTAATAGCTGCACGAAAAAATAAAATACCTAGGAGTTAACTTAAGAGGTGAAGGACCTCTGTGATGGAAACTTTAAAAACCTTAAAAAGAAAAAGAAAGCAGAACTAAGGAAGTGGGAAACCTCCCATGCTCATGAATTGGGAGGATTAACATCATGAAAATGGCAATACTGCCAAAAGCTATATCCAAATTCACTGTGATACCTATCAATATCCCAATCTCACTCTTAAATGAAATAGAAGAAGCAATCCAAAAATTATTATGGAAGAATAAAAGACCCCGAATAGCACAGAGGGTTTTTTTGTGATTCTTATTTTGTATTACCACTTTGATTCTACAAAGTCATCTATGGATTTTAACTTCCTTCCCTCCCTTTGGATAAAGCTCACAATAACCCTGCCTCTAGCTCCCAAAACACTTATATCTTAGGTCTGAAAAATTGTTCCTAGATAGTGAATTACTTAATTGTATTTTGAACGTATAAAACATGCATATAAAAATAGCACATTTTGATCTCATGATAAAAGAGCCTTTTCCCATCTCAAATTTATTTCCTGAAAGGCAGTTTTAGAGAGAATCTGTTTTCAGTTTTAGATGAAAGGCTTGTAGGAAACTATGTTCATAATCTGGCTCCTCTTCCTGCACCTCAAAACCTAAAACACAAATTTTACAACCCATTTACAAGAAACAACACAAAAACCAAACACTGAGAATGCTCAGATGCAGAACGTTTTACAAAACCCAGAATATAACTTTGCTGTCTGAGGGAGAGGCTCTCTGAATAAATTAACAAACAAACCCAAAAGAGCAGCCAGGAGTATCAGACGTGAGTGTTCCTGGCTACTACTCCATCGACCAGGAGCATGGAAGGGCTTCCTGAGCCTGCTGGAAAGTGCGTGGAGGAAAGTTTCCTTGCCAGCCTGAATACAAAAGTTGGCATCACCCCTCCTGGGCCTGTCTTTCTTGTCTTCTCCCCACAGCGGAGCAGAATTGTCCCCTGCTCCATGAAGGATAAATACTGTACAAGCTGATCCACAGAGTGGCTTCTATTCAGTCTGCACTCCTTCCTAGGTGGGCGGTCTCTGCCCTACGGTGTGTGTGTGCTCCCAGGGGTTGATCCTCAGAGCCCAGGCCCACGGGGCAGGCAGGTGCTAGATGTGAGTCAGTGGCACTGTGTCATTCACACAGAAGCTACTGGGTTGCTGCCCTAGCCCAACAGGAGGTGTACCCTGATCTTCTCCCACAGTCCCAGGCGAGGTGCCCACAAGGGCCCGATTTGGACAGACTGCCATTAGGATCCTACTTCACCAGAGGGATCAGCATGCCAGATGAAGTGGCTGCCACCTGAATTACTACTTATTTTATGGAGCAGTTTTAAACAAAGTGATACATAATACTGTATGATATATAATGCTATATCCTTGAGTCTATAGTCCAAAATCATTGAACTTGATACTAACAAAAATGGATTTTGTTTGTATTTATAAGGCCATAATGGCAAACTGAAATAAAAGTGCAACAAAACTCTTATCCATAACACATGATTAAATCTCAGAATTTGAAAAAAATTGTATGTAAGTAGTGCAAAGGAAGTTATACTAGAATAGTAAAACACACACACAAAATATATTAGTTACATTCAAAAGTAAAATAAGTAATTACAGAAAGAATTACTACTGGATAAAAAATATTACAATGGTTTAACAGTTTGAAGTGATATAGGTTAAATATTTGGTTTTTATAAAAGTTACTTAAATCTCCCAGTTCTGTTTATCTTAGTGAAGGAAAATGTTAGAAAGTAGAAATTATATGTGGCACCTCTTGCTTCCAGTACCACAAAGGGGAGTGGCACTTAATAATGGGAGTCCTGGGATGACACCCACACCCAGCCCATGTAGACCCATCAGAGGTCCCTGTGGTGACCCTGAGGGGGCCCAGGACATTACATTGCTGCTGCAGCAGGTGAAGCACTTGTTGTGGTGGGCTGCGGCCAACAAGGCTCCATCAGTGACCAGATCAAGCAAACCAGCCTCAGGGGTCAAAGCCAGGAGGGAAGGCAAGGCAGACCCCAAGTCCTGCCTTCCATCTGTGTGGACTACACTGCCAAGACCAGACCCATTTCCCTGCTTTGGAGCACAACAAGGGTAGGTAGTGAGCCTCCAAACGGAGCATCCCCAGAAAGGCACCCAGATCTGGGGCCATGCGGACCAAAAGGACGAAGGAGGAGGCTACACAGCAAAGCCGAAGGGCTTCAGGCCCCTGGTGCTGCAGCTGGTGCATTGAAAGTCCAGACTCCTCTGGCACTGATGGGCATATGCAGGGATGGGCCCATACCCGAGTCCACAGGGACCAGAAAATGGAAGTCTGTGGGGATGCTGAAGGGGCTCCAGGGTGCTGAGCTGCGCAGCTGTCACAAGCCCGCTGGCAGAGGGGCCAGCACACAACTCCAGTCTCCAGACCACCTTAAAGACAGATGAGGTGAGAGCAGGGGTTATACCGTGGAGGAGGGACATAAAAAGCAACAAAGAAATCATCTTATAAATATGTTAGAAATAATCGAGTGAAAGAAAAACATTTGAATACCCCTGCTCTCTCTGTATTTGCTGTTGGTATAATTTGTAGAGGGGAAGGGCAAAAACAAATCGTTTAAATAGGGATACAGGTGGACTCATTGCAACAATGAGATGTACAAGTCGTTATGTCTAAAATGAACTTTACAACTTTGGTGGTGGGGGGAGGAGGATGGGAAAGGGCTTGATAAGAAATGTACTCATTGCTCATGTAATTGTAACCCCTCTGTATGGTGTTTTCTCAATAAATAAATAAATAAATGACTGATAAGGTGAACCACAGCTGGGCTGCCTGGCCTCAAAGGGGTGGACTGCCCGCCCAGCCTTCCTTCTCCCGTGGACTGTACAGTGTACAAACATGGTGTCCCCCCACCCCACATCCATGAGGGCAGGCAGTGACCTCGGAACGGAGTCTCCCTGGGATGGCACTCTCACCTAAGACCGCTGCAGACCAGTACCAGCACAGCTGGAGGAGGAGAAGGCAGCAGTGGATTCAACTCCAGCCCCATGGCTGCCAGATCCTGAGTGAAATGGAGCAACTGAGACTGGGAAGGGAAGTGGGAAGGATGTGCGGGGCTCATCTGGCAATGCTGGTGAGCATGCACACACATCCCCTCACTGCACATCCACCACAAGGAAGGGGACCCCACTTCTCAACGGGTGACCTGAGGAGGCACCCACACCCACAGGGACTACAGAAATTGAGGTTCATGTGGTGACTTCGAAAGGGCTCCAGGGTACAGCCTTGCTGCTGCACTGAACAACTGGCAAAAAGAAAAAGAAAAGGAAAAACATCCACTAAAACTTCTCATCAATGATAATGTATTATACTTTAAAAACAGTTTTAATTCCCTCTTGTCATATATTTTTGCATGGAGCCCTCTGAATTAACCAAAAAATCTCCATGATTTCCTCATGCACAGTAATACTAATAAATATAGCTTCTATTCTTTTTTTAATTAAGGGAGGTTGCATATAGTTCCTTCTCATGTTTAATTCATGAAAAAGAAGTCCTGAATATATCTGTCAAACACCAAACAGGATTTCTTCTGAACTCCTCACTGAAGAAAGAGAATAAAATGACCGAACAACAGGTATCACCCATATTGTCACCGTGCTAGCTTTCTCACTGATTAAAAATAATCCTGCCATGCACATGCAGATCACTTATGCAAAATTTTTTCCAACAATTCTTGTTGTTATATTACATTTATCTTTCTCCTTCTCTCTCCTCTCCTGCTTCTTTTCCCCAGGGTCCTGTTTCCCTGTTACATCCCTTTTCCCTTCAACTTTCTCCCTGTCCCCTCCTCTTCTTCCTCCTGCTATGCCTTTCCTCCTCTCTTACACCTTTCTCCTCCTTTCCTTTCCTCTTTCTCCTACACTTTCACTTTCTTCTACTTCTTCTTTATGATCCTGGGGGTTGGACTCAGTGCCTTGTGCTCACTATGCAGATGCTCTACTGCTCACTACAGGCCTCCAGTCTAGACTTCATCTCAATGACCATCTATTTCTGATTTGTTTTTAAATAGCAAAACCAACAAAGACTTTTGATTCAGGATTTAATTCATTGTACATATTCTGTGCCATAAATATGTGCTACTTCATACATTGTGGCTAATAGATTTTGATTATGCCTTGGGGTTCAGATAAACTCATCAGAAACAATGTGTTTGAAGGCAATCTAATGTGATCCTGTGTTACTCCCAAATTAATGAACTGGTTACTTTGTATCTTGCACAAGTACTTCTATATTGTTCCCAGATTAATGAACTGTCACTTTGTGGTAGCACCCACAGTAACACTAATCCAAGGATTGCTGGGGATCATAAGATTAAGTCCAGACAGGAAAATCCATGTGATTTGTATCTCAAATTAACTGCTAAAAAGCCAGAAGAAGACTTGTGGCTAAGTGGTTTAGTGCCATCCTTGCACTGAATAAGATGATGACAGAACCCAGGCCTGAGTTGAAGACCTGTGGTGGGTGCACGCACACTCGCACATGCATGCATACATGCATGCACACACGTGTGCGCACGCGCACACACACACACACACACACACACACACACACACACACACAATTTCCCAACTAGAGCAAGTAGAATATCTGTTTTTCTGATAAGATGTCTGAGTTTCTGTCCCATGTGTTTGCATATTTTTGAAAGCTGTATCATCAACTTACCTAATTTTAATAAAAGACACCTTGTTCACTATTATTTACTCCTGGTTTGAAAATATTTTAAGACACATTTTCATGTAGAAAATTGAGTTTGTTCCCCAAATTGTGACTGTCTTGGTTTGTAAGAATGAAAGAATTGTGCCTTTAATTCATTAGTTCATAAATTAGAAAAGTAACCATAACCCTAGAACCAAATGCCTTTGGATTCTAAAAGCCACACAAATATATTAGTTTTTGTTTATCCTATCTTTGATTCAACTCATCTTTCTCAAAATAGTTTTTAGTTTTACTTAAATATCCTGCCATTTTTCTTTTCTTTTTTTTTTTTTTTGTGGTCGTGGGGCTTGAACTCTGGGCCTGGGCACTGTCCCTCAGCTCTTCAGCTCAAGGCGAGCGCTCTACCACTTGAGCTACAGCGCCACTTCCGGTTTTCTGATGGTTTATTGGAGATAGGAGTCTCACGGTCTCTCCTGCCTGGGCTGGCTTTGAACCGCGATCCTCAGATCTCAGCCTCCTGAGTAGCTAGGATTACAGGCATGAGCCACCAGCGCCCGGCTATCCTGCCATTTTTCTAACCTGAACCCTAACTGGAACATTCAGGCTAACCCTCACACTAATCATACCCTAATCCTTCTATTATGAACAGTTTCCTATTTCACATTCATCCTAATTGTAACTTGACTTGTTTTTCAAAAATTTACTTTCAATTTGACCCTAAATTTTCCATTTCCCTAATGCTAACATTAAGCCCATCTAGAACGGAAACCTAACTTTCACCCTAATGATAGTCCAATTCTAATGTTTAAGAAAAATATTCTAGTTTTTATTCATTCTAGTGAATGCTCCAGTTTGCACTATGGAAATGAATTTCAATTTGCCCTAATTCCCACAAATTTCCTGACTCTACATCTGAAGTTATATTGTTCCCTAACATGAACCATTATATTATGTGTCCTCAAATTCTCACATCAGGAAAAATATGGTAGTTTCCCTTGATCTTACCTTTTCATGAACCCCTGTGCCCTAAAACAGTTTCAGATTTACTCATCATCTAGTCCATTACTTAACGCTAACTCTCAACTGAAACCTGGCTGGAAAACTCTCATTAATCATTACAAGAATGATCACTGAGAAATAAATATAATGATAATGCTCTAGTTTCTATTCAATCTCACATTTTTTGCTTCCACTTGTTAGTGAAAACTCAATTTCATACTTAAAATATTCCTATTCATAACACTAATCATAATCAGAACAAAATACTGACCCTAACCTTAATATAAATTATATGTCAATACTAACACAAGTAAACTAATTTTCACTCATCCTGACTTGATTCAAATAAGCCTTCCAAACATAGGTTACAATTTTTTCCCAATACCTTAGTCATTTTCTTTTTCTTTTTTTTTTTGTCTGTCGTGGGGCTTGAACTCTGGGCCTGGGCGCTGTCCCTCAGCTCTTCAGCTCAAGGCGAGCACTCTACCACTTGAGCTACAGCGCCACTTCCGGTTTTCTGGTGGTTTATTGGAGATAGGAGTCTCACTGTCTCTCCTGCCCGGGCTGGCTTTGAACCGCGATCCTCAGATCTCAGCCTCCTGAGTAGCTAGGATTACAGGCGTGAGCCACCAGCGCCCGGCACCTTAGTCATTTTCTAACCCTAAACTTATCCTTAACTGGAACATTGAGAATAACCATAAGCCTGATTGTAAGTAGATTCTAATATAGCAATACTCTAGTTCACATTCATTCTAACTCTTACCAGGCTTATTCTAAAATTTACCTTCAATTTGAGCCTCATTTTTTTTTCTCCTTCACTCTAAACCTAATCATGGCTGTAATCCTAACCATAAACTTGACCCTAATGGTATCCCAATTATAAAATTTATGAAAATCCCTCATTTTGTGTCATCCTAACTGAAATTGACTTGTAATTCTTGAAATAAATTGCAGGTTTTCCTAAACCCTACAGATTTTTTCACTCTTAACTCTGAATCTATCTTGTTCTATAACAGGAATCATAATACCCATTTGATCTCAAATCCTGATGGAAATAAAATGTATTTCCATTATTGTAACATTTCCTGAGTTCATAGAACCTAAAATAAGTTCAGATTTATTTAACATTTAACCCATTACTTTTTTTTTCTTTTTGTTGGTCGTGGGGCTTGATCTCTGGGCCTGGGCATGATCCCTGAGCTCTAGGCATGGGCATGATCCCTGAGTTCTTTAGCTCAAGGTGTGCACTTTACCACTTGAGCCACAGCACAACTTTTAGGTTTTCTGGTGGTTAATTGGAGATAAGAGTCTCACAGACGCTCTTGCCAGGACTGGCTTTGAACTGCAATCCTCAGAAATCACCTTCCAGGAATGGGAGTCCAGGGAAACCATAACCAATCAACTAAGTGACTTGAGAATAAACACTGAACACAAATTAAGGAAGTAAAGAAGTTCATACAAGATCTAAAACAAAGCCCCAACAAAGCCAAACAATTAGAAGGAAAAGAAATGAAAAACAAAGTAGAAAGTCTTGATAGTAAGTTAGACCATGCAGAAGATCAAATCTCAGGGATTGAAGACAGCCTAGATATTATAGAGAAAGAACATTCAACCATCCAAGACAAATCCAAGAAATATGGTAGATCTATTCAACATTTTGAAGACACCATCAGAAGGCCTAATCTGAGGATAATAGTTGTAGAGGAGCACCTAGAGACAGAAGTTAATGGTCTAGGAAATTTATTTAATAGGATCTCAGCAGAGAACTTCCCAAACATGCAAAAAGTTAGGCCTATTCAGACACAAGAAGCTTTTAGAACTCCAAATAGACCAGACCAAAACAGGACATCCCACCATCATGTTGTTTTTTTGTTGTTTTTTTTTTTGTATTTTTTTCCCACCATCATGTTGTAATCTGCACAGGATCAATTCAGACCAAGGAAAAGATCCTTAAAGCTGTCAAGGAGAAAAGATCAATCACCTATAAAGGGAAACTAATTAGAATCACCTCAGATTTCTCAGCAGAGACAATCAAAGCAAGAAGAGCCTGGAATGATGTATGCCATTCCCTAAAGACAAACAACTATATATATATAACATGTGAACACTGTTATATATTACAGACTGTGGTAGACAATTTGCTCCAGGGAAGTTAGAATGAACTTGTGACTTTGAAATTATGTAATCATTTAATCACAATCAAAAAAAAAAAAAAAAGAACCTCGGGGAAGGGAGGGAGGGAGGGGATGGTAGGGGGAAAACAATGGAGGGGGTAACAATGTTCAAGAGGAAGTAAAAAAAAAAAAAAAAGACAAACAACTATCAACCAAGAATACTGTATCCAGCTAAACTCTCCTTCATAACCTCAGGTCAAATAAAAACCTTCCATAGCAAAGAAAAACTGAAACAATACATCTCCACCAAACCAACCCTATAAAAGATTTTTAAACATGTCCTATACATAGAAGACCACAATAAAGGCCAAGAAACCTCACCCAAACTGAAAATCCAAGAACCATAGGAAGAACCTACTTGCCGCAGCCCCCAAGAAGGTGGATAAAATGGTAGGAACTCCCAAACACATTTTCAATGTAAAAGGCTGGAACAAAATCTACCAAGCAAACGGCCCCCATAAACAGGCGGGAGTTGCAATACTAATATCAGATAAAATAGACTTCAAATTAAAATTAGTGAGAAGAGATAAAGAAGGTCGCTACATACTAATTAAGGGATCGCTCCTTCAGGAGGATATTACAATTCTAAATCTCCATACGCCAAACAACAGAGCACACAAATTTATCCAAGAAACACTACTTTAACTCAAATCCCACATAGATCCAAAGACATTAATTGTTGGGGACTTTAACACACCACTCTCTCCACTAGATAGATCAATAGATAGATCAACTCTGCAAAAACTCAATAGAGAAACCGCAGATCTGAACAACTGCATAGATCAACCAGATTTAATAGACATCTACTGAATATTTCACCCAGCAGCATCAGAATACACCTGGGTTTACATGGGACTCAGTGTCAGGTGAGCCTAGACCACTTGGCTAACTTCCCCATGTACCATGCATATTGTATGCAGTGTGATGTCAGTGGACCACATTTTCAGGGTGTGAAAAGTCTGACATTCTTAATGCATATTTGTAATGTAGTGCAGCAGAAACTAGGAAAATATTGCTTGGCATTCTGGTTTGGTTTGAGAATAAGACTTACAAAGCTAAGCATTGTGGTGCATGCCTATAATCTCAACACTCAAGAAACTGAAACAAGAAGATCACATGGAATATACAGAGACTCTGTGTTCAAACAAAAGGAGGGTAGACAATAATGGAAAGGGTAACAGTGATCAACATGCATTGTCCACATGAAATAAAACGAAAATCTCTTTAAAACTATTTAAAGAGATAGTGTATATTATTTATTTTACAATTATTATTTATTTTATTATTTGCTTATTTGTTACAAATAAACTGCTGATGGCTCACACTTGCAATTCAAGATAGTCAGGAAGCTGAGACATGATGATCCCAGTTGACTTTTGGGGGATGGTAACTTGAGGTAAGACTCTCATGGACTTTCTGGCCCAGGCGGTTTGAATCTTGACACTCAGATCTCAGACTTCTAAGTAATTAAGGTTACAGGGGTGAACCTCCAGCTCCAGGCTTCCAAGTGACTATTATCTCCAAATAACCCCAAAAATGCCAAATGTGGCTCAAGTGATTGAACTCCAGCCTTCAGTGAAAAAATCTCAAGGGACAGTACCCAGGCCTCAAGTTCAATTCCCATGAAAAACAACAACAACAAAAACAAAGAATCATCAATAGAATATGCAATCACTGTTGTTGTTGGTACCTTGTGCTTACATGGTAAATATCAGTAATTGTTCAATGATCTCTTTGTGCACCAAACTATTAAAATCATCTTTGCCATACATCCTGACTCCACATGAGGCAAAAACATCTAACAAAGATGAAATAAAGATCCTGTGATCATTACTCAGACCAGTTCTCCCCACATTCTGGTGGCTGTTGGTGACTGTGGGAAGAGGCTTTTTTTCTGAACAGACAATGTCCACAGATGCACAGTGAGGTCCCTCAAAAGCTAGCAGAAGGGATGCACCTATTCCCATCCTCAGTCACTGTAAGCATGGTGGGACTCATTTTCTGAGAAGCTTTCACACTACTGCTGTGTGTAGAATACAGTCATCAAACTGGAAATGAGTTAATATTGATACTAGAGCTAACTCTCAGCATCTATTATTGCATCCCAGAAGGAGGTGATGCACAGAGATATGTGCATGTGTGTGTAAGTACACACCTGTGTGAACAGCAGTATTGGGATTTAAACTCAGAGTCTCACACTCTCACTCAGCTTTTTCACTCAAGTATAGCACTTGGTGCTATACTTCTTAGGCCAAAGTTTCACTGACGTTTTTTTTTTTTTTTTGTTAATTAACTGGAAATATGAGTCTCAGAACTTTTCTGCCCAGATTTTTCTGCAAACCCTAGATCTGAGCCTTCTGAGTATCTAGAATTATAGGTGTGAGACACTTGTTGCCAGCTCCAACTACTATCCAAGGAGACACATGGCTTTATTGATACAGCAGGTTGGCCTTGGTTTATGATTAGTGGAGACTGGAGTTGGAACTCCAGCCTTTCCTAGGGCCTGAGTTGGTAATTCTAGGCATCTTGTCACCATTCATCAGACAGAATTGCCTTTAGCCTACTTGTCACAGAATTGAGAGGTAACTGCCAAGTCTCCTGGAATTCAGGGCCAATGCAAGGGATATCTGTTGGTTCTGAGTAACCAGGGCTGCCGTTTCCATGGCCTTTCAGGCTTCCAGATTTGCCTGCTAGATCACTGTGCTTCCTATGCTTCCAGCACCTTTCACTCACAAGGACTAGGGCAGGCCCAGGACTCTGCTTTGAGGTGCCATGTTTGTTTATTGGGTGAAGAATATGAATGTAAGAATCAGCAAACTCACTCAAACCAGGGCATAGAAAGCTGTTCACAGGCTTTCAGGATTTCAACTTGACCATTCTGGGGTTGACTCCCACTGCCCCTACCTTGAAGCATCCTCTTCAGAACCTAGATCAAGAGGGTCCATAAGGGGTCTGCATTGCATCTCAACACTGCCTAGCTGCTTTCCTGCTAAGCTGCTCCTCCTGCACTCCTCCTGCTATGTGTGATGAAGGGGGCCAGAAAATCTATACCAAAATAATCCTGCTATAGCATGTGGGGTCAAAGTTCATAGGGCATAGAAACATTTTCTTGGGTTTTCATACTCAGGAAAATAAGTGATTATTCTCTTTTTTGATTGGTTTTGTTTTTCATTATTTCTGGATGCTGTATATGTAAACACAGACTGGTTCAAATGTGCTCTTTGAACAATGTCTTAATTTGATAAGCAGATATCTCACAATAAGTCAAATACCCAATAGCCCCATTTGTCAAAGGTCTTCTCTTCTCCAACACCTTCAAGAAGATGCAAGAAAGAAAAGAAAATATTTTTGTAACCCTTCTCTTTGATCCATGTGTGAACACAAAGTGTGGATCCAAAGTGTGGATCAAAGTGTGATAGAGCAACAGTCTTGACCAAAAAAGCTCAGGGATAGCACCTAGACCCTGAGTTCAAGCCCTTGGAACAAAACAAAAGCAAAAGAAAACAATCCACAATATGTATGGGATATATGGATTATACCTGTATTATAGCATAACTATGCTGTAAAAATAAACCTATTAGAAAATTTAAATTTGTTTTCTTTTGTAGCTCAGTACCAGAAGCTCAGGCCTATAATACTACTTACTCAAGAGACACTTCTCATCAATTCACCAGGAAAAATCTGGGAGTGAAAGTGTTGCTCAAGTGGCAGAGTGCCCACCACAAAACTAAAAGCTAAAACAAAAAGCTTTAGCCCTGTATTTAAACAGAATACTGGACCAAAATATTTCTTTTGTGTCCCTGTCTACCTTCTATCTTTCTAGAGTGAACTGAATCAATACTGTTTCATTTTTACCAGAGAAAAAATTGGATCTGAAAATGGTGCTGGGAAAACTAGATATTCACCTTGAGAAGATTGAAACTCAGTTGCTATCTCTTACACCATACCACCTACACACACACACACACACACACACACACACACACACACACATTAATTCAATGTAATCAAAAGATCAGTGCTAGAGAACCTGCTATTGATTACATGTAACACTCAGATTAGCCCCTTCCAAGTCAAATCTCTGGGGCTAGGGAGTGAACTCCAGGCCAGACACACACTAGGCAATGCTCTAACATTTGAACTGTGCCTCTATCCCTTTTTTATTTAATATTTTTGAGAGGGTCTTACTACCTTGATTCAAAGTGCCATTGAATGTATAATATCCTTGCACTGTTCCCCAAAAGCACAAATTACAGCATCTGCCAACGTTTCCAGTTTTTCTCATTTTTCTTCCTACCTTCCACACACATAATCTCACTTCTGAAGATACTTTTCTCAGGTATTTGTTCTGATGAAAAACTGACTACTTGCCCGGTGCTAGTGGCTCACGCCTGTAATCCTAGCTACTCAGGAGGCTGAGATCTAAGGATCACAGTTCAAAGCCAGCCCGGCAGAAAAGTCAGTGAGACTCTTATCTCAAATTAACCACTAGAATACCGGAAGTAGTGCTGTGGCTCAAGCAATAGAATGTTCGCCTTGAGCTGAAGAGCACAGGGATAGTGCCCAAGTCCAGAGTTCAAGCCCCATGACTGACAAAAAACAAACAAAAAACCTGACTACATGCAACCCAATTAATATGCAGCAATCCCTTGTATTTGATGCACTGACATTTTATAATCTAAAAAGAAAACAAAAAAATCCACTTAAAGTTCTATGAGGGCAGAGTGAGAAAGGTAAGGGGCCCTGGGATTAGACATGTGGAACTCCTGACCTAAGTGTCAGAGTAAGCACCTTCCCCACATCAGGACCTTCATGACACCAAATCTGCACCTTTGTCCTCTGTCAGTGTCCACAATGACTACCCCACTCGTATCTGCCACCATTTTCAACTTGAGAGAAGCTTTATGCAAGCTTTGGTTGACAAGATGCTCAATGACAGAGCTTCCAGAGAAGGGGCTGCTTGCTGGACAGGAAGGCAGTGGTCTCTCCTGCTGCTGAGGTGTTTCCCTTGGAGGCACTTGCCCAACACCCTGCCCAGCACCAAGTTCCACCAGAGCTAGGTCATCAGCAACCTGAAGGGTGAGCCAGTCCCAGTCTTGTACTCTAGGGACAGCAGCTTCAGAGACTGCTCTTTCTCACAGGTGCTGAGCAGCTGCTGCCCAATCAGAAGCAGACCAAAGGAGGCAGGTCAACTCCAGTCGCTATAAGACCTAGCTGTTCCAATTTGAAGAAAACACCTATAAATATAGAGACAAGTGTCACTTCATGCACAGCATCCACAAGCTCCACAGCCTAGCCTGCCATCCCAAGTGCAAGATCTAGCTGGGTTGCACCTTCCATGTCACCAACCTTTGCCTCTATGAGCCCTGCTGCCACTTCATCCACAAAGCCAAGGAACGCAGAGCCCTGGCCAGGACCTTTCTGCAGACCTTCCCTATCTCCAGCATAGCTTTAGCTTTGCTGGATTTTCCAGTGCCAATGAGACTGCTGCCACCACTGAGCTGCTAGATAGCCCCACGTCCATCATCCCAACACCCATCCTGATTGCCGCTGACCTCCTGGGCTCACCCAACCTTCCTGATGGCACCAATAACCCCTTCACCTTCTAGAGCCAGGTATTTGTTCTTTACCTCTTTCATGGGGCTGCCTTTCATGTCTACCCCACCACCTTCCTATTCTGATTCATGTCTGAGTTCTCTCACATGTTTGATTCTCATGCCACCCCTCAGGATTCTCTCTTGGGTCAAGGCTACCTGTGCAGTGCAGCAGGAGCCATGCTGGGTCAGATTCCCGCATCTTGGACAATGCAGGAGACCTGCCCATTTTCAGCAAACTTTCCATTTCATATGACTAAAGTACCAGGGTAAGGAGGGACACCCCCAATCCATTCCTTCTACTCCCCTTCCTCCTGCACCACATCCTAGATCCAATTAATCACCAAAAAACCTGGAAGTGACCTGTATCTCAAGTGGTACAGTAATAGCTTCATGCTAAATGAAGCTCAAGGATAGCTCCTATCCTGAATTCAAGCACCAAGACCACCACAGAACATCAACAATAAAAAGATGAGTGATTTGGAAATGGAAAAAGGCCTTTAAAGTCAAGTAGATCCACTGAAATGGAAAAAAATAACCCTGTCCTAATACTAAAGGACTCAATATTGTACTTTATTTTACTTTTTATCAGTTGTGGAGCTTTAGTCATGGCCTGGGCAATGTCCCAGAACTTTTTTGCTCAAGACTAGCACTCTACTTCTTTAAGCAACAGCTACACATCTTGTTTTGGGGGTGGTTAATTAGAGTAAGAATATCACAGACTTTCTTGCTCAGGCTGGCTTTGAATTGTGATCCTCAGATCTCAGCCACCTAGAAGCTAGGATAACAAATGTGAGTCACCAGTGCCCAGCTAGGACTTAATATTTTTTTTTCCTTGACCTCCCCTCCCCTCCCCCCGCACCGACGTTGTAAAGCTCGTTTTGGACATGACAACTTGTACTTCTCATTGTTGCAACAGGTCCACCTGTATCCTTAAACAACTGGTTTTTCCCCATCTCCTCCACAAGTTATACTGACATCAAATATAGTGAAAGCAGGGGTTATACTGTGGAGGAGGGACATACAAAGCAACAAAGAGATAATCTTATAAATGCGTTAGAAACACATCCATGAAAAAAAACATTAAAATACATATCTAAGGGTTCATTTTCTTGACATCACATTATCTGACCTTTTCTGCTTGACTCATACATATACTAGATATTGCAAATAAGGGAAACCATGGGACCTATGTTTCTTTGGGCCTGGCTTACTTCACTTAATATAATTTTTTCCAAGTTTTTCCATTTCCTAACAAATGGGGCAATGTCATTCTTTCTGATGGAGGCATAGATAGGACTTAATATTTCTAAAAGAGGGCTGGGAAGTTGGCTCAGTGGTAGAGCACTTGCCTTGCATGCCTGAGGCCCTGGGTTCGATTCCTCAGCACCACATAAGCAAAAAGAAAAAAGCCGGAAGTGGCGCTGTGGCTCAAGTGGTAGAGCGCTAGCCTTGAGCTGAAGAGCTGAGGGACAGTGCCCAGGCCCAGAGTTCAGGCCCCACGACCGGACCCAAAAAAATAAAATATTTCTAAAAGAGCAGTACTTTTCAAATTGCCTTTGCATTCAAAATGCCCCCTTACAAGATTGTGACCTGGGTTTAAATTAATTGCAAAATTCATTCTAAAATGTGTAAGGGACTATAAGAAATCCTAAACAAACTAATTGGATACTGCAAAAACAAGAGGAAGTTAAGTAGGGGAGGATGACTCACATCTGTGATCTTTGCTACTCAGAAAGAAGAGATCTGAGGATGGTAATTCAAAACCAACCTGAGGAAGAAAAACCTTTCCAAAAATTATTTCCAAAAAAAACAACAACAAATATCTAAAATTGGAGCTATGGACATGAGAAAAAACTGTTCAAGTACAGTATTAACATGTACTTTTCCTTTTTCTTGTATATGTTTTTCCTTAGTTTAAAATTGCCATTGCCAAAATTTTGTTTCTCTGATATATTTATCTTTTGTGCCACCAGTGGAATTTGAACTCAGGACCTTGCTCTCTTGCTTATTTTCTGTTCAACGCTTGTACATAGAACTTTAGCTACACCTCCAGTTCCTGACTTTTACTGATTCATTGAATAAGGGTCTTTAAGATTTGTCTGCAGGTGCTGCTTTGAACCTCCATCTTTAGAATTTTAGAAGCTAGAATTAGTGAGATGGTTCATGACACCTGGCAATTCATTTTCCACTTATGCAAGTCTTCTTTCTCCTATTTATGATGTATTTTATGTCAGTGTTCATATTTCTTATGTATCTTTTTTCCAATTTTTTTATTGTGATTGATTATATGTAATCATATAAAATTATGATTTCACAAATTTCAAAGTATTTTGGGATAGTGATGCTTAGTTAAAGTCACAAACACATTCTAACACTCATGGGACAAATTGTCTATCATGGTCCATAAAGTTTATGAGTTCTATGGGCTTTGACTATACAGTTATTTCTTCCATATTGAGTGATATTGCATAGTGTCAGCTGTTCTCTCTTTCCCACTCATTTCCTCCCTCCCATGGTTGCCTTTAAGTTGTTTGGTTTGTTTTTATCAATGTCCAGTGCAGCCGATGGGTCCCACTGTTGTATGTTTTCCCGTTTCCCTCTAGTTCTGTGCCCTCCTCCTAGTTTCCCTCCGATGTGCACATATATACCATATGTGGTCAGCGGCATGGGGTCAGTTAGTAATGATTGGACTAGATGAGTGGGGGTCTTTTGTTTCTCGAGTCTTGTTTACTTTGTTGTATTACCTTATGTTCTGGATTTAACAGCCACTTATCAGGGAGACCATGTGTCATTTGTCTCTTTCCTCTTGGCTTACCTCACTCAACATGATTTCTTTAAGTTCCATCCATTTCTCTGTGAATGCCATTATTTTGTTCTTTCTAATGGCAGCATAATATTCCATTGGATATAAATACAATTTTTTGATCCATTCATCTGTAGTGAGAGCATCTGGGTTGTTTCCATATCCTGGCTATTGTGAACAGTGCTGCAATAAACATAGAGGTGCATGTGTCCTTGTATCCTGGTTCCTGTTGTTCAGGATAGATGCCTAGGAGTGGTTAGTGCATGGTGATAGGCTGGAGTCCACTTTTAGTTTTCTGCATGTGGCCACCCAGTTTTCCCAGCACCAGTAGTTGAAGAGGCTGTGCTTCTTCCACTGTATGTCTTTGGCTCCTTTGTCAATTATCAGCTGACTATAGGCATGTAGTTTTATTTCTGGATCTTCTATTCTATTCCCTTGGTCTTCAGGGGTCTGTTTCTTTTTGTTGGGGGGGGGGGTCCGGTCGTGGAGCCTGAACTCTGGGCCTGGGTGCTGTCCCTCAGCTCTTCAACTCAAGGCTAGCGCTCTACCACTTGAGCCATAGCTCCACTTCCGGCTTTTTTCTTTTTGCTTATGTGGTGCTGAGGAATCAAACCCAGGGCCTCAGGCATGTAAGGCAAGTGCTCTACCACTGAGCCCTTCCCAGCCCCTCAGGGGTCTGTTTTTGTGCCAGTACCATGCTGTCTTTGTCATTATGGCTCTATAGTAGAGTTTGAAGTCTGGCATCGAGATCCCTCCCTTGTTTTCTTTTTTGCCTAGAATTATTTTGGCTATTCTAGTTCTTTTTATGTTCCATATGAATTTTTGGACTGTTTTCTGTATTTCAGCAATGTCATTGGGATTTTAATAGGAATTGCATTAAATTTGTATATTAATTTTGGCTTTTTCACTACATTAAGTCTGCCTATCCAAGAACATGGAAGGTCTTTCCACTTTCTGGTGTCCTCTATAATTTCTTTCTTTAAGTTTTTATAGTTTTCATTAAATAGTTCTTTTGCATCTTTGGTTAGGCTAATTCCTAAATATTTTATTTGGGGGGAGGGTATTGTGAATGAGGCCGTTTCCTTGATTTCCCTTCCTGCTTGTACATTGTTTGTGTACAGGAAGGCAACTGATTTTTGTGGGTTGATTTTGTATCCTGCTACTTTGATGAATTAGTTTATAAGTTCTAAGAGCTTGAGGACGAAGTTTTTGGGATCATGGAGGTATAGTATCCTGTCATCTGCCCAAAGAGATAATTTAACTTCTTCCTTCCCTTTGTGGATCCCTTTAATGTCTTTTTCTTGCCTTTTTGTTCTGGCTAAGGTTTCCAGAAGTATATTGAAGAAGAGTGGAGAAAGTGGGAATCCTTGCCTGATTTTAGGAGAATTGGTTGTTTTTCCCATTAAGTATAATATTGGCTGTTGGTCTGTGGTATATGGCTTTTATTGTTTTAAGGAATGTTCCTTCTATTCCTATTTTTCCCAGAGCTTTTAACATGAATATTGTCTCTTATCAAAACCTTTTTTTCTGCATCAATGGAGATAATCATGTGGCTCTTGACCTTGGGTCTGTTGATATGATGGATTACATTTATTAAATTATGTAGGTTAAACCATCCATGCATCTCTGAGATGAAGCCTACTTGGTCATGATGTATGTTTTTTTTTTATATGTTTCTGGATTCTGTTGGATAAAATTTTGTTAATGATCTTTGTGTCTGTGTTAATCAAGAAGATTGGTCTGTAGTTTTTTGTTGTTGCTGTTGTTGTTGGGTCTTTGCTTGGGTTGGGGATGAGTGTGATATTGACATCATAGAATGAGTTTTGGATAGCTCCCTCTTTTTCTAGTTCATGGAAGAGGCTGAGGAGTATGGGTGTTAGTTCCTTTTTAAAAGTCTTACAGAATTCAGTAGTGAATGCATCTTGTCCTGGGCTTTTCCTTGTTGGAAAACTTCTGATTGCTTCCTTTATCTCATTGTAAGATATTGGCTTTTTTAATTGATTGGTTCTTTGTTCAGTTTGGGTAACTTGTATTTCTCTAAAAATGCATCCATTTCTGATAGGTTTTCTTTCTTTAGAGAGTATGGATTCTGGATATAGTTCTTTAGAATTGCTTGGATGTCTTGGGTATTTGTTGTGATTTTTCCCGCGGCATCCCTGATCTTGTTAATTTGGGTTTCCTCTCTTAATTAATCTTGCCAAAGGTCCATCAATTTTATGTATTTTTTTAAAAAACAGCTTTTTGTTTTATTAATTTTATTTATAATTTTCTTAATCTCTATCTCGTTAATTTCAGCTCTTAATTTGGTAATCTGGTTCTGTCTAGTAACTTTAGGTTCCACTTTTTTCATGTTTTTCTAGTAGTTTACAACATGGGATTATTTACTTAGTCCATCTCTATTTTCTTGATGTGGACACTGAGGGCAATAAATTTGCCCCCTCAGGAATGCTTTTGCTGTGTCCCACAGGTTTCTTGATGTGTATTCATTTTCATTGAATTGTGGGATCCTATGTATCTTGTTAAATATTTTCTCCCCAAACTAGGTTTTTGGTGTTATTTAGGGTGAAATTTTCTTAGATGTTTGCATGAAGCACAATGGATGTGTAATGATACTTGAATTCACTGTTGGAAGAGAGTCCCATGTACCACTACATTTACTCTGGCATTTGTCCCAATTGACAGATTATGAGCTTGAGGATCAAGGAGGAACACCTTTCTAGGATGTCTGGTCTGCTATGTCCTAGAGCTAGTGTAGGGACCCTATCACCATATAGAGGCATGGCCTGAACTTTTGCCACTGCCTATGCATTTAATAGTTGCCTCTATATTCAGTAGATTCTCTTGTACAGCTAAAGGTGTTTTTCAACCCACTCAGGACCCATGTGCCTGGGTCATCAGATTATAGGAAGAAAAAATCCACAGTATATAGGATTCAAGAATTGTACAACATAAATATTGATGTTTTAATAGAGTTAGAAGAGTAAATAAAATAAACATTTTACATCAATCATGACAAAAAGTAAAATAGATATTTTCCCAGGGAGGGGAGAAGGAACCTATAACACTAGATCATCCTATAAGTTGCCTATAAGCAGAAATGCTAGGTCAGGGTAGTCAAAGGGATCTACCACCTCATTACAGGAAGGCTTTTCTTCCTGAGTTAAGGGAGGGACATATTCTAATTTTTCCATTGGAGATTGGTTTTCCTGCAGCAGATATTCTGTGAGGACAGACTCCCTTTCCTCAACTGAATCAAGCTTTCAGACATCACTTATTGGTGCTTCTGAACACAGACTGGGGAAATTTTCCTCAAACCCCATAAGTGCTGGTTTATCCTGTATGCCAAGACATGTCCTGATTTGACTCACCTGGAGCTGATCTAGGCAGACTGTGAAAGTCAAGTGAATAAATTCTGGATCTTCTTCCACTGTAGTACCTGCAGGTTCATCTGCGTCATGTGTAGGGTTCAGAACAAGTGGGACATCCACAGGACTCGAAATCTGCTTGGTCTTTTCTGCAAATGGCCTTATCTGCTCTACATTCACATTCTTTCTGGAGTCCAGTGATGACTCCAGATCTCCATCATCACCATTGGTGACATCACTGAGGGTTCTTTATTTCGAATTCAGGGAAAGCTGCTCTATGGTGATGGAAACCTGAGAATGGAAATAGGTAAAGGATTCTTAGAGTGGAGTCTATAAGTTCATGTGTAATTAAACTGCCATGAGGTTTTAATGAAGAAAGCTATTTAACTTGAGTTTGGACTGAACAGTGGTGAGAAGGTAGGGTGTTTCTAATCAGCACCGATGCCTGAATATTTTCAAAAAAGAACAGGCATTACCTGGCAGACAATATCCATAAAAGGACATTTTGTCTAGCTGGGTTGTACTAAGGGCTCCTGGCCAATCACCATCCTGAGAAGCCCATCCTTAGGGGCCTAGTTTCGATCACTACTCACAAAGTCTTGGCACCTATGCAAGGACTCCTCCTTTTTCTTGCTCTGATAAGTCATGTGTCACTCCAGCTGGTCAAGAAGGATGTGTAAGAGGAAGAGCAAGTCCAAGAGTGCAAGTTGAATATGACATAGTATATGAGTTTATTCAGGGTGTCATGGTTCCTGGGCTCATAGAAGTCATCAGGGGAAAAGTCCATCCGCAAAGTGAAGATGGAATAAAGGGTTCTGGGAGCAGATTGGTGGCAAGGTGAGAACCTGCCCTCCCCCTTCTCTGCCTCACATAGCCCCTTTCTTACAAACCCCATGCAGAGGCTGTCCATCCTCTATGCAGAGGTGCATTTATTAGGAAGTGGGAGGAGATTCCTGGGATTAGGATGCTTCTCACAACCCAGTTCTAGAAGCTGCTGCAAGACAATTCTCCAAATTTCTCACTGTGGGTTGTTTCCCCCAGGATATGATTCTCTGCACACAATATTCCCTGTCATCGATAAGAGACCACAACCACACCCACACCTGTGCCATCTGCCAACTACTAAAGTCCCAAGCCTTAACTCCCTGGTGGAAGTCATAAATAGTGTGCAAAGGAGAAATGTGTACTTTGAATCAGAAGCCTCAAAGATACCCAGTTTGCTAGGAGAGGCCTTCTCTTTGTGCCAGAGTTCACTTACTTCTTTACTTGTTCATCTTCCTCACAGTTAGGGCAGAGGGATCTGTACCTATGGGAGGACAGGAGAACGTCACTTTAATGGCTCCTCTTTTCAGAACTAACAGGAAACCTAAGGATCTGGCTAAGTCCCAGATGGGAATGTGAAACTGAGAGACAACAACAGTGAAGTATGTCTATTCAGTCCTGTGAAAATTCTGCTAAAAGGCTTAGAGAAGTCTGTTCAAAGTAAATGTGCCAATGGTTCACCTCCAATCTTAGCTAATCAGGAGGCAGAGATCTGAGAATCACCATTTGAAGCAAGTCTGGCAGAAAAATTTGAAGACATTTATCTTCAATTGACCAGCAAAAAGGCAGAAATGACCCTGTGACTCAAATGGTAGAGTGCCAGCTGTGAGCACCAAAGGATTGGTACTTAGACCCTGAGTTCAAGTAGCAAGACATAAAAAGTAAATGGTTCAGGGGCTGGGAAGGTGGCTCAGTGGTAGAGCACTTGCCTTGCATGCATGAGGCCCTGGGTTCAATTCCTCAGCACCACATAAGCAGAAAAAAAAAAGCGGGAAGTGGCACTGTGGCTCAAGTGGTAGAGCACTAGCCTTGAGCTGAAGAGCTGAGGGACAGCATCCAAGCCCAGAGTTCAGGCTAACAACCAGACCCCCCCCCAAAAGTAAATGGTTCAGGGCTTACAAATGGAAGGCATCCCCGCTGGCTCAGAAGTCATTTAGCCACCTTTGACACCCTAGCCCTTTCTCTGATTACATTATTTCACAGGCCTCCAGGATTACTACTGAAAACTTATTTACAAATGATAAATGTGATTTCCTGGAGCCTCAGCTAGGTGAGAGTTACTGGCTCATGCCTATAATCCTGATTTGTCAGTAAACAGATTTCTAAAGCTCCAGTAGCTTCTGAGGGAAATGAAATGTCCTGGCTGGCCAGTCCTAAGAAATTAGCCATGGTGTGTTCTTCTTTGTCTTATGCCAAGCTCTTGTGAGAAGACCCCAGTGAAACAAACAGTCTCAGATTGGTGCCAGTACTCCCAAGACTCATCCATGAGGGCTGGCTGAGCAGCCCTGGATTGAAAGAGGAGCACTCACTTTTTAAACATAATAGCCAGCACTTGCTCCATTTTCCCACAGTCTATAGTTGTATAGGAAGTTTTGAATAAAGAAGAGATCTCCTTTCTGGTGGGCAAGGACTAGGTTCATCACAAGCATCTCCAGGCTTGCCTCCACGCTCCATACTTTACAGGGTATATCCCAGGTTGGAGCCGACTCCTTTTCACACTAAGGTGGTAAAAAGAATGGATCTTTCAAACATGGAATTGGGAGCACACTTCAAATTGAGTAACTGTAATAGAGTGGATTGAAAACTACATAGAAAGAATTATTTCAATATAGACACTTAAAAGCACACAAGAAGATGGTACTAGTCTGAGTAGGATGAGATCAAATAGGTTTTCTATCATGATTACACCTCGCCTGAGTTGCTCTGTATTTCTCTTGGTTTCTACTTGGACAAAGGCCTGAGAAACTAGATTTGGTTCTTGGTACTGATCCCATGTCTGCAGCGTTGAGTGACGCACTCACACCTCTCTTGCCAGAGACCCGAGTCTCCTGACTTTTGGGGGGGGGGGCGGGCTGTCGTGGGGCCTGAACTCTGGGCCTGGGAACAGTCCCTCAGCTTTTCAGCTCAAGGCTAGTGCTCTACCATTTGAGCCACAGCACCACTTCCAGCTTTTTTCTTTTGCTTATGTGGTGCTGAAGAATTGAATCCAGGGCCTCACGCAGGCAAGGCAAGCACTCTACCACTGAGCCACCTTCCCAGCCCCAAGTCTCCTGACTTTTGAACACAGAATAAGAACATCTTTCTTGTTCCAGAGCCACAGGCCAAGTGAGCTGACTTGAACAAACTTTCACAGTTTGCTATCACAGTTCCATGTTCTAATCCACTGTCAGGGAGTCAAGGTCACCTCTCAGGTTCCAATAATCTAAGCTGCTTGCTCATGTAAGACCTTCCCCAAAACAAACGAGTCTGAAATCACCACTTCCACATCACAATGTACACATATGGACATAGTAAACAGCATACCTTGTTTGTCAAATCCCCTAGGTACTGGCATGCTCTCAGCTTCAAGGAGCCAATAAACGACTAGAAAACTGGAAGTGGCGCTGTGGCTTAAGCAGTAGAGCACTTGCCATGAGCTGAAGAGCGTAGGGACAGACAGTGCCCAGGCCCAGAGTTCAAGCCCCACAACCAACCAAAAACAAAAACAAACAAACAACAACAACAAAAAAAAAACGTAGTGAAACTCCTTGGTACAGTTCATACATACACAGAAATGCCAGGAAAGAAAAACAGGCTCAGATATGAAGGTGGGCACAAGTGGGAAAGGTAGGGAATTGAATCTTTTGGGAGAAGAATTATAGAGGGGCTGATGTTGATTGGGATATATTTTATATATGTGTGGAAATTTGACAGTGAAATCCTTTTGTGGCTAATGTTTGGTAATAAAAATTGAATTATTTAATCTAGCAGCAATAGCTCAATTCTAGCTGCTTAGGAGGCTGAAGTTCTACAGAAACAAGTTTCAAATCCAGACAGAAAATGTTATTGGAAACACAGTCTTTAAAATAATAGGCAAAATCTAGCTTGCATATGTGTTTCTATCATAGCTGGGTCAGCTGAGAAAGCAAGGTAAGAAAGAGCAAGGCTCTGATGTCAAAAACCAGTACTTGAAGGGGAAAAGAGGTATTTTATTAGTCATAAGAATTGTCTGTATTCAGTGGATATAAGTTCACATCAAATTCATAATTTAAATTTTTTATCCAGTATTATGAGCTCTATTTTATATTGTAGATACCACTTACAAAACAAAAATGTGATGTATGTATGTATGTATCTCTCTCTATATATATTTATCTATCTATGTATCTATTTGTCTATCTATCTTCTATCTATATGACTGCCTGAGTGTATTCTATTTTGCCAGTTCTTGAATTCAGGGCATGAACTCACATTCCTTAGGATTAGCTTGATTGCTCATGGCTGGAAAACAACTGAGCCAGGCCTCCATTCTGTCTTTTGGTTAGTTTATTACAGATGGAGTCTGTGGACTTGTTTTTAGGGTAAGAGTGGCTTCAAACAATTATTCTCCAGTTCTCAGGAGAAAACCAGCTAGGCTTATAGGCATGGGTGAATGGTGGAAGGCAAAAGGCTTTCTTTCAATGAGGTCTAGTTTGTTTATTATATTTGTCAATAATATTGTTGGTATGTTTTTTGAAAAAAGTAATTTCCTAATGCAATATCATAGTGGTGGAGCACTAGTCTTGAGCAGAAAGTTCAGGGAAAGACCTTGGCCCTTGGTTCAAGCCTCAGGACACACACACACACACACACACACACACACACACACACACACACACACACATAGCCTAAAAGGTATAAAAACTATGCCAACTTTCTCAGGACACAAGGCTTTTTTTACATAGTTGCCAACTTTGGCTCAAATACACAGGCATCCAAAGAAAACTTGATTTTTATCTATTCTGCATTCGTGGTGATTTCTTCAAATAACCAATTCAAGGTTCTAAAACCCACAACATAAAAGATCTCATTGAGATAAACAGATGGACACACAACTGTAATCCCTTCACTCAGAAGGTTTTAGCAGGAAGATTGGAGTATGACTCAAATGTGGTTGACACACCAAGACCTAAAGTAAAACACATCAAAAATGAACACATGAATAAATAAAGTATCAGTCCCTTGAACCCCTGCCTTATCTTCTTTACTCCCTAGGTTCAGGATTATGGTGTTCACTACATCACAACCTGTTTAGTTATTTTAAGAAACAGATGGATGCTGGGCGCTGGTGGCTCACGCCTGTAATCCTAGCTACTCAGGAGGCTGAGATCTGAGGATCGCGGTTCAAAGCCAGCCCGGGCAGGAGAGACCGTGAGACTCCTATCTCCAAGAAAAACCACCAGAAAACCGGAAGTGGAGCTGTAGCTCAAGTGGTAGAGCGCTCGCCTTGAGCTGAAGAGCTGAGGGACAGCGCCCAGGCCCAGAGGTCAAGCCCCATGACCGACAAAAAAAAAAGAAAGAAAGAAAGAAAGAGACAGATGGTTTTCCCTGATGCAAAGGGTCAGAAAAGGGTAAATGGTGTTCAGAGTCCTTTGGTGGAAACAAAGTCCTTAGCACAAAATGCAGGGATGTTCTTATTGGTCTGTTCCAATGTAAACACAGCAGATGGGCTCCTAACTCCAGGCCCCTGGACAGCAATGTCTCTGTGCAATACTAGGGTGAAGGCAGTTCCAGACACTAGAGGAAGAGCTGATTCTATGTGAGGATGAAATTCAGCAGGGTCAAGCTTGCTTCTCAATACACACACCACCACTACCCTTACCACCATTACCACTACCACCACCACACGAAAGAGTCTTTAGCATTCTGGCCATCTGCCTCTCCCCAAAACTTATGCTATTATACAAGTTATTCCAAGACAAACTCATCAGTGTTGAAAGGATTGAGTTGCCACTGTTCTTTCTACACCTTCCAGTGTTTCGTGTTTCAAACTAGAAAGCTCTAAGGTGACCACATAACTGCCTAAGTTGAAATGATGTTTGCATGGAGACCTAGCTATGTAATGGTGGACAAGTTGCATAACTTCAATCCTCATGTTTATTTTAATCTGCAAATGGGAATAGGGATTAGTATAGGGGCACATGCCTGTTTACCTATTTATGGACAGAAGGAGAATAGCAGTCCACAGCCAAACCAATGTGAAAGAAAATGGGAAAAAGCAAAAGGACTGGAAGCATGGCTACAGTGGTAATGTGGAGGTGCTGCCCTAACTTGTGGAGAGCCCTGAACATAATACCACTGGAATTCACCAAAGCAAATTGAAATACCTTGGAATGCCTGATAAAATGTCTGTAAGAAATAATGAAAATATAAACATGTGTCACACATCCCCTCACCCCCTAGTCCCCATATCCTATGCAGGACAGAGCTGAAAGCTCAGTAAAGACTTGGTGCTAAGGATACAGGCCAGGGATGGGCCTAGTGTGGCCAGAGTTGCTCTGACAGGTACAAGTTACCAAGCAAGAATGCATAGGTTGTCCTTCCTCACACATGTGTTCATTGCCTTCTCCAGACTATGGGATGAACATGTCTGAAAGCACACTTAAAAACATGCTATGCAGCTATGGCTTAGTGATAGAATGCTTGCCTAGCATGCATGAAAGTCTTGGTTCGATTCCCCAGTACCATATAAACAAAACAAACAAAAGAAAGCTAGAAATTGCACTCTCAATCAAGTAGTAGAATGCTAGCCTTGAGCAAAAATAGACTCAGGAACAGTGCCCAGGCCCTGAATTCAAGCCCCAGGGTTGGCAAAACAAAAAACAATAATAAAAAAAAAACTTGGTACTGCCGTGTGTCAGTGCCTCACGCCTATAATCCTAGCTACTCAGGATGCTGAAATCTGAGGATTGTGGTTCAAAGCCAGCCTGGGAAGGAAAGTCTAGGGGACACTTATCTCCTATTAGCCACCAGAAAACTGGATGTGGCACTGTGGCTCAGATGGTAGAGTGTGTGCCTTGAGCTGAAGAGCTCAGGAACAGCACCCAGGCCCTGAATTCCAGCCCCAGAACTGACAAATTAATTAACATTTTTTTCCACACATATCCTGAGCTCCCAACCCCACAGGTACTGAACATAATATGACCAAAATGCAAGCTTGAAGTGCAGTGAAGACTCAGAGGCCTGGGTAGGAACCTAGAGTCACCAAAGTTGTTCTGGTTGGCACCAACGTACCAAGCAGGAAGGGACTGGAGGTCCTTTCTCACATACACCTTCACCTCCTTCTCCAGGCCGCAGAATGAACATGAAAGTATAGATGAAAATTTGATGCAGACTTGGAGAAAGGCGAGTGACCTGGGCAAGATATGAGTTTGCGAGAGCAAGTTCTGATGGGGTCTTTCTAGACCATCCCACATTGGGCCATATACCATGAACCTCTATTAAAGATACCAAGCTTAGTACAAAATGTCATGTCAAAACCAGCTTTACAATGTCGGGGGGGGGGGAGGGGGGTATGACTGGGTGGGGGGGGGGGGAAGGGGGAGGCTGGGAAGGGAGGTGAAGGGTAAACAAAGGAGGAGGCTGCAATGCTTGGTAAGAAATGTATGCATTTTCCTGCCCATGTAATTGTAACCCCTCTGTACAGTATGTTCTCAAATAAAATAAAATAAAATTTAAAAAAAAAAAAATAAAGATACCAAGCTTCCATACTCTCCACAATTTATCCTACAGTCAGAAGAAGACAACATGCATCAAAATCTTGATGGCCAGGCTAAGAGCTGAGGTGCTTGCCAGGCTTATGAGAGGTCATGGGACACAATACCACTGGAATTTACCAAAAAGAAATAGAAATAAATTTGAATGACTAATAAAATGTGTATCAAACCTATATGATGAAAACAAAAATCTTTTTGTGTTGGTTCTGGGGCTTGAACTCAGCCTAGGTGCTTTTCTTGAGGTTTTGTTTCCCTTTTTTGGGGGGGAAAGGAAGGGGTCGGTTGGTGATTATTGAAGAAAAAGGAATTTTCTACCTGGACTGGGTTCAAACTGCAATCTTCAGAGCTTTGCCTCTTGAGTAGCTAGGAAAGCAGATATGAACCACTAGCACCTGGCAGAAATGTTTTCCACAGATCCCCTTATGCCCTAACTCACTATCTTCTCCAAAGCAAGATTTGTTGAGGTCCAGCCAAACCATACTACATTAGGCCTTATACCCAGATCCTACACTCATAATTCCAGGCTTCTGAACCTTTTGCATTTTCTCATCACCCAGCACCTGAAGTTAAAGGAAGTCTCTGTAGAACAAGGCTTCACCATCCTGGAGCCTCTTTTATGCTGAGAGTGATCAGGAGTATGGCTGAGAACAAAAAGAAAAAGCCATCTAGAGCACACTTTCTGCTCTCACCTTCTGATACCACCGCCCAGTTTCTAATGAGACAGATCTCAGGTCAGGCCTGACACAGTGATGATAAGGGACATGACTCAGTGTAAAGGTGCCTACCTAGCTTGAAGGAGGCCATGGAACACAGTATCATTTTCTTAATTCTAGACAAAATACTTTCATATGCCTAGTACAATGGGAATAAAACCTAGACAATGGAAAATGAATGTCTTATAGAATTTCCCCAACCCCTAGGCTTTGCTAAGGACATGAACACTCTGAACAGGATGATAATAGATGCAGATTCTGAGTTAATCAGACTAGGAATTGGCCAGAACATGAAGCAGGCACGGACAATGAACATGGCCCAGACCTGAGCAGGTCCAGAGTTGAAGCAGGCCAGGTGCAGACCCAGACTCAAAGCAACCAGGACTCCAAGCAGCCAGGACTCAGAGCAGCTCAGACTCAGAGCAGGCATAGAAAAGATGTGAACATACTGGCTGGGAAGGTGGCTCAGTGGTAGAGTGCTTGCCTTGCATGCATGAAGCCCTGGGTTCAATTCCTCAGCACCAAATAAGCAAAAAGAAAAAAGTGGGAAGTTGTGCTGTGGCTCAAGTAGTAGAGTGGTAGCCTTGAGCTGAAGAGTTGAGGGACAGGGCCTAGGCCAAGAGTTCAGGCCCCACGACTGGACCCCCCCCCCAAAAAAAAGAAAAAAAAAGAAAAGATATGGGCTACAAGGAGGCCCAGGAACAGGTCTGGAATTGGAACCAGCATAGACTCAGAGTGGGCACAGAGTCTGAGGGGCCTAGACTAGGAACAGGCGTGGACTCAGACTCAAAGAACACCTGGACTCAGAGTAGGCACAAGAAACGGACTTTGACTTGGACTCTGTGCTCCAGACTTAAAGGAGGCCCAGTCTAGAAATATGCCTGTAACCAGAACTGGTGCAGATTTCAGAGCAGGCTCAGACTACAAAAGGCCTGGACTAGGACTCTAAGGAGGTTTAGATTCCAGGGAGGGCCAGACTCGGCACAGGGTTGTATGTACTAAAAACAAAATGAAATCACTTAGTAGGACTAATGAAATGCGTATATGTGTATAAGACCTATATGCTTGATATGTGCAATTAATAATTTAGAGGAATAATTTAGAAGTAACTTGTTTTGAAGCTCTTCTGCTTTCATCCTTGCTATGACCTCTTCCAAAGACAAAAATCTCTCCTCATATTCCCAGGCTCTGCAACCTCTTCTTAGCCCAGCCCTGAATTAGCTGTGTGTATCAAGCTGGACACCTACATCCCTTGAGCCTCAGTTTTTCTGAGAAAAAGGAAATGAGACCAGCTTCTACTCTGACATCAAATGCCCAATTCAAAAGGTCCCTCCTCTGAGAAGCTTCTCTGCTCCTCAGGAATGACAAGCATGGGGCCAGAGATTGTCTGCCTCTGGCTGTGTCTCTACACTGGGTATGTCTAGAAGACCAAGGTGGACTCTTTTTCCTAACACTGGGTACGTGTCAGAGAATGTTTGCTGAATTTATGAAATTTTGCTGCTATGCACATTCATCTTTACACCTTAGAAATCACCCCCAGATATTCTTTCCTCTGGGATCCCTCCAAGGGCAGGGAGTATCCTATTGGGGTATCACCTGCCTGAACACAGAGCATCCTAGAGGGGCATCACCTGCCTGAATACAGAGTACCCTATGGGGATATCACCTGCCAGAACAATCCGTTACTACCCTCCAGACACATTTGTCTTCATGGGCAGCCTGGATACCAAGGGTACCACCTACAAGTACAAGATGGCACTGCTGGGAAGGCCTGGGAATTGCAGAACTGCCAGGTAAGATGTTGATTTACTGCTGCAATGACTGACAGAGCCAAACCTAAAGCTGCAGGACCAGCAGAGGAATCCCTGTGTTTCCCAGGCTACTACCAAACCATCAACTGTAATTCTTGTTCTTCACTGTGTGGTTTAGGTCATCAAATTAAAATCTCAGACTCCCTAACCCAGAGAATTAGTAATCACTTTGTGTTGATTAGAACAATATCACCTGTAAAAGACAGAAAACACAAAACTGAGCAAAGGAAAAGGTAATGTACTTCTACCTGTGAAGGAGAAGCTGAGGTGCAGCTTCAGGCTCAGCTGTATCCAGGTGTGCAGGCAGCATTGTTGCAGTGCCCTGCATGTTCAGTGTCTAATGTCTTCTGCTTTCTCTCTAGTCCATGGAAGGGGGGATGGGCGCTGATGGAGCCACAAGCCCCAACCCAACCTGTCTAGGTCTTGTGGTCTCTTCTTGGGCCAGTCAAGATTCAGGACTCTGGGATGCTCTGTCCAAATCAGTATCCTTCCTGTCCCTGGAAGATGAAGAACTCTATAAAGAAATTGTTGCAGGTGCCTCCCAGAGGAGAAAGATAAAGCCCACTATTAGCCACCTTCAGAACAATGAGCTACCTTTTCTCAGCTTATCCTGAAATGAAAATAGCTTTGTTGCACACAGCTTTCCCTCCTTATGAGCACTTCTAGGGGTACCTAATGTGTCAGGCTCCTGTGTTAGATGCTCATCTCAGCCTGGTTATTATGATTCCCTTCCTTGCAAAAACACTACACTACACACACACACACACACACACACACACACACACACACATCCCTTCCAAGTCCCAAATCTGTTGGGTTGAAGATGCACATGCATGGCTTCAGGACTAGTTTCACAGTCATAGATGCCATAGTCATAGATGGAACAAATATCGCCTTCAGTCACCTACCTTGGTTTACTTCTCTCTCACTCTTCCTGCAAAATTCCTGCCAATTTAAAGTATGCTATATAAGGCCTTCCTTTTGTTTACATTAAGAAGCATCTTCTCTTATTCTTGGCCATGACCGGGTATTTGATAATTTGGGTTGCTAATTACTCAATCCTAGCAAAACAGTTTCATGAGGGGATCTTTAGGAACCTCTTCAGAAGATTATAGCCCTTACATGTCCTCTTAAGGCCTTGAAAGCCATGCTTCTATGAGCTTCATCCCTAGGCCTTCCCAACTATCCAAACTTCTTCCGCTTCCTCACCAGTTCCTAGGGACAAGCACTTAGGGGTCCTAGCACAAGAGGCAGGTGACTCTCTAGTCTCTACAAACGATTGGATTCGGTATGCCTGAGAAGACTGAGTCCTAGCCACAGGTACCCCTCATTCCAGAGGCACAAAACTAACATCTCACCAACTCTGACAAATTTCCTTACATCGGTGGGAGAGTCTCCTCAGTTTCTCTCTCTCCCCTCCTACACAGGTTCTCGCACACTCTGCTTCCATTTCTTTTCATGCATGTCCACACCTGAACCCCTGTAATTTTCTGTCAGCACAGGATGCCATCTGGGAAATTCACTCCTGTGTATGTCACCAGACAGAGGTAAGGTTTAGTGAAGCTCCCCTTTAAATATAGTAACTCTTCACTTAGGGTTCTTGACTTTGATCACAGAACTTCTGGACAAGTCAAAAAACTTGGCAGAGCTTTGTTAAGTAAACAACAAGGAAACAGACAGACAAAAAAGCAAACAGAAGGGTAGGGGCACACTCTAGCAAAGTGTGGGTGGTCTCATAGGGATACAAAGCACAGAGACACACACACAAGGAGACACCTAGAAAGACACACAGGTCCTTGAGCTGTTGAGTATTTATAAGGGAAAGGCAGGGGGTCTGGCTTTGAGTTATGCAAAGCTGGGTGCTTTGTCTTTGCTTTTACTACACCTGGTGTTATACTTTGAGTTTCCAGGAAAGAATGCATCCTGCCATAAAGCAGATCCTTATCCTTGAAACAAGGAGACACCCTGCTGTCTGCATTTTGGGGCATCCTGTCAGGCAGTTGTGAATTCTTGGGTGAGAAATGCATCCCTCAGGAAAGAATGCATTCAGTTGCCTCTCTTTGAAGCAAAGATAGCATTTCTAAGATTTTAGGTGCCATATTTCAGAGTTGTCAACAAAAGGCCTCAGTTTCCATAAGTTATCCTGCTTCATGTAGACCTCTCTAAGTTCTCCCTGGCCACCTACCTTGGCAGCCCCTACCCACGTTGTCCAGCGCCTGGCCTCCTTTCCCCATGTCCTTTAGAAGCCCCACCCCTAAGAGAGGCTGCTACTGGGATGCAGGGGTGATATCGGGTTTGTGTGGATAAACCTGAATGGAATAGTCTCCCATAGGTCAGGTTGTTTTCGGGGAGGCCTGGCGCCACAGAGAGTTGGAGATGCCTCAGGTCCCGGAACTGCAAGTCCTTCTCCGTGGGGGAGTGCTGGCTTTATCTCTCCATAGTGTCTTGGTCCGATAAGGCACTGCAGTCCTCACAGGCCTCTGCCACCCTCTCCTACCACCACAGGGCCTCGGAGAGCTGAAGCAGGGAGCAGACTGCCCCCACTTTCTGGCACAGTGGCCCTGAGCAGGGAGGGAGAGGCGCAGGCCACCTTTCCTGCTGACACAGGGACTTGGAGCTGGGCACAGGCAGCCCTCACTTGCCAGCACAGCAGGCCAAAGTGGGGAGAGGACGTGGGCCATCCTTGCCTCCCTGCACAGAGGCCCGAAAACAGGGAGCAGGGCAGAAAGACTTGCACTACAGAGCTTATTCTATAGCAGAAGGACATGCAAATATCAGCTCCCTCTAAAAAAAATAGAATGGTAGAAAGACAGCCTCTTCAGTAAATGGTGCTGGCAAAATTGGTTAACTACTTGTAGAAAACTAAAGCTAGATCCTTATATATCACCCTGCACCAGAATCAACTCCAAATGGATCAAAGACCTCAGAGTCAAAGCAGACACTCTGAAAACATTACAGGATGGATAGGAGAAACCCTAGGTCTCCTTGGCACAGGCTGAAATTTTCTTAATAGAGACCCAGAAACACAACAAATCAAAGAAAGGTTGGACAAATGGGATTGCATGAAATTGCGGAGCTTCTGCATGGCAAAGTACATAGCTAGTAAGATCAATAGAAAGCCCACAGATTGGGAGAAGATCTTCACTAGCCATACAACGGACAAGGGTCTCATATCTAAAATATACCTTGAACTCAAAAAATTAAATCCCCCAACAACAAATCTTCAATGAAACAACTGTCCAATAAATAAGTGGGTTGAAGAATTAAAGAGAAACTTCTCTGAAGAGGAAAGAAGGATGGCCAATAGACACATGAAGAAATGCTCAACCTCCCTAGCCATAAAAGAAATGCAAATCAAAACAACATTGAGATACCACCTCACTCCAGTTAGAATGGCTAAAATCAAGAACTCTAATAACAACAGCTGCTGGAGGGGATGTGGACAGAAGGGAACCTTACTGCATTGTTGGTGGAAGTGTAAATTTGTTCAACCACTTTGGAAAGCCGTATGGAGGTTCTTCAAAAGACTCCACATAGGGCTGGGAAGGTGCCTCAGTGATATAGTGCTTGCCTTGCATGCATGAGCCCCTGGGTTCGATTCCTCAGAACCACATACCCAAAAAGAAAAAAGCCGAAAGTGGTGCTGTGGCTCAAGCAGTAGAGTGCTAGCCTTGAGCTGAAGAGCTGAGGGACAGCGCCCAGGCCCAGAGTTCAGGATCCACCACCGGACCCAAAAAAGAAAAAAGGTTCCACATAGAGCTCATCTATGACCCAGCAATTCCACTTCTGGGCATTTATCCAAATGTTTACAAACAAGACCACAGTAAAGCTACCAGCACGACTATGTTTATTGCAGCATTATTTACTATAGCTAAGATATGGAACCAACCCAGATGCCCCTCAGTAGATGAATGGATCAAGAAAATGTGGTATATATACACAATGGAATTCTATGCCTCCATCAGAAAGAATGACATTGCCCCATTTGTTAGGAAATGGAAAGACTTGGAAAAAATTATATTAAGTGAAGTAAGCCAGGCCCAAAGAAACATAGGTCCCATGGTTTCCCTTATTTGCAATATCTATTATATGTCTGAGCCAAGCAGAAAAGGTCAGATAAGGTGATGTTAGGGAAATGAACCCTAAGATATGTATTCAGATGTTTTTTTTTCTTTCATGCGATTGTTTCTAACACATTTATAAGATTATTTCTTTGTTGCTATGTATGTCCCTCCCCCACAGTATAACCCCTGCTTTCACTGTATTTGATGTCGGTATATTTTGTGAAGGGGAAGGGGAAAAACAAATCATTTAAGTAGGGAGACAGATGGACCCATTGCAACAATGAGATGTACAAGTCATTATGTTGAAAACGAACTTTACAACTTTGGTGGTGGGGGAGGGGGGCAGGGAGGATTGGGTGTGGGGCAGGGGAAGGATGGGAAGGGATGGGAAGGGGAAACAAAGGAGGAGGCTACAATGCTTGATAAGAAATGTACTCATTATCTTGCCCGTGTAATTGTAGCCCCTCTGTACAGTATTTTTACAATAAAAAAAGTATCAGCTCCTTCTGCTGATAAAAACTCCATTTAGTGTTCAGGACTGTAATCTGAGAAATGTCTATGGGGTTTGTGTTAAGATGGACATTCCTTATGGCAGCATTACAAGGTAATTTATGAAAACTAAGAGATACTAAATATACAACTGGGTGTGAGTGAGGAGACAGTAGGTCTTTGTGAAATTTCCTGGCCAGGATGCTCTGTGTTTGCAAGTGTACAGTGTGAAGTGCAGCTGGTGGGATCTGGAGGAGGCTTGGTTTGGCCTGAGTGGTCCCTGAGACTCTCCTGTGCAGCCTCTGGATTTGGCTTCAGTAGTTACTACATGAACTGGCTCTACCAGCGTCCAGGAAAGAGGTCTGAGTGGCTCTTATACATTAGTGGTGATAGCAGTGACAAAAACTATGTTGACTCTGTGAAAGGTCAATTCACCATCTCCAGAGACAATTCAAGGAGCACACTGTTTCTGCAGATGGACAGTCTGAGAAGATAGGACATAGCTTTATACTACTGTATGAGACACAGGGGACCCAAGTGTGACCTCAGACATTAACCTCCCTGATGGTTGCTCAAGAGCAGCAAGTGTACTCAGCACCAGCATGGGATGCTCTGTGCCACCACGGGGATGCTGATCACACATTGATTTTCAGGATCTGCAGGTACAGAGAGAGGAGAAGCTATGGCCATCTGTCAGCATCTGGTGCTTCCTCTCTGTGTATCATTTTCCCACAGGAGATTGTCACAGCAGATTCTGATGTTCTGTTTTTGTGCTTACTGTGGATGCCTCTTTATTAAAAAGGAATTTGTTTGCCTTTATGTTTGTTACAGTACTAGAGTTACTCAACTCCCCTTAGATTTTTAACTCGAGTCTGGCACTCTACCATTGTAGTCACAACTCACCTCTATCTTTTTGCTAGTTAAGTGGAGATTAGGTTCTTGGATTTATCTGCCCAGGGATAGATTCAAACTGATTCTCAGACGTCAGCCTCCTGAGCAGCTAGTGTTACAAGTATGAGCCACAGGAACACAGCTAAAAAGGCTATTTTTTAAAAATCTTCATACTTTCATAGTAAGAGAAATAATGAGATGCAGAAAAAAAATGCCTGTTACCCAACTAGAATCCAAAGGAAATAAATTTTTTAAATAAAGAGAAGATGAAGATAACAAAGGGAAAGATAGGGAAGGTGAAAACCCTGGGGACTCAATATGGCCAAATCATATATTACAAGCATCCAGGCACCAGTGGCTCACGCCTGTAATCCTAGCTACTCAGGAGGCTGAGATCTGAGGATCATGGTTCAAAGCCAGCCTAGGCAGGAAAGTCCAGGAGACTCTTATCTCCAGTAAACCACTAGAAAACTGGACATGGTGCTCTGACTCAGAAAACCAAGTACCTCTCCATCCCTCCTTCCCTCCCTCCCTCCCTTTCCCTCCTCTCTCCAACCCTCTCTCAACCCCTCCCTCCCCCTCTCTCTTCTCTCTCTCCTCTTTCAGTTTCATTTTTCTCTATTTTGGATGTTCGTGGGGCATGAACTTGGGGCCTGGACACCATCCCTGAGCTTTTAAGTTCAAGGCTAGCACTTTGCTGCTTTAAGCCTCAACCCCACTTCTGCTTTTCATTTAGTCAATTGAAGAAAAGAGTTTTAGGGACTTTCCTGCCTGGGCTGGCTTTGAACCACAATCCTCAGATCTCGGCTTCCTAAGTAGTTAGAATTGCAGGCATGAGCCTCTTGTGCTTGGCTCCCTCTCTCTTATTAGCACTGAGAAACAAACAATTCCTAAACTCCAGCATGTTAGCAGCAAAAGAGAAGCAGAAACCATGGGACCTATGTTTCTCTGGGCCTGGCTTACTTCACTGAATATAATTTTTTTCCAAGTCTTTCCATTTCCTAATGAGTGGTGAGATTCCATTCTTTCTGATGGAGGCATAGAATTCCATTATACACACACACACACACACACACACACACACACACACACACACACACACACACACAGAGCACATTTTTCCAATCCATTCATCTACTGAGCATCTGGGTTGGTTCCATATCTTGACTCTGGTAAATAATGCTGCCATAAACATAGTTGCTTAGAAAGCTGAGATCTGAGGATGGTTGTTCAAAGCCAGCCCTGGCAGGAAAGTCTGTGAAACTGTTATTGTCTATTAACCAGCAAAAGCAGAGCAGTGGCTCAAGTGGTATATTGCTAGCGTTGAGCAATAAAGCTTCAGTAATGAGTTCAAGCTTAAAATGGTACAAGTAAAGTACAAGTGAAGGAGAAGTGGAAGGATGAGAGGAGGGGAGAGAAAAGTGAAGAGGAGGAGGTAAATGCAAACAATTGCACTAAAAATATAGCTCAATAATGATACAATAATAAAACGATGATACAAATTTTTATAGCATAATATGAAAAGGAAAGGCAAAGCTGATGCTGGTTTCTCCTGCCTGTAATCCTAGCAACTGAGGAGCTTGAGATAAGAGGCTCATGGTTTAAAGCCACCCTGGGCAGAAAAATCAGTGAATTTTTTTATCAGTTGTGGGGCTTTAACTCAGGGCCTTGTGCTCTTTTGAAATGTATTTCAAACTACTTAATTAGAGATGCTGTCATGGCGGCATCATACCTCACCTCCAAATATTTCCTTCCTTCAGAAGCCTAGCAACTCATCTGCAGCTGACCCTTGAGAATTATCTAGGTTCCACCTGTATTCTATGCATGCCATGCTGGCATCACAGAGGCACCTCCAGAGCCACCAACAGCAACTTACTTCAGGAAATAAGGCCATGGTTCTATCCCCACACTTGCTGCAAATTATAGAGCTCCTCATTTTTGTAATAAATTTCATATGAAAAGGATTGCAGCAGATAAAGTAAGATTGAACAGCATTAGACAGTTCATGTGAACATGGCTTTTGTGCCACAGCATCCCAGTGCTATAGCCTTAGGTAGTGCGACAGATAACACTTTCCCAAGACAGTTCCTGTCCCTCCAGAGTGGCTCCTGATTTTAGCAAGGCCTTAGTCGCACTGCCTTTGTTTTCCCTAGACTTCTAACGTGATTTCCTAGATTATTGCTGAATAATTGAAGAATTTACAAAGTAAATATCTGTCTTCAATAGGGATTGGCACATTAAGAGACACTCAAGCTGTTATTGACACCTGTCAAGCTGTTATTGACACCTGAAATCCTGTTTTATTTTTGCCTCCCCCATGAAGTAGTTGAAAGTAAAATCACAGTACCAGCTTTGGCTTGCATTAAAATTGAACAATCGACAAGGAATAATAGAGTGTTCCATCATATTGCAATTTAAGTAAAAGTATATACAATTTAAAGTCAGCCTTCAGTTATCCTAAACCATATTTCACATGTTTAATACACAGATATAAGTACCAGTTATACACATATAGACAATAGAAATATAGACTAAATTTCCATCATCACTGAAATCCTACTTGATGACCTTTATACAGGGTTTTATAAAGTATCTGCTAAAGAATACCAGCCTGGGCTGAGAAATTGGCTCAGTGGTAGAGTGCTTGCCTTGCATGCATGAGGCCCTGGGTTCAATTCCTCAGCACCACATAAGCAGAAAAAAGCTGGAAGTGGTGCTGTGGCTCAAGTGGTAAGGTGCTTACCTTTTGGTGAAGAGCTGAGGGAGAGTGCTCAGGCCCAGAGTTAAGGACAACCAAAAAAAAGAAGAAGAAGAAGAAGAAGAACAGCAGCCTGATACCATGATCAGGATACCACTATCCAAACCAAGTTTAACTACATTTCTGTGTTCTAAGTCTCCTTCCTTAAAGACTAATGCTGTAAATCTTCACATAATCTCTAGCATTGGTAGATCCTTGTTTTTTTTTTTTCATTTGGTTTTGATGTTTTGCGACAGTGTTACTATGCAGCCTAGACTGGCAACGTGCTGACAATATCCTGCCTCTGCTTCTTGCAGCTGAGATAACAGTCACACCATCATGCACAGCTAAATCTATTCAATTTTAAACTCTAGCTTTTTTAGCAATGTGATCTTGAGTTTCTTAACTTTGAACTTCAGTTCCTTCACTTAATAACCAGGAATGACAGAATTTGGTATTGGCATAAGAATGAAATAAGACAATGGGTGAACAAATGCAGCAATGGTACTCAATAGACACTATGCTGAAGATGCACTATTCAACTTGCGGGTGGGGATTGGAAGGGAAAATTGGGAGTAGGGCAAAGGATGACATTGTCCAAAAAGAAATGTATGCTTAACTTATGTAACTGTAATCCCTCTCTATATCAACTGTATAATGAAAAATTTTAAATAAAATATATTAAAATGAAATAATATAAAGTTTAAGAAGGTGCTTCAAAAACAAAGTCTCAATTAACGTTAAGCTCTAGTAAGTATTCTTTATGAAGTATAGAGATGTCCTATTTAAATTTGTTTAGTCCATGTAAGGCACAGTGAGACACAAGGATTGGGAAGCTCTAAGTGTCAAGCAGGACTTGGGGAAAGTATGTGGGATCCTCTCTTATCTGAAAAATATATAACATTAACCAGTGGGACTGGAGGGATGCCTTCAGTGCTAGATTGCTTCCTGATTTCCAAATCCAAGAATATAAAATGTGGTAATAGACAAAAAATTGCAAGTTAATGACTAAACAAACTTAATTCTATGTGAAAGACAGCAGATTTCTAGTTCTTTTCTCATGCCATGAAGAAATCAAGCTAACCTTGGATTTCTGAACACTTTGCTTTCCCAGCTAATCTAGTCCTGATGCACTGGAGACTTGTGAACCTGGCTTTGTTAGTCATGACTACAGCTCAAGTGTAGGCACAGTACATGATAAGCATACTGGATACTCAAGAAAGATATAATAAGATGAGAAAAGGGAATTGTAGAATGATAGCTAAAAGAAGCTCAAAGCCCAGGAGACTGTTATCTCCAATAAACTACTTAGAAATAGCTGGAGGTGACACTGTGTGACCTGCAGCTATGACAAGATCATACTAGAGAAGCACATTGTTGGCAGGTTTGGGGCCATGGAGCAGCTCAGCAAGAATGCTAGGTGGGTTGGGAGGCATTAGAGCAGCAAGAATGGTCTGTCCCTTGGGTGTGTTCAGAGAGCCTGAGGTCTGTAGCTGTGCCACTGTAGCACTACATAGGGCATGGTGAAGGCTGGCCACTGGAGTCTGAATCAGGCAGATTCTGCGAGGGGCCCAAGCATGGTACTTATTCATCTTGGACAGCCCTTGTCTTAACTATGACCTGTCATGTACACCGGAGTTCTGGACCCAAACTAATAGTAAAGGCTTTCAAACAAAGAAGCACATATGCAGTGTGAATGACTGGAAGGAGTATGCATGTGGACCAGAAGTGAGACGTGGGAGCAAGATGGGGGATTCTTTTTTTTTTTGTCGGTCATGGGTCTTGAACTCTGGGCCTGGGCGCTGTCCCTCAGCTCTTCAACTCAAGGCGAACGCTCTACCACTTGAGCTACAGCGCCACTTCTGGTTTTCTGGTGGTTTTTCTTGGAGATAGGAGTCTCACGGTCTCTCCTGCCCTGGCTGGCTTTGAACCGCGATCCTCAGATCTCAGCCTCCTGAGTAGCTAGGATTACAGGCGTGAGCCACCAGCGCCCAGCTAATATGGGGGATACTAAGATATCCTTACTGAGCAACACATCTAGTCAGCCATCAGGCTCATAGCACTGACCCGAGTAACACTGGCAGCTTGATGCAGCTGTAATAGGCCAGACTATGGGGAACATCAATTCTGTTTCAACCCTACAACTTGCCACTTAGGCTTGGTGAAATGATGGGAAACATTGGTGTGGCTACGAGCCTCAGTGACATACTGTCAACTGACCAGAGCAAGTCTATTCATGGCCAAGGTTCTTCTCATGGAGAAAGGGTTCCCAGTAAATGGCAGAGTGGCAGTGTCTTAATGAGTTCCCATTGTTGTGACAGAAGATCTGATACAAACAACGGAAAGCAGGACAGGCTTATTTTGCCTATAATGTCATGATTTTTCAGTACACGTAAGTTTTTCTAAGAGAAAAGCTTCTCACATACTGAGTGATTCCTTGGAAGTAGATGGAGGAGAGAATGAGAATGAAATCATACCGCTGTACCTGGCATTCTCCTTTTAGGATAGTTATTCTCTCAGGCTCCCAGAATGGGATGGTAATGTTCATCTACATTGAGTGAAGATCTATTCATACTATTAATCCTCCTTGCAATAACACAACATAACCCAAGGAGTGCTTTCCTAATCTTCTAGCTACTTCTTAATCCACTCATGCTAATACTCAACATATCCATCACAAGTCCACCTTTATTAACCTGGAACCCAAATAGTTCTTCATAACCCTAAGATTCCACCTTTGCTCTTGTAGGCTTTTGTCCATCCATTTCCCAGAATTCCCCATGGCTGTAAACAATCTAAAACTCTTCAAAATTTTAGGACTAAATTTTCTTCTGAGATTCTAAGAGAACTCTTAGGCATGAATCACTATGAAGTGAAAAACAACTCATGTACACTAGAGGTAAAATGGCACAGATTATAGATTTCCACTCAATCAGAAAGGAAAATTCTTACCTTATGGTATTTTTACTTGCAGGCCACAGGACATTTCCCTTTTTTTTTTTTTTTTTTTTTTTGGTCAGTCGTGGGGCCTGAACTCTGGGCCTGGGCACTGTCCTCAGCTCTTCAGCTCAAGGCTAGCACTCTAACACTTGAGCCACAGCTTCATTTCTGGCTTTTTCTGCTTAAGTAGTACTGAGAAATCAAACCCAGGGCCTCATGCATGCAAAGCAAGCACTGTACCACTGAGCCACCTTCCCAGCCCCACGCATTCTCCTTACCAGGCATTTCATATTCCTGACAGGACCAATACCCTGAGGGCTCCACTACAGGTTAGATTTCATCCTCACAGCATCATACATCACCCTCTGAGGAGCAGCATTTGGGGATTTCATCCAGGACACATGGACTCTGTTTTTTGTCTTGGAGATGGGGACAACACTTTTCTGCCTTAGTAGGCTTTGATCCAGCTCCCAGTAATATGATAAGGTGGGATTACAAGCATGTGCCACTGCTGCCAAGCTCTCAAATTCATCTTAAAAACACTACTTTCTAGGGTGTTTTTTGTTCAGTTTAATTTATAAATTTATTTTTTATTTGTTGCAGTTTATAAAATTTTATTATAGTACACACTCTATTAGTGAATACACCAGATTTCATTTTCTCAATTGGTGAATGGAGTGCATGATTGTCATGGCATGTTTCCTCATTACTAAGCACAGGATCTGATTGAGGGATGGCTTTAATGTATTCCTATTGAGTGACCCAGAAGTGTGGAAGCCTACTATTGTCCTGTCATCAGATGTCAAAGGAAGGTCCACTTTAGATTGGAAGTAAATGCTTCAAGATAGTTCTCTTTGCTCTTATCCACTTCTGCTGCTATAATAGTGTATCAGGATGCTTATCAAGCAGGAAAAGAAAAGATATTTCAAAGGAAATTGTTTTTAAAGTCCACTTCTAGGCACACCGATTTTCATTCCATGGAGCCTGTCATCTTGTTTAAATCTGGGTCCTACAGATGCCACCTACATGTATTTTTAAATGTTTGTCTACAAATGCTTTTTCCAGGGTGTTACAAGTTAACATTATGTGCAAAGTGCACATAATTGCTCTCATGAAATAGCCTCTATTATACACCAAGAGTTGTGCATTAGTAACCTCTAATGCATTTCTTAGCCTTTTCTAGTTGACAATTGATAGTAACCAGAACCATGATGTAGTGGGTCACACCTGTAAACCTAGGAAGTAGATTTGTGGTTTGAAGCCATCCTGGGCAAAAAGTTTGTGAGACACCAACTCATCCAATATCAAATGATGAGTGCCACTTTCAGCTTTTTCTGCTTATGTGGTTTGTGCTGAGGAATCGAATCTAGGGCCTCATGCATGCAAGTCAAGCACTTACCACTGAGCCACCTTCCCCACCGAGTTTAATTTATTTTTTAATTTCCAAAATAGCTCCAGAAGTGGAGCTATGGATCCAATGGCAGAATGGTACTCCTCAACAAAAAGAGCTCAGGAACACAGCTTATTAAGTAAAAAATAAAAAGTTTTCAGCTTCCTTAGAAACAGAGCAGAGTTTATAGAAAAATTAAATGCAATAAGTTGTTTTTCGGAAAGCAGACAGTCAGGATGAATTTGCTACTTCTCCTCTGACTCCATCTCAGCTAAAATCTTTTTTTTTTTTAATTTATCAGCTAAAATCTTGACTAAGACACTAAGGACTAACCTCTAACAAAAGTTTTATGCCCATGGTTCTGTAATGCTAGCTGCTGAGATCTGAGCACCATGGTTCAAACTCAGCCCAGGAAAGTCCATGAGGCTGTTACCTCCAATTAATCACCAAAATGCAGAAAGTGATGTTATGACCCAAGTGGCAGAGCACTATCCTTGAACCAAATTGCTCAGGGACAGTGCCCAGCCCTGAGTTTCATCACTATGATCAGTAAATAAAACATATAGAATATAGGGAATTATACAAAAAGCCAGATCCTACCAAATAAGTAAAGAAGAAATGAACTCCCTGTCCTGCTGCCCAGAAGCTAGAAACTGTAGTGTTCCCAGGCAGGATGCACATGTGCACACCTTTGATTGCATAATTACAATAGCAGAGCATGAGGTATTCTAACTCCTAAAAAATGCCTTTGGCACTCATGATCTAAAGTATGGAAATTAAAACCCTTTGTACATCAACTTCATAAAATACTAATTGTAAGTGTAATGACACATTGCACTCACAAACTGATATGTTGAATTGAAATTCTTTGTACAATTACTTAAGTATTTCTATAACAAATTCCTTATTAAGCTGGGCATTGGTGTTTCATGCCTGTAATGGTAGCTACTCTGCATGTTGAGCTCTGATGTTTCCGGTCTCACATTCTTCCTCTCTGCTTTGACAGTATAATATCATCATTATTTATGATAGCCTACTTTAAAAATCTTATTTTTTTTGGTCCTGGGGCTTGAACTCTGTGCTTAGGCACTGTCCTTGTGCTCTTCAGCTCAAGGTGAGCACTCTACTGCTTGAGCCACAGCACCACTTCTGGTTTTCTAGTGGTTTATTGGAGATCAAGAGTCTCACGGACTTTCCTGCCAGGGCTGGTTTGAACAATGATCCTCAGATCTCGGTCTCCTGAGTAGCTAGGATTACAGGCATGAGCCACCGGCTCCTGGCTCACCGTAATAATCTTGAACACACATTTTACTCCGTGTCTTACATTGCCTAATAATATTCTCACATTGATAGCCTGTGAAGCTGCTGTGGGTTTGGTATTATTCCTGCAGTGTAAAATAACTACACTCATTACCTGCAAAGCCTTAATCTCTGATAATGCTGAAAATTATTCCCCCCAGAACTATATTCATCTCTATACCTTGATATTCCTAAAGTCACATGAATGATCTGAATTAATTCAACCATCCATCACCTACTTATTAGCATGGAATGTCTGTTCATATTTACTCGCTATCATGAAAATTACTTCCACTACTTTTCATTTTTCTCTTTACCCCATTCTAACCCTATCACCCTGACTTTTCCTACATTAGTTCACCTCACCTATCCAAGCAGCCTTTAACATACAGAAAACAGGTCAATACTAATTGTTTTTCAAGTCCTATCATTATAATACATGCATGGAACTTATTTCATTTTAGGTTTTATTTGAAGCAAGCCTAAGTGGGACTCTGCTAATCATTATCTGAGAGGGGAGTCTGACAGAACCTAGCATGTGCACGCTCCCAGTGCACCCTCTAGCGGGAAGCGGCGCTCACTACACCCTGGGCCCCATGATGTCCACGCGCTGAGCGAGCCTTCTGGCGGGAAGCAGCGCTCACTGCACCCAGGCTCTGTGCACCACAGTAGTTTCAGCTCCAGCCCGTGGAGTGGCCTGGCCCTGGAGACCTGGGCTGCTCTCAGGACAGTCCTTCTCCACTAAGACTCATCCTCATCATCCCTTAATAAAAGGGCAAAGGAGAGAAGGAGGGTGCAGGGGAAGGAGGTGGCCAGGAGGGACGTAGAAGCTGTGTGCACCGCTGTGCGGTGCAGGTGCGGTGGCCCAGCCCCTGCCTCCGATTTCATCTATGCAGCTTTTCCCATAACGGTTAATGAGATACCGAATCCGTTACTTCTTGAAAGATTGTCCCCAAGCCGCTCTGCCTCTCCCTGCCTTTCCCTCAACGAGGGCGGCTTGACGACGTGCGGGTGCCCAGCACACTTGGGGGCCATTCCATCTCCTGATACTGTTCGCTGTCCCGCTCTGCTGCTAGGTGCTGCGGTCTGAACCCTGGTGCCCTTGACCTATGAACGCCCCCGGCGCTGGTCCACCCGGAGCCCTGGAAGGACCCAGTTCTCTGCCCGGCGGCTCCCCCTGCGGGTCCTGTCGACCACACCCCGCACCCGCCACTGACAACCCTGACTAGGGGACGGAATCCGGACCCTGACCTCCGGCAATGCTGGGGGGGCGGGGCAGGGCTGCGCATGTGCAGTGGGGCTTACGGGGCAGTGGAGGATCCGCCACCTCCCACCAGGTGTTTCCATAAGGCATGGCGTGGTGGACTCACCGGATCCAGCTCCTGGGACGGTGCCGCCAAGGCCTTGGCCAGAGTTGTGCCTGCTGCTCAGCGCTTGATTCTCTACCACAAGTTTAGACCATGATCCATGCCCAGACATGAGCCAGCCACGTTCACGACCCCGCTACCCCGAGCCCGGAGGCCACCCTTCCCCGCGAGCACCAGGCCGGGCTCCGCACCCCCGTGCCGCCAGTGTGCAAGCGAGAGCACGATGGCGTGAGGCTTTATTCACTACAGGTCCATGCAACCTGCGGGAGCCGAGGCTTTTCAGCGAAACGGCTTCTCCTTGGGTCAGTAGATGAGGCTTGGTCGCACAGATTGCCTCACCGGGAATGCAGACCCAGATGTAAGGGAATGCAGGGCCCAATCACCATGGAGACCAGAACCCACGGGCATTACCATTGAATGGAATCCCTAGGCTTCAGGAACTAGTGTGGAAGGAAATGCACAAAAGCCCCACCAGGGCCTCAGTTTATGTATAGCCAGCTTGTTATTCATGCAGCATTTATACCACCTACTGAAGTTTGGAAAAATTGTAAGGTAATTTTTAATGTGATTCTGTGTTTCAGAGAAAATCTAAGCTTTTGTGGTGGTGGTGGTGGTGGTGGTGGTGGTGCAATATAACTTCCTGGTAGATTTAAGTTTGGGATATATAGGAAATAAAAATTAGGTTGCCTAGTGCCCGGTCAGATAGTACATGTTGTCATTCTTCACGCTGACAAATAGATTCGTTTGTGGACAGGAACATGAAAGGGTACATGTTAAAATATGCATTTTTCATAAATCTGCATGGATTATGTAGAACATCAAAGCTGTTTTTAAAAGAGAGATTCGTGGATGTATTAGTGCTGTGCTTTCATTTCTTTGTAAATGAAGTAACGATTGATAATACGCTTGTTGACCTTTTCATGCCTTCATATATATGTACACATATATAGAAATAGATGTCTGGTTTTTTGGTTTTCCAGTGTTTGGAAAGGAACTGATGGCAAAATTAATATTAAGTATACTTTGCCAGATAACCATGCAGACAGCAAGGTACAGAGAACAAAGAAAGGTTTATTGGTGGGGAAAGAGTGCCTGCAAGACTCCTTCTCCCAAGGGAGGAATGAGAAGAAGCACCGGTTATTTTTTTGGGGTGACCTATATAACCTAGGAGGTATAGGAGGTGCTAGAAGGTGCTAGGAGGTGGAGACCCTGGTGTCCACATGTGGGCCAGGGGCTTCATCATGTCAGACTAGGATTTATGCCTCCTATCCACTTAGTAGATAAGGGTCCTGCAACTGCCCAAACCTGAAGGTCACCCTAAGGGGTTCTTGTTGCCTTATATGGTGGTATCGGTCCCAGAGAAGTGCCATCCCAAGGTAAAGGGGGTTGGAAGTTGATTATGTACTGCCTTTACTACGTGGGCCTAGTGTTGCTTAGGAAGGGAGCATGTTAAACTGTGAAGAAGGGAGGGAATGGACTAAAGCTATGGGAAGGGACTCATTTTGCTAACAGAAACTTAGTTAGATTCTCTACTGATGAGCTATACCTCCACCTTAAAAACAATTATAATTGTAGACATCCCATACTTCAAGGTCAACCTAAAGCATGAGTGGCAAAGCCAAACACAAGCATGTCAATTAAACAAAAACAGATTTTGGTGTGCTTTGTCATAAGTCATGAACTACTAAGTATTGTATCACTATATTTAGAAATTCTTTACTATCTTATTGGCACTTTAAATTTATCTAAGTAGTCATTGATTTTGAAAATCACAGCATGCTTAGTAGGGGTCAATTAATGGTCCTGTTGAGGAGTTCATGTTGAGGAAAGACCCACAGCCTTTTCAGTGTGCTCTTGCAGTCGGTCCATGAGAGGGAGAAAAAGACTGTAGCTAGAGCCAGGAGAAGGCATATAAGGCCTTTTCACAGTGAAAAGGAATGAGACAAAAGCAAGGTGGGATTCGGATTTCTCTACCTGTCTGTCTTCTTGTGACCTGATGACAGAGTCTGCACTAGCATGGATCCTCTGGCCTGTGTTTTATTGCAAAGGCAATGAGTGAAGAAAAGTCATGTGATTTGAAGTTAAGAGGGATTTTGAGTCAGCCTTACTCAGCCTTATGTACTATTGTTGATCAGGTGTGATGTAATGGCGGGCTGACTTTTTGTCTCTTTTTGGGGGGGTGGGGGCCGGTTGTGGGGCCTGAACTCTGGGCCTGGGCGCTGTCCCTTAGCTCTTCAGCTCAAGGCTAGTGCTCTAACACTTTAGCCACAGCGCCACTTCCGTCTTTTTTCATTTTGCTTATGTGGTGCTGAGGAATCGAACCCAGGGCCTCAGGCATGCAAGGCAAGCGCTCTACCACTGAGCCATCTTCCCAGCCCTTATTTGTTCTATTTATTTCTCTCCTTCCTCATCAATCCCCAAACCATGTCTGTGGCAGTATTTGTTGTATATATTTTGATATCCTATTATTAGGTGTATACAGTTTGTGAGTATGTTTAACATTTCATTAGTATGTCTTTATCTCAAACCTAGGCATCATCATGCATTACTAATGCTGTGCATTCAACGATGCCATATCTTCAACTTACAGTGTAATTCTTTCTCTGTTGGAAATGTATTGTATTTTCTAGTAATTCCTTCCCAGAACATGTTAAATGTTTATGCAAGAAGAGATAAGGTTAGAGAGATTTTCCTTATCCTTACCTTTTCTCTCCATCTGTACTCTCAAGAGATAAAATTTCATGAAATCATATGACAATAAATTAATTTGAAATCATATGTCATCACTATGTGAAGATCATTGCGATTATTTAGGCATATTAAATGTCAGTTATCAGGTAACTGAAGTGGCTTTTCATACCTCAATCTATAACCCATATTGCCCCCTCTTTCCCTTTATTTCCTCCATTTCTTATTCTCTGTGAAGTGGGAGGGGAGGTTGGCTAAGGGGGAGAGGGAACTGCTTATTTTCCTGGCTCTGCTACCTAGCTTGGTACCAATACCACTGCTTTGAATAATCTGTGGAGAGTGTCAGGCAGCCCAGAAGACAAATCAAATCTTGGTGGTTCCACCTCTGTGGAACTCTGTTGCATTCCTACAGTGCCCTGCCTTTTACCCCACCTTTGGACCCACAAGAATACTCTGGCTTATTTCTTGTCAGACAACTGGAATTCCTAACCTGGGTAGTTGCAGAAAATGGACAGTAGGTGGCGAGTGCTCACCATAACATTGCCTAGAGAGGGAGAAGAACGTTGGTGATGGCTGGATTCTGGCATATCAGTGATTATCCTGGTACCATACCTTGGTTGCACCGTGTTCTGCCTGACTGAAGCACGCAGGACAGTACTGATATCTACCAGTTTTCACTCTTGCATGATATAATACTAATTCACCCTGAGTAAATCTGTAGTAGAGCTGCGACCTCAGTCATTTATATACTGTAGCTTCTCAGTTCCAAATGTACATTTTGCTGTAAACATAATTAGTCTCTGAGCTGGGTGCTTATGGCTTAAGCCTATAATCCTATGTACTGAGATGGCTGAGAGGCAACGGAGGATCATGATTCAAAGCCACCATTGGCGGGAGACACCCATAAATGGTGCTGTGGCTCAAAACTGGTAGAAAACTAGTCGTATATAAATAAAACGTTCTGTGATAGTGCGCAGACGCTTAGTTGTAGCCACACAGTAATGAAAGAGATAAAGACAGATTGTCCCTTGGAGGAATTAACAATGTGTCCTTTGTGAGGGTTAGCATCTGTTTGTAATTTTTACAGAAGCATAAGTAAAAAGATTTACAAGCCTGGCGCTGGTGGCTCATGCCTGTAATCCTAGCTACTCAGGATGCTGAGATCTGAGGATCACAGTTCAAAGCCAGCCCGGGCAGGAGAGACCGTGAGACTCCTATCTCCAATAAACCACCAGAAAACCGGAAGTGGCGCTGTGGCTCAAGTGGTATAGCGCTTGCCTTGAGCTGAAGAGCTGAGGGACAGCTCCCAGGCCCAGAGTTCAAGTCCCACGACCCACAAAAAAAAAAAAAAGATTTACAATACAATAGTTTAGCTGCAGTTAAAATGGAGTATTGGCCTTCACCATTCAAAATAGAATTAACCAATCACGTTCAAAACTCAAACCAATATTTTGTCATTTTCTCTCCTATTTAGTCACAGATTGCATTTTCTTTTCTATTTCTAATTCCTTGAGCCAAAACTCTTGTCTTTCTCATACAATACCTTAGAATCTTATAATTCAAACTTTGGTCTCATGGTGCCTGCAATGATTATTTTTAATCTCAATTCCTACAGTGCCCCACTCCCACCCTTCCTTGATTCATTCATTTCATGAGAGAAAACTGGAATTCACAACCATGGTATTTTCAGAAAGTGGACACTAGATGAAGTTTGCTCACCGTCGTTCTATTGTTCTGGGCGAGGGCAGGGAAAGGAAGGAATACCCATCACACTTGGCGGGTACTGAGAGCTTCCTGATTTTACTGGCACCATAAAGTGCCACCTCATGTGATTCTGCCCGCCTTGTGGTCCTGCATCACACAGTACTATCAGCCCTGAGGAAACCTTCAACAGACCTGAAAGTACAGTTGTTATAGATACATGGAACAGCTTTCCAGTTCCAAATCAAAGACAATTTCCCCTGTACAAAATGAGCCCCATTAGCCTTATGCTGCTGGCTCATCTCTGTAACCCACAGCTACTTAGAAGGCTGAGAGAAATCTAAGGATCGTTTCCAAGCTGGCCTAACAGGGTAGTCTTTTAGTCTACTGTGAGATTAAGGATTCCCCAGGAAACCACATGTGGAGCTGTTGCCCAAAAATGTATACTATTAGCTGCCTTGGGGAAAAAATAAAATAGTGAAAATGTAAATATCAACAACCAGGCACTGAGCTCAATCCTCACATCCAAAAAAAAAAAAAAAAGGTAAGGAAGAAAAGAAGAAATAAAGAATTCATTTCAATTTTTTGTTTTGTATGAATCATTTCCATGTGATATTTCTTGTATTTTTCTTTTTTTTTTTTTTTGTCGGTCGTGGGGCTTGAACTCTGGGCCTGGGCGCTGTCCCTCAGCTCTTCAGCTCAAGGCAAGCGCTCTACCCCTTGAGCTACAGCGCCACTTCCGGTTTTCTGGTGGTGTATTAGAGATAGGAGTCTCACGGTCTTTCCTGCCCGGGCTGGCTTTGAACCGCGATCCTCAGATCTCAGCCTCCTGAGTAGCTAGGATTACAGGTGTGAGCCACCAGCGCCCAGCTTCTTGTATTTTTCAAGTCTATTAATATATTCTGTTGGGCTGGGAAGGTGGCTCAGTGGTAGAGTGCTTGCCTTGCATGCCTGAGGCCCTGGGTTTGATTCCTCAGCACCACATACGCAAAAAGAAAAAAGCTGGAAGTGGCGCTGTGGCTCAAGGGGTAGAGCACTAGCCTTGAGCTGAAGAGCTGAGGGACAGCATCCAGGTCCAGAGTTCAGGCCCCACGACAGGACCCCAAAAAAAAGCTGTATATATATATATACATATTCTGTATAGAACACTACCTTAAGATTGCTTTCTTGCGGTGTTCTCATCTTACGCAGTCATTAACATAGGCCTTGGCCTTTGCAAAAGGTAGTTCTCTGAGAGGCTTCCTGCCTAGATTTCCTGATAATAGTCCTTCTCTTCTTGGAATTCCAGTTTCTTCTAAAAGGTCCTAAGCAACACTGCAACTAAGTCGTTGCCATGAATACATTTACAAGACAAAAGTTATCTCAGTTACCTGAGGAACTCTGCCGCCCTACTAGGCTAACACTCACCCTCTCTTTTCCCTTCTGGGTGTGGGCGGGGCAAGCTGACTAAATAGCTCCTGTATTTCCTGGGAGGCTATTTTTTTTGTGGGGGGGAGGGTCCGGTCATGGGACCTGAACTCTGGTCCTGGATGCTGTCCGTCAGCTCTTCAACTCAAGGCTAGCACTGTGCCACTTGAGCCATAGCGCCACTCCCAGCTTTTTTCTTTTTGCTTATGTGGTGCTGAGGAATCGAACCCAGGGCCTCAGGCATGCAAGGCAAGAGCTCTACCAGTGAGCCGCCTTCCTAGCCCATGGGAGGCTATTTTTTTTAAAGTGGCTCCCCAGTTATCTGTTATTATGGCATTGAGAAGCTGGGTTGTGAGAAGAAGCGCAAGACTACAATTAGTACGTAAAGTCTAGCGCCAGTGGAAGCTTACATGTATGCTTTCTAGAGTGGCTGGAGCACCAGTACTGAAAAGATTATTAAAACCTGTCTGGAGAACTAGGACAATGATTACATGATTGGTGAGTAAACTTGCTTCCCATTCCATTTTCACCATGGTTTTCACTCTAAGAATCCAATCTGTGGCCTTATTAATCCTTTTTTTTCTCCACCCCACCCCACACCCAACAGCAAGGGACAATCCCCCGCTATTCTCTTTTCTCTGTCTTCTCTAGAATCACTTGCAATATAAACCAATTGAAACGTATCCAACCGATGATCTGGCTTTGAAGTGGCTATTTACTGGTGTGGTCCTAGACCATGGTGTCCAGAAGGATACATCAATGTGTTTTGAAAGATCCTAAACCAAATATACTTGTAATAATGACAGGTACGTTTCTGTCCTCCTAATTCCAGCTTTAATCCTAACACGTCCGGTTGTGATAATACGTTCACAGTCGTGCCACTTAGGGATATCACGTCTTATGTCTTCTCTGCAATATCTTAAATGCTCAGAGAGGTTACACCTTCTGACAAAAGGGCGGTATGTGTGTCACCCACACGGGGACACACACACACTCTGTTTGCCCGGAGTGCTGTGTAGCTTACCATGTCCAGTTATAGTTTAGGTCTAGCATCCACATAGGAGGGAAAACACGTGCCGTGCCGTTGGTCGGTCGGTCGGTCTGTCTGTCTGTCTTTCTGCCGGTCTGTCTTCCCCTGGCATCACCTGTTCTAGGTTCTTCTCCGCCGCCGGCAACCCCCTCCCCCCCGCTCCCCCCCCCCCCGCCCCTCGTGCTCCTAGTCCATCGATCTACTTCCCTCTGTCTGACATAATCTTATTCTTATTCTTTGGGGAATGGATAAATAAACTTTTACCTTGTGGATATTGTACACACACCGTAACGTATGTGTGTGTGTGTGTGTGTGTGTGTGTGTGTGTTGACGGAATAGAGTGTTTGCCATGCCTGAACCCCTGGCTCTGCCTCTCTACCCGTCTGTGATGCGATGTGTGTGCTGGGGCACTTGTGCCTGCGTATGTTCCCAGTGCGAACTCCAAAGAGAAGTACGCCCGCCGGGCCTGTGGGTTCTAACCATGCTTCACCCCCGGGCGATAGGATCGCCCCTCTGACTGACGCCTCCCCTCTGTTTGGGCCGGGGCCCCTCGTCTCTCTCTGTGTTTCCTCCTAGGGTTCCCTACCTGCCCTCCCCCCAGCCCCGCACACACACACACACACACACACACACACACACTGTGCACCGCCACGCTCGGGTCCAGGTCCTCCACCACAGGCATGTGAGTGATGATGCCTCTACCCTCCGACACCTGTGTGTAGGGTTTAGATTCATCGCCTCATGCCCCGAATCCTGCTCCAGAGAGAGAGTGGCAGAGCCTATTAGAAAAGGCTAGCTGTCTGGACAGGCTAGAGTACGAACCGGTGAGAAGGTCGTTCCGTCCAGTGCGGTGCCCGGGGATAAGCGTCACACGGGTGCCACCTCCCCTTCCTTCCCCACCCAGCCAGCGGCTCTCGTTTGGCTTTCCTGTCATTCGGTGATGGGTGAGTGGACTCACGCTTCCCATTGCACGGTCACCGTGGTTTTCCAGACCTGTGTGCGTGACGTACCTACTCTCTGTGTGTTAGAAGAAACCTCTCTCTGGCCTTCCCCCTGCCCTTTCCCTGTCTGTGAGGGGTGGCGGGTGGGGGCGGGGGGAGGGAGTGTGTTGTGGGGCGGGAGAGGAGCAGACTTTCACAAGAGAGCAGGGTGCCTCCCGATGGCTCGTCTCTTGCTGGAGCCGACCCATCTTTGGGAGTTTTTTTTTTTTTCTCTCTCTTTCTGGTTTCCATCTGGGGGAAAAAGAAAACGAAACGTACAAACAACCCCACCCTCCCCCCCAAAAAAAAAAAAAAAAAAAAGACGGGCAGGCAGACGGTGGGACGAGCGCTCACTTGCCCTTTTCTGGCCATGTTGGGCGGGGGTGGGGGTCTTGCCACGGGCGGCGGAGGTCGTGCGGGTGGCCGGTTCGTTTTCTCTCGTGGAGCGGGCCTGCCGTCTTTGCCGCCCCTTCCTGCTTGGGACCGATCCCAGCTTCCCGGTTCTCGGGTTCGGGCCGCTCCGTTCGGGCGAATCTCGTCCTGGTTCTGGTTTCACTTTGGTCGCTGGCGGCGGCGGCGGCGGCGGCGGCGGCGGCGGCGGCGGCTCGATCTCGGTCTAGGTCTCTGGTGGCTCTGGTGTCGTTCGTGAGGTCGCAGAGAGGACCCGGCTGCAGGTCCTGACCTAGGTTGTGCCACTCGGTGCGTGGCGGTGGTGAGTGAGGCGATTTGTTTCCTTGTTCTGTGTCTCCGGAGCTCAGAGCCGGCTGGCGCGCGCCGATCCGGGGTACGGCGGCTCGGTGGAGTCGGTCGTTGGAAGGCGGTTGTCGTGCTCCCCCTGGCGTCCGCTTTGATATGACAGTCCCCTCGTTCTCAGCCGAGCGAGCGAGTGGAGGAGGAGGAGGTCTGGCGGCAGCGAGCCAGGCGGAGGCCCGGCCTCTGCCGGGTGCCGGGCGCGACTGTCGCCGTGGTGTCGCTGTGGCGCCGGGGCGGCTGTTCTGTCGGACTTTGCGCCCGCAGGCGAGCGCGGGGTGGGGCCGTGCGTCGCCGCTCTCTCTTCGGTGCCCGGTCTGTGCGGGGGGTGGCGGCTTTGTCGGGTCGACCAGTAGTTCTGTCTGGGCCCGAGGCCTTGTCCTCCTCCCCTCCCTGGACTCTGGTCTTTGAGGGCGAAAAAAGGAGAGTACGAGGGACGTCTCGGGAGTCGGGGGAGAGGGTCCCCGGGTGAGCCGATAGGTGGTGGGGCCGGTCCCGGCCCGGACTCGGACCCCCCCCTCCCCGGAGTCACCTCCGAGTGAGCGCTTGGCGCGTGCCGGGCGCGAGGGCCTGGGTCGCCGGCCCCGTGTGGCCTCCCTCCACGGCCTCCTCCACGGCCCCGGAGGCTGGAGGACAGACCTCTCCGGCGGGAGGAGCCGTGGGCACGGCCGAGGTGAGCCTCGGGGCCGGGACCTACCTACCATCTGCGGGGACTTGCCCGGTGGGCCATGCGTAGGGGAAAACTCGAGGCGGAGGGAGCACCTCGGGAGTCGGGGACCCGAGCCCGGGAGTCCCGGGTGTGTGCGTGTTGGCGGCAGGGCGCTCACCACCGACCCCGCGCGGTGTGGGTGTGGTGGTTGGATGCCTCTCGGAGTGGGTGCCTCGCGTCTGCCGGGGGAAGGCTCCCTGTACCGCCCATGCGGTGAGCCCGTGCGCACCCGGGGTGTGTGCCTGCGAGGTAGTGGGGCGGGAGCGTCCCTTGACCCCGCTCCCGCCCTGGCTCTTCGTCTGTCTTCGCCTTATGTGGTCGACCAGCTGTCCCTGAGAGTTCCGTGTCTGGCTCTGTTGGGGACGTGTTGGGGACAGGTGTCCCTGATGTGGTTTCCGAGAGGTCCCTGTCGCCAGCGAGTTGTCGCCCCTGCCTGACGACCTGGTTTTGGCGTGGTGACGTGAGGATTTTGTACCTGCAGGAGGGTGCTGGCATGCTGTGTCCCGGTGGCTGTCAGCGGGTCTCTGGGGGCTCTCTCGGATGCTGTGTGCCGGGCCTTTCCCGTCTCTTCCCGGTCCGGGTCCCCCTGTCCTTCCCCCCACACCCTGGGCTCCCGCTGCACTGAGCAGGCCCTGTGTCCCTGTGGTGGCTCGTGGGTGTGGTGGTGGTTGGTGGCTGAGTGAGTCCCGTCGTCCTTGATCTCTCCCCCGCTCCCGGTGCCGGATTCTGGCCCTTGCCTCGGCACGCTGAGGAGGAGAGTGGTTGGTTGCCTGGGGTGTGCGTAGGTAGGCCCGCACGGTGTGCTTCCCTCGCCGTGGCCGGCTTGAGGAGGAAAAAGGGGGGGGCGAGTCCTGCCTTGCCTGTGCGTGTGCGGCATCCCCGTTCTGCCGTTGGGCTCGCCCGACCTCCGTGGCTCTTTTTTTTTTCCCCCCTTCCTCCTATCGCCCCTAGCTCCAACTCTCCCCCGACCTGCCGCTTCCCGATGGCGGGCCTGGTTGGCCGCTGAGCTGCGCTACCTCCCGAGCGCTGTCCGTGGCTTTTTTTCTTTTTCTTTTTTTTTTTCCTCCCTTTCTAGCTTCTTCGGTCCTGTGCCCGGCAGAGGTGTCCTGGTTATCCCGAGTGCCAGGGACGCTTAAGCCCGTGGTATTTTTTCATTTTTTTTTTTTTTTACCTCGCTCGTTACTCACGGAAGGGTGTCTGTCCTGGCTACGCTTTTATCCCCAGGCTGTTGGCCCTCTCAGGAGCCGAGCTTCCCTGGGCCACCGCCTCCCGAGTGCCGCGTGGCTGCCTTCTCCCACCCCCTCGGTGTGATTGATGTGGTGACGTTGCGATCTCCTTCGGGCCCGGGCCTAAGCTGCGCCAGGCGAGGGACGGACATTCATGGCGAATGGACCGCTCTTCTTGTTCTGCCCGTGGGCTCCTGCCCTCACCCGTCCCACCATGCCGGCGCCGGTGGTGTGCGGGGAGGCGGGGGTGCGGCAACCGGGCTCGGCTGCGCTCTCCCTGCCCTCGCCGTGAGGTCGGGGACTTGTACACGCTGGAGGAGGGGGTCGCCCTGATCTTGCTCCTCTCTTCACGTGACTTGTTATCGGCACATGGGTCGGCTCTCTCCGCGGAGAGGGAGGGTCGGTGCTCCGTGCTTGCCCGTGCTGTGTGGTGTGAAAAACCGTGCCTCGCGCTCTGCCCTCTTGTGGTGCTCCCGAAACGCTCCTGGTCGGTTCTCTCAGGTGCCTGAGGCTGAGTGGTGGTGTCATTCCTGATCCTGGCGTTGTCCGCTGCCTTGTGCCAGCCTGCTGCCCGTGTGTGTCCCGGCCGTCCTTGGGTTCGTGGGGCTTTTGTGCGAGTGAGAAGTGACCGTTGAGATTGACGTCTCTGCTGGGAGGGGGTCGAGGCGGTTCCCCAGAGGAGCGCTCTTCCCTTGTTGCGCTGGGCGGTGGCTTCCCCGCATGAGCTGCCGCCCTGGTCCTGGCTTGTCTTCCCTGCCATGTCACCTGGCTTTCATCGCACCGGGGGACCTGAGATGTTGCAGTGGGAGGCGAGCTGGGCCCGTGCGGGCTTCCCGCCCGTGTGCGCGACTTTGCTCTGGCCCCGCACGGCAAGACCGACCGACCAGGGTTGGTGTTGCTGCTGCCGCAGACCCCCCCTGTGCCCCACCCCTCCCTGCCGCCCGTGGTGGGAAGGATGGACGCCTCTGATGTGTGCTGGTCCCGGCGGGGTTCCCATCGGGGTTGGGGGCGGGCCACCCTCAGAGTGAGGAGAGGTTCTCTAGCGATCCTCGTTTGGGAAGCGGTGTGCGCTGCTGGGTTGGTGGGGGCCCGCCTCCAATGGGCTCCCGCGGCCCAGCTGTCCGCGTCGGTAAACTGCGTGCCCGCGCCTCCCCCCTCCGAGCTGGGGGAGGGTCCCGCGGGACCTCTCCCGGGCCGTCATCTGGTGTGGTGAGTGGAGGACGTTCCCGATCCGTCCCCGCCCCTGCCTCTCGTGCAGTGTGTCCAGTGGTGGAGCCTGGAGCCCGTGCCGGGTCGCGATGCGAGGGCGTGTGGTGTGTGGCTTCCCGGCCTCGTGCTTGGGTTGCCGTGGGGTTTTTGGGGGTCCCGTCCCCCTCCCCCTCCGGCCCCTGGCGATGCTGTTCCCGAGCGTCTGTATGGGCCGCCGCCCGTTGGCGACGACGGCGCCGTGCGGGCGCTGGGCCCCGCGGTGTTCCGGGGCCGCCGTGCCCGTGGTGGTGCGCCGCTCGGGGGGGTTCTGGCCCTCCGGAGCCGAGGATCCCGGTGTGTGTGGGCCCTTGCTCACGCGGCCGAAAAAGAGGCGGTCGATGATGCGTGCTGTGCCCGGCGGTGTGGTGTGGATGGGGGCGGTGGGGCCCTGCTGGCGCGGGCGGCTCCGCGGGCGTTCACGGGGTCTTTGAGGTGTGTGCGAGAGCTGCCTTTTCCCTCTCGGGCCTCTTTTGGGGGGGCCCGCCGCTGCCGCGGTGGGGGTTTCCGGTCCGCTGGACGGCCGTCTCGGTGTCCCAGGCGTTGCGCGGGACCGCCCCGGAGTTGGGGGTGGTGAGATATCCCGCGTTCGTTTACCTGGCGTGCCGGCTGTGCCCCGAAAGGTCCCACCTCCCCGTTGGTCTGCGGCTGCGCCACCCACCCGTGTGAGGGGGTTGGCCGCTCGCTCACTCGCCTCTCGCCCCGGTGACCCGACCTGGTGACCCTCCCGCTGCTCTTCTTGTGCTTCCGGCATGCCCTCCTCACCCGCATCAGCCTTCAGCGATCCTCGCCGGTTTGGCCTTGGTGGCCGGCCACCGGCGGACGGTCAAGTTGGGCGTTGTGTTGGTGTTCTCTTGGGGGGGGGGACGGCGCTCAGCTCATGAGGCTGCTCCCCCGGTGTGGGGGAGGCACGTCGTCGCGGCGGCGGTGGCTTTTGAAGGGTCTTCCCGGATCGGTTTTGCTCACGACGAGGGTTCCTGCAAGCGGGACCGCCGGTACGCCATGGGGGCGATGGTGGTGAGATTCCCGCGTGCGTCCCTCGCTCGGGAGTTGGCCGTCCGAGGGGCCCGAAGCCGGCGTCACGACGTGCCTCCTCCCGCTGGGCGCCGCCTCGCGTGCCTGTGCGATGTTGTCCCGGGTTCCCGCGCCTCCCTCCCGCTTCGCCGTGCGTAGGCTTGCCCGCATCGCATCGTCTCCTCCGTCTCGAGCCGTGTGGCTTGGTCCCCGCCCCTGTCCCGGATCCGGGGTGTTGTGCTCTCTCGGCGTGTCGCCGCCGCGTGCCCGGCGCGACCCCGGTTCCCGTGCCTGGCCCTGTCCGCTCTGTGCCGGCGGTGTCCGCGTGTGAGCGTGCTCGCGTGCGTTGGGTTTGGTGTCGCCCGCCTCTCGGGGTCCCTGCCGCCGCCTCCGGCCGCCGCCATTGGCCGGTGACTTGTCGCCGACGGGTCGTCGCCGCGGACCCCCGACCCCCTGCCGGCACCGCCGGTCCGCGGCGGCGCGGGTCATTGTGCGCTCGGCCCCTGCGTCTCCGTGCGAGCGAGTGAATTCGGGCCGGCTTCTGAGGGAGGTGGAGATAAGACCCCCGTGGCCGTGTGGCGTGTGTTGCGTCCTGTGCGTCGCCCCTGGCTTTCCGGCCGCTCGGGTGTGTGCCACACGCGACCCGGCCGGCTGGCCGGCTGGACCGTGGACGTCGGCGTGCCGCCTCCGGGTGGAGAAAGGGGCCTGGCGCTCCTCCCCGTCCGTGTGTGCGCGCCGCCGCTCCCGTGCCCGCCGGGCCGGCAGGCGGGGTGTCGTTGATGCGGTGCCCCCGTGCTTGGGTGCGGTGCGGTTCCCCCCCCCCCCCCCCCCCCCCCCCCCGGCCACGGGTTCCCCTGCCCTCTCCGTGCTCTTTCCCCTCTCCGCTCGTCCCCGCGGTGGCCTGCTTGCGCCCATGTGCCCGCGCCGCCGTCCTGGATGGTGGCGGTTGGGTCGCGTCGGCGGCCGGCTTGGCCCGCCGGTGTCGGTCTTCCCGGTCGCTGCCGGCGTTCGCTGGTCAGTGGCCTCGGTCTCCCGGATCGAGGTCCGCGCCTCCCTCCCTTCCCGCGCCCGCTCTGCGCCCACCCTCGTGTGTGCTCTAGGGCCGGTCGGGCGTGCCCGGTCGTTCTGGTGTGCGGCGACCCGGGATCCGCCTCGCCGCCCTCGCTCCCCCTCGTTGGCTCCCCGTCTGCTCCTCGCCGCCGCCCGCTGGCCGGGAGGGAGGGGTGGGGCTCTGCCCTCTCCTCGCTCACGCTCGTTGATGTCTGGTCCCCGTGGAGAGACAGACGGATGCCCTGGTTTGCCCGTGTTCCCTCTCCGCTGCTTCCGCCCCCCCCCCCTGCGGCAAGGAGGCAGTGGGGAGGTCGTGGGGTCGGGTTCGCGGTGTGTGGGCGCCGTGCGGTCGTGCCGCCCGGGTGCGCCGTTCTGTCGGCCCGCGACGACGGGCGTCGGGGGAGGTGAGGAGGCGAGCCCCTCGCCCCGTTGTGGCTCGCTGGTGTCTCTCTCTCCCCTCGCTCGCCCGGCTTTGCCGCGTGCCGGCGGTCGGCCCGCCTGGTGGTGCGTTCCCGCGCGCTCGCCCGCTCCAGCGTCCTCCCTGCCCCCGCTTCTCCCCCCCCCCCCCGCCCGCCCCCTTCTCCGGAGGGAGGAGGAGGAGTGGGGGGAGGTTCCCGGGCTCTCCGGGCTCGCCCGCGCTCTCCTACCTGGTTGATCCTGCCAGTAGCATATGCTTGTCTCAAAGATTAAGCCATGCATGTCTAAGTACGCACGGCCGGTACAGTGAAACTGCGAATGGCTCATTAAATCAGTTATGGTTCCTTTGGTCGCTCGCTCCTCTCCTACTTGGATAACTGTGGTAATTCTAGAGCTAATACATGCCGACGGGCCCTGACCCCCCTCCCGGGGGGGGGGGATGCGTGCATTTATCAGATCAAAACCAACCCGGTGAGCTCCCTCCCGGCTCCGGCCAGGGGGCGGGCGCCGTCGGCTTTGGTGACTCTAGATAACCTCGGGCCGATCGCACGCCCCCCGTGGCGGTGACGACCCATTCGAATGTCTGCCCTATCAACTTTCGATGGTAGTCGCCGTGCCTACCATGGTGACCACGGGTGACGGGGAATCAGGGTTCGATTCCGGAGAGGGAGCCTGAGAAACGGCTACCACATCCAAGGAAGGCAGCAGGCGGGCAAATTACCCACTAACAAAATAAGAACAGATTGACATGCAGATGGCAGTACGCTAATAAATATATAACTTCACAGTCCTGTTCCACCACTCTGTGATCCCCCCGCTGCCCTCTGATCCCTCACGGCTGCCATGTCCTCCGTGGGCCAGCGTGAGCACCCTGCAGTGCCTGGTGGAGCAACTGAAGCTGGAGGCTGGTGTGGAGCAGATCAAGGTCTCCCAGGCAGCTGCAGATCTTCAACAGTACTGCTTTCAGAATGCCTGCAAGGATGCCCTGCTGGTGGGTGTTCCAGCAGGAAGCAATCCCTTCCGGGAACCGAGATCCTGTGCTTTGTTTTAAAAGACTGTTTCATTGAGGAATGCCTTCAAGTACAAAATGATGAATGCCTCTAAGTCTCAATAAAACACTTTTTGCAGCCAAATGACTTATTAGATATTTCAGATCTTTTCTGTGTCCTTGTCACATAGCTAGAGTTATACAGAAATTAATGATTTTCTACTCAAATAAGGTAACTGAGTGAAGAAGTACAGTACTAAATAATAATGACCTAGTTCTATTGCTGAAGTACTTTTGAATTAAGACAAACAACCACCTTTACCACCAAATATTCCAAAATACACCTTTCATAAGTGAAGTTCTGGTTTTGCTATATCCGGAATATTATGTATGTTTTATTTACTGAATGTTTACATTTAGGAAGGAAAACATTTTTGTTTATTAAAACTGAGTATTTGTAACGTGTTCTTAAGATTTTTATACTACAATACAATTTGTTCTTTTCTCATGAATTCACAGTTACTAAATGAAGGTAAAGTATAAAATTCAGGAGGATAAATAGGCTTTACTAATCAAAAGATGTCTTTTTTTTCTTTTTACATGAGAAGACTTTCATTTTTAATGAGAATGTAATTTGTTTTAAACATTAAACCTGAGAGATGTATCTTGTAAATTTGAAAAGATTATTGTTAATGATGTGTATTAGTTTCCCCATCTTGTACATGAAAATTTTATCTTTTTCTTCCTAAGTTCTTTTATAGTTGTGGTACCTTAAAAAAAAAACCCAAAAACTACTTTATTTAAAAAAAAAATGTTTAAATTGTGACCTACAAACATAACATTGTAAATGGTTAAAAACAAAGTAATGTGAAAATATTATAACCTAAAAGAATTCTTCATGTCACATGGATGATGGGCCTCTCAGTTAGTTTTGGGATACTTTTAGAAGAAGAATGTTTGTAATAATCTTTGACAAGCTTGGAAATAAAACTTCTGCTTAATTCATCAAAAAAAATTAAAAAATAAAAATAAATAAATAAATATATATCTTTATAGAGTGCCAGAGATGTTTATACATTATTTAGTTTTATAGACTACATTCCTACCAATTCTTGGGTATTTATTATGTGTCTATGTGATTAATGTTATTGTTTAAATCCTTAAACTATTAATGAAATCAATCAGTGTCCTGAAATTATTTCATTCCTGAAAGTAATAATATTCTTTTAATGCTTCATAAATAATAAAATCAATCAGCCTCATGAAATGATGCTGTCTAATTATATAGGAGCATCATTCACCATCAATTCATTCAACCACGACCTTGATAACATTATATTGTTATTCCTATGGTTGGGAACCAGCTTCTTAGTGTCTCCTGCCATTGGTTGGTGTCAGGAGGGAGATTCAAAATCACGGCCTATGTTGCCACGTGATAGTCTGTCTGCCTTCAGCACTGCAAGATGAAGAACCCTTTGCAATAGTGTCATTCAGATGCAGGAGGATCTCTGTGCAGAGGAAGAAAATGTAAAAAGGCCTTTTTTTTCTGTGCATTGCTTTCCCTGCAAGGCCTGGGGGTCTAGGATCCCAGGAGCAGCTGTGGGTCCAGTGGCTGCACCGCAGCCTAGGGTGATCAAAGCTGAGGCAGAGTTGCGATGACCTGAGTTCAAGCTCCGTGCTGAGAAAAAAAAAATAGCTCCCTGGCTTGCAATTCACGCTGTTTATTCTTCCAGGCTTTGGATTTGAACTCAGGATCTGAGTAAATCTGCAAAAATGTGCATGAAGGGGAAGCTCATCGTACTTGAAGATAAGAAATTCAGGCCTGTTCATAGTCCTGAATTCAAGCCCAGCCCTGGAACACAAACTATTTAAATACATTGTAAAGATAGGATTTGTAATTACCTATAGATGTTCAGGCCATATATGTTTAGTGTGGTTGTTCCTTGTATTTTTTGTTTTATTCATTTATTTACTGTTGATTTTACTATGATGAAACCAATTCTGTTTATTACATTGATGATATGCTATCACAGAGCATCTAGATTTGTATAAATGTTCTCCATCATACCTGACACCCAGGATTCTCAGAGAAAAGGAAAACAAGTTTCACACTCGGCTTCTTACTCCACGATCCACTTGTTGGTAGTGCTGGGATGTGATCTCAGGGCCTAGCAGGACCAATTTGCCAATAAATCAAGGTGCACACACCAACCTGTGAGCAATGTAGGAGCTAGGTCATTCCCAGAATCTGACATTGATCTCCAGGGTGGTCCACTATAGTCATAAATTCATAGTTTAAAAATAAGATCTATATTGACATACATGTGTGGACAGCATCTCGTGTTTGGTGCATTTCTTCTTATTTTGTCTCTAATTCATTGAGATATTATATATGTTACTAAGTATTGTTACAGCTATAACTGTGCTGACATGGATGATAACCTGTTCCGATGGTTATAGGGTTGCCTATTCATTCTTCATCCTAGTTGAGATACAGGACTTTCACAGGAGAGGAAAACATATGCAACAACTGGCTTCTGACATCAGGTTGAATCTTTTCTCAGTGCTGGGATTTGAACTCAGTTCTGGATAGCTCTGTTGCACTGTGGGGGAAATGGAAACTCACCGTCCTTGAAGATTAGAATGTCAGGCCTGGCCCAGGGGCTTGATTTGAAGCCCCAGCACTGGACAAAAGAGCAAGCCCACCTTTTGTAAACATAGGATCTCTATTACCTACAGGTGTGGTATGCATCTTGAGTTCAGTGTATTTGTTTTATTTTGTGTCTCATTCATGGATTTATTGTGTATTTTATTGGTATGGTGACAGATATAACTGTGCTGACATGCATGACAACCTATTCCCATGGCCATAGTGTTGCCTATAAAGCATTCTCGGTTCTCAATGAGACCCAGGACATTCACAGGACAGGAAAACATGTGTAACCATAGGCCTCTCACATCAGAATGAATCTTTTGGCAGTGCTGGAATTTGAACTCAAGGCTTTGCAGGCCCAATTGGTGAATGGGTCATGGTTAGCACACCAGCCTGTGAACCACTAAGGAGCTAGGCCATTCCTGGGACCTGAAATGGAGCCCTGGTTGGGGCCAATGTAGTCATGAATTCATAATTAAACAGAGGATCTATATTTCCAAACGTGGGTGGCATCTTGCGTACGGTGTTGTAATTCTCTTTATTTTGTGTCTTATTCATTGATGTATTGAGTATTTTCTTGAGTATAGGATGACAGATATAACTTTGGTGAACTGAATGACAACCTATTCCCATAAGTATAATGTTGCCTATACATTCTCCACCCTAGCTGAGACCCAGAACTTGAACAGCACAGGAAAACAGGCACAACGACTGGCCTCTCACATCAAGGTGAATTTTTGGCAGTGCTGGGATTTGAACTCAGAGCCTAGGAGGCCCAACTGCCCAATGGATCCACATGATCACACAAGACTGTGAGTGACTAAGGATCTGGGCCGTTCCCAGGAACTGAGATTAAGCCCCAGGGAGGCCAAAATAGTCCTCAATACATCATTGAAACATGGGATGTATATTCACATCCGTGTGTGGACTATATTGTGCATTGAGTGTAGTTAAACTCTTTATTTTGTATGCTATTCATGGATGTATTGTGTATTTTCTTGAGTATATGATGACAGGTATAACTGGGCTGATATGGATAACAACTTATTCCCCTGGCTACAGGGTGGCTCATGCATTCTGCATCCTAGCTGAGACCCAGGACTTGCAAAGGAAAGGAAAACAGGTGCAATGATTGGCTTCTGACATCAAGATGAATCGTTTGGCAGGGCTGGGATCTGAACTTGGGGCCTAGCAGGCCCAATTCGAGAATTGGTCCACATGAGCACACCAGCCTGTGAGCCATGAAGGAGCTAGGCCATTCCCAGGACCTGAGATTTGAGCCCCCCTGGGAGGAGAGTTGGGAGCACAATAGTCATCCATTCATAAGCTGAAGGAAGTATGCAAATAAGTACATATTTGTATAGAGTAGGAGAAATGGTGACCTGTGATGGAATCCTGTTTGACTACTGATTCTTGGATCTTTCCTGATGCCTCCATTTCATGACTGGGATGTTTATTGTCACGCTTCATCAACTCTTCTTTACAAATAATCGATACCTCATGAGCCTTGCGTATCATTTCCTACTCACATCATGCACGAACTACTCATTCAAGGATGAGATTGATCACATTCCATGACACTTCCTAGGTCCAGAAACGAGTATCTCAAGATCTCCCGCCATTCCCTCCTCCTAAGGGGACTGAATTCAAGCCTCAGGCCTGGAAAAGATACTCCTTATATACATTTTAAAGATAAGATTTATACTTCCATACAGATGTTCAGTCTATATTGTGTTTGGTGAGGTTATTCATTTTATTTCTTGTTTATTCATTTATTTACCATTTATTTTATTGACTCTGATGACACCTCTATCATTTATTACATTTTTTACATCCTATGACATAGCATCTAGATTTTAGCTGTGTTCTCCATCATGCCTGGCAGTGCGCAACTCAGTGCCTAGCAGGCCCAATTCATGGATAGGTGAGTGTGATCACAGCAGCCTTTAGCCAATGAAGCTGTCAGGTGGATCCCAGGCACTGAGATCTACCCCCAGGTTAGGCCAAAACAGTGATACATGGATAGGCAGACGGTGGTATACAAATAAATATATATTGGTAAAGAGTGCCAGAGCCATCTATCTATGATTGAATGACACCTACTATGTTCCTACCAACTCTTAGGTATTTATAATGCCACCATTGAAGGAATATTATTCTTTTCATGCTTAATAAATTATAAGTTAAGATCAATCAACATTCTAGGACTCCTGCATCTAATTTTAGACTAGACATATGCATGAACTACTCATTCGATCGGTATTCCTATACATAGGAATGAGTCTCTTGTGATCTCCTGCCATTGGTGTCAGGACTGGGATTTGAACCCAGGGCCTATGTTCACAGATTGGCCTATGGCTTCACTGATAGCCCACAAGCCATCAGCAATGGCAGGTCAGATTTACTTTGCAGCCATGTCATTCAGACCCAGGAGGGTCACTGTTCAAAGAAAAAAATAAAAAACCCCAGCCCCCTGAAGCTTGCCACTTTTTCTGCTTTCCAGTTTTTTTTCTTCCAGAAAGCACCCTGGGCCCAGGCTCTTAGGATCACCTATGTGCCCAGAGGCTGCACCCGAGCCTAGGGAGATACAAGCTAAGGCAGAATTTCCATGACCTGAGTTCAAGCCCCATGGTTGGCCAAAAAAGAAAGAAAGAAAGAAAAAGAATAAAGAAAAAATAATTATTTAACTAATTTTTTTTTTTTTTAAAAAGCTCCCTAGTTTGGAATTTCTGCTAGTTTTCTTTCCTAGCCTGGGATTTGAACTCAGGGTCTTGGTAAATCTATAGCAATGTGAGGGAAGAGTTGCTAGTACTTGAGTTCAAACATTGTGCCAACCAAAAATGAACAACTAACTCACTGACCTAAGCAGGGGGAGGTAGTTGTGGAGATGGGAGGGAAGGGATGTTAGGGGGAAAACAAAGGAGGAGGTAACAATGCTCAATATGAAATGTATTCATTACCTTGCTCCTGTAACCTGTACAATATTTTTACAACAAAAAACGAACAAAGACAAACAATGTAGTTCTCAGAGAAGCACTTTGGAGGTAAGGGAAGGATGTCTGACTGAATAGCTGTACAAAATTCTACACTTTTTAAAATGTTCAGTATGGAACTGAGGAAACATAACTGCTTCCATTAAAAAATTATGTCAGTGTCTTGGAACTGGGGCCAGTATTTCTGGGATTGTTAGGATTTGAGCTCACCATCCAGGTAACTATTTTCCATCATGGGTGAAGGCAAAGCTCACTGTCTATGAGGAAAGAAATTCAGGCTAGAGTTCCCAGGGTCTGAATGAAGGCCCTGCAATGGAAAAAATATTTCTATACATGTGTAATATATAATATATATACTTATATATGAATGTTAATTTCATATTATGATGAAGGTGGATCAGTATTAGAGCGCTTCCCTAGTATGCATTAGGCCCTGGGTTTGATTCCTCAGCACCACATAAGCAAAAAGAAAAAATCTGGAAGTGGTGCTTTGGCTCAAGTGGTAGATTGCTAGCCTTGAGCTGAAAAGCTGAGGGACAGCACCCAGGCCCATAGTTCAGGCCCCATAGGGGGAACCCCCCCCCCCCCGGCAAAAAGAATGATTTTGTATTTTATTTTTCTTTGATTCATTTATTGATTGATTACTGTATTTAGTATTTTATACACATAATATTTATTATATTTTGCATATATATTATAAAATTATACTCAAAAATTTAGGACATTGACTCATTTTCACTAATATTTTATTAAGTGTTGAAACATAATACATAATTAAATGGAAGGAAGCATTTGTCACAGTCTTCACATGATTAGAGTCTCTCACAAGTATGAGCTTTCTCTTATTTATCTTTGGAACCTTCCTATCGGGTTTTCTTTAGATGATTTATACTCAGAAGCCTTTTCTTGAGGATAGGCAAGTGAGGGATAAAATTGTGAGGGTGGGGCTAGAAATGTGGCTTAGTGGTAAAGTGCTTGCTCAGAATGCATGAATGCCAGGGTTTGAATCCTCAGTGCCACATACTCAGAAAAAGCTAGAAGCTGTGGAGGAGCTCAAGTGGCTAGCCTTGAGAAAAAGAAGCTCAGAGACCATACCCAGGGCCTAAAATCAAGCCCCAGGACTGTCAAAAACAATAGGCCAGATGCCAGTGGCTCATGAAGACCACAATCCAAAGACAGCTTAGGCAAGGAAAACCTGTTAGATTCTTGTCTCCAATGAACCACCAAAAGACCCCATCTGGCATTTTGGATTAAGTGGTAAAGTGTTCACCTTGAGCTGAAGGGGTTAGGGTCAGTGCCCAGGCTAGAGTATGAGACACACAACTGGAAAAAAGTGAGGTTTAATTAAAATACTTTTCCTATTTGCTAATTAAGAGAACATTCTTTGGAAGATGAACACTGATGTACACCAGAATTGGAGTCAGAGCTCAAGGTTCAAGTGTAGCACATACATATGCTGTCCTCTCATACTGTAGCATTGTAATATTGTGTCCTACAGGGTTCTTAAAGGTCCAAGGTTGAAAAGCTTAATATCCTCCACAAGCGCTTTGTGATAAGCTGTTGGCTTGTATTGCCAAGGTCATTACAGTTCTGAACCTAGCAGAGCACAAGTAGCTCATACCCATCACCCTAGCTCAGGAGGCGGAGGTCTCAGGATCACAGGGTGAAGCCAGCCAGAGCAGGAGATCTATGACAAAATGACTTCCACTTCTGAAAGTTTAGATGTTCAAGAGCTTCCTGTGTTTCCTTTGGTGATGAGAAGTTACTTGCACATTAACTGTTCTTAGAGTTCTCGAGCTATAGAAGAAGGAAAGAAACATTATTGACCTATCCTGGATTCAAATGAAGTTCTCAGGATACAAGCCCTAGCCCTGTTAGCAGGAAGAACTCCAGTGTAACACTGTAATTGAAGGACAGAAAAAAGTTTCAAAAGCCAGGTTAGGTGCAGAGACCAGGTCTACAGGATTAGGAGGCAGAATGTACACACTCAACAGTGAAGTGAGCTGCAAAACCAATTCATTTATTCCAGGCACAGCCAGCAATGGGGGAAAACCTGTAACATTTGTTAAAGTTACACCAGGCTCAGGCTTTACTCAGCCTCTTCAAACAATGACTAATTAACCTTCTTCCCTCATGTGAAGGGAGACTCAGGCTACCTTTAGGTTACCAATAGAGAGCCAGTTTAGTGGGGGAGAGGGGAGGAACAGAGTAGGAAAACCCTGCTCTCTGGTCTTAAGGAGTGGGTTTTTGACTCTCCATCTATCAGATTTGAAGACCCTTCTACCTCTGCCAGTCCATTCTCCTTCCTTCATTCTCCACATAATTAATGCAAATCCCCAGACTAACTAGAGGCAGGACTGTTTCTATTTTGTCTCCAAGCACATGAGTTAGAACCTAGCTGTGCCCTCTTGGCTCTGGGACCCTTGGTTGCCTGAGAAGTGGGAAAGAGACAGTCTTCCTGCTCTGTGGTTATGTGAAGGCACACTGCAGAAGGCCTCATGACTGGGAAGTGTTCCCTTCTTTCCTCCTGACGTCGAGAACCAGATTACTCTGTTATCTTTCTTCCTTCCTTCCTTCCTTTCTTTCTTCCTTCCTTTCTTTCTTCCTTCCTTTCTTTCCTTCTTTCTTTCTTTCTTTCTTTCTTTCTTTCTTTCTTTCTTTCTTTCTTTCTTTCTTTCTTTCTTTCTTTCTTTCTTTCTTTCTTTCTTTCTTTCTTTCTTTCTCTCTCTCTCTCTCTCTCTCTCTCTCTCTTTCTTTCTTTCTTTCTTTCTGTCTTTCTGTCTTTGTCTCTCTGTCTCTCTGTCTCTGTCTCTCTGTCTCTCTCTCTATCTATCTATCTACCTACCTACCTACCTACCTACCTACCTACCTACCTACCTACCTAGGTATCTCTTTGCCAGGTCTTGGGTTGAACTTAAGGCCTGGGCACTGTCTATAGTACTCTACTACTTGAGCCACAACACCAATTCTGGCCTTTTCTGTGTATGTGCTACCTAGGAATCGTACCCAGGGCTTCTTGCATACTAGGCAAGCACTCTCTCACTAATCCACATTCCCAGATCCCTCATATTTCTCTTTATGGTAGTTTTTACGAAGTATGCTACCATTTTACGTCCCCAAGTTTAATTTTCTGAAGACTGGTTACTTCTAAGAAACCCTATCTTCTGTTCCCCTGCCTGATTTGTGACTGTCCCTGCATTGTCCTCATAATAAAATGTAAATAAAGACTGCTGAGAGCTTCAGTGTGCATCATATAAGGACACAGGCCTGGAACCCTGGAAGAGAAAGCAATGGGCCTGAAATGAAGAGAATGATGCAGTATGCGCAAGGATCATATCTGAAAAATAAATAAATAAATAAATAAAAGAAGCAGCATTGCATACAGTGTGTTTGCACTCAGGGAGGTAACATACACACATAAGTAGGTAGGGCACTGATACATAAACGTGAACTTCTCTTTTTGAAAAATTTTTGAGGCTATCCCATGGCTTAAACTCAGGGCCTGATGCGTTCCTCAGCTGTTTTTCCCAAGGCTGAGGCTTTACCACCGCCACAGCTCCACTTCCACCCATCTGGTCATTAATTGGACATAAGTGCATCCCAGGCTTTCCTGCCTGGTCTAGCCTGTTTCTTCTGTTCGGCTTTCTCTCTCAAAGCTTGATCTCTACCTTCTGGGCCAGTGCTCCACTTCTGGTTTTCTGGTGGTTTATTGGACATAAGAGTCTCACAGACTTCCTGCTCATGCTGACTTTGAAGGGTGATCTCCCAAAGAGGTTTCAAGCTGCTTTCCTCAGGGATTCACCAAGGAGCCCCTCCACACAAACCTGTAGTCTAAATCTCGAGAAGCACTAGAGAAAAGTGATGCATGAAGATGCTTCTAGTGTATTCTAGATACTTAAGGTTGGAGACACAAAACACTGATAATTATTAGATCATTTTATAGGCAAAAAGAGCAATGTAGACAGTATGAGAATCACTCTAGCTTTTGGTCCTATCATCTTGAGACAGTAAATTGCTGTAGCTCAATGCTAACTGACAGAGCTGGCATGTCCTTTGGACATTTGCTCCCAAATCCTGTGACACTCATTTTTCACTTTTGGTTTCAAACCTATGAACAGATGATAAGATGAGGAGAGAAAATCCTTCTCAGACAAAGCAGCTATAAAAAACAATGGGTAGTTAACTTATAAATTCATAACACTGGTATGACCCTGTTAAGAAGTCAGATTTTCCAGATTAAAAAAAGAAGAAAAAAAAGAAGGTGCCAGTGGCTTCTCATTGTAATCCCAGATCCTCAGGAGGCTGAGATGTAGAGAATCTGAGTTTGAATCCAGACAGCATAAGAAAGTCTATGACACTGTTATTTCTAAGAGATCACAGAAAAACAAAAAAAAAGAGATCACAGAAGTGGGGTTTTGATTCAAGGTTAATACACTACCCTTGAGAAAAAGGATCTCAGGAACAATGCCTAGGGTCATAGTTCAACACCAGGACCTGCCCCCTCAAAAAGAGCCTGTACCTCCATGTCTTTGTGTATGTATGTATTCTTATAGGTGAAGCTTCAGAGTAGGTATGATGAATGGCACCAAGCTAGAAAATTTGTATCCAATAAAATGATTTCATAACAGAGACTGCTTTCATGACAGTGCATGTTCTCGGGCTCCCTTCACTGTTCCCAGTATAGCCTGAGGGTTTCTCTGCATCCCAGGCCTGCTGGAAGAAGTCTCTCATTGTCTGGACAGGCAGACAAAAGGCCTGACTTCTGTACAGCTGTGTAACAAACAACCCCATCCGTGTCAGATAGTGAGAATGAGTGTGGGTGGGCTCTGAAGGTCAGGAGAAAAGGTCTATTTTTAGCCCAATCTATTTCTTTCTCCAGTGCTCTGGTCTGACAGGAAGCCTTCATTTGTGCCACCTCCCGTGGCAGACCAAGTCCTGTGCACTTATCCTGCCATTGTGAGACTATATTCCAGTGTTCAGATACAGTGCTCAATATAATTCAGCAGTCCTTCTGGCAGACAACTAGGGCACTGAAACTCATGAAATGTTTCATTGAGGACGATGATGGGCCTATGATGCCTCTCCTAAGTTTCTAGAAGCTTGGAAATTCCAAGCACATGTTGGATATCACAAAGCTTCCTGTCATCTAGGGCTGGTGAAGCTCTTCAGGTTTTGAAACATTTGACCTCTCCTACTTGGGGCTTGGCTGGCTAGGTTTTGGGGTTGAAAGCAGGGCTGGGGTGCTGACCATGAGGTCAGTGTAGAAGCCCAGTGCTTTACCATTTTGTCTAACAGCATCACTTCTAGTCTGTGAGTGTGTGTGTGTGTGTGTGTGTGTGTGTGTGTGTGTGTTCGCGCGCGCGTGCTCGCCCGTGTGTGCACAGGCACATACACCATTCTTGGAGGTTGAACTCAGGTCCTGAGCACTGTACCTATTTTCTCTTGTATAAGGATACCACTCTCCTACTTGAGCCACAGAGACACTTCAAGCTTTGAGAAATCAAACCCAGGGTTTCATATATGCAAAGCACTCTACACTCTACACTTTCACACCCCTCTACTTCAGGTATGTTAATTTGTTTCTGTCTTTTCTTTATTGTTGTAGGAGTTGAAGTCTGGGCCTGGGTACTGTCCTTGAGCTGTTCTGCTCAAGTCTTGTGCTCTACCACTTGAGCCAAACACCACTTCTGCTTTTTTGGGGGTCCATAGGAACTAAGTGTCTGAAGGACTTTCCTGCCCAGGCTAGCTTTGAACAATGATCCTCAGATCTCATCCTCCTGAGTAGCTAGGATGGCAGGCATGAGCAACAAGCACCCAGATTCCACTTCGGGTTTCTTAGTGGTTAATTGGAGATAATAGGCTCATGGAGATAATTGGAGATAATAGCTTTTGTGTCTGGGATAGTTTGGAACCCAGATACTCAGATCTAAGCTTCCTGAGAAGGCAGGATGAGAGACCTCACCTATCCACCCCTAAGCCTTGGCACTCTGTTGCAAGGGGGTTCTTGGCTCCACGTGGTGGAGTGCTAGTCATAAGCCCAAGAGGTAAGGGCCAACATCTAGACCGAGTTCAAGGTTCATGACTGAGAAAAAACAAAACAAAACAATTGTCTGCAGGAGACAACTTACTAGTCTTCAGTAATACATGTTTGTCCCTGCCATGGGGACATATATGAGCCTCAATATTCCTGTCTGCATAATCATCTCAGTTGTGGAGATCTTACAAGGACCCGAAGAAAGAATGCACCCTGTGAAGGACACAGCACATTGCACTCTTTGCATGACTCAGCACACAGCATCCTTTGAAAGACTCAGCACCCAGTACCCAATGCAGGATGCAGCAAACTGCACCCTATGAAGGACTCAGCAGCTAGCTCTATTCCACAAGCTTTCATTAGAAATAGAGTGCTTTCATAAGTATCACCATTCTTTGAGGAACATTTCACAAACGACACAAGTTCACATCTAATGGTTTAGTGTGGTGTTTTTTTTTGGGGGGGGGGTTAACAATGGGGCTTGAACTCAAAACATGAGGATACTATTCTAATAACATTTGCTCAAGGCTAGAGCTCTACCACTTCAAGCCATATTTCAAAGATTCTAGCAGACTTCCTGTCATGTTTTAAAGCCCCTTAGCACCCAGGATGTGGGGGTAAGCCAGGGTAACCAGGATGATGGTGATAACCCATGGATCTGGGTTGCAGCAGTTTACATCTGGCTAAGTCAGGTTAGGTGGCAGCTGTCAGCACCAGATTCCTAGATTGCCCTGTGATGAGGTCTTTGAAGTCCTGTCCTTCTTGTCCTTCTATAATTGCAGTTAGAACATTCTACCTTTTTTTGGCGGCAGTCATGGGGCCTGAGTATGGGCTTTGACCCTGTCCCTAAGCATTTGTGCTCAAGGCAAGCACATAATTGAATGAAAGACAGCAGAACTTCTGGGTTTTCTCTTTATTTGGCCCTGAGGAATCAAACCCAGTGCTTCATGCTTACTTGGCAAGCATTCAACCACTGAGCCCCAGGAGTGAATGAGATATAAATAGATAGAGATGGCTGTATATAAATATTATATACACAAAAAGAGAGATGTCTGCATATTATTAAATTATAGATAACATTACTACCAATTATTAGGTATTAAATTATGTCTCCATTTAATGATGTGTCCCAGTTAACAATTAATAAACCATTAATTAAAATTACTCAATATCCTGTTATTGTTTATCACATATGTACATACATTCCTACATATAATTATGTATTTTATAGAATGAGACAGATTTCTATATATTATTAAATTATGCATCGTGTTACTACCAATTATTAGGTATTTATATTTCCATGAAATTTTTATTCTGTTAATGCTTAATAAAATATTAAACTTAATCCACGTCCTATAATTTTTGTGTCTAATTTTATCCTAGAATGATTCCCTACTAATTCAACCTTTTTTTCATTTATTGTGATGACAATTCTTCCACCTATGACATTTTTTACATTTATGACATCCTATTACATAGCATATAGATTTGCATCTGAATTATACATCCTACCTGCCATTGAGCACTTTCAAAGAAAAAGAAAACATGTGTCATGCTCGGCTTCTCACTCCACAATTACTTGTTTGGCAGTACTGGGATCTAAACTCAGGGCCTAGAAGGCTCAGTTCATGAATGGGTGACTGTCAGCACAGCAACCTCTAGCCAATTCAGCTGCCAGGCAGTTCCTAGGCCCTGAGATTGAGCACCGTATGTTGACCCCATATTGCACCTAGTGTAGTTACTCATTTTATTTTTCATTTTATTCATTTATTTACCACTTACTTTATTGACTGTTATTACACATGAAATATTTATTACATTTATTACATAGGATATAGTTTTGCCTATGTATGAAACTTCACCTGACACTCAGAACTTTCACAGAAAAGGAAAACGTGTCACCATGGGCTTCTTACTCTATGATTCAAATTTGTGAATGCTGGCATCTGAACTCACAGTCTACAAGGCCCAATTCATTAATGGGTACTTGTCAGCATGGCAGCCTGGAGCATATTGAGCTGACTAGCATTTCCAACACAAAATAAGAACACATTGAAATGCAGATGTTAGTACACAAATAAATATAGATCATTATAGAGTGCCAAAGATGTCTACATATTATTCAGCTATATAGACTACATTCCTACCAATTCTTGAGTATTTATTATGCCTCCATCTAATTAAAATTATTGTTTTCATCCTTAATGAATTATTAATTAAATCAACCACTATCCCGAAATATTGCATACATGTAATTAATAGTATTCTTTGAATGTGTCAAAAATATTCATTAAAATCAATTGGCCTCCTAAAATCACTTAAATTGTATAGTAGTATTCAGAAATAACTAATTCAACCTTGCTATTAATAATCTTCCATCGGTATTCCTATGAATAGGAACGAGACTCTTAGGATCTCTTAGGGGTCAGGACCGGGCTTCAAACACAGGGCCTGTGTTGCTGTGTTGGCCTACGGCTTCCCTGGTAGCCTGCCAGCTTTCAGCAATGCCAGGTTACCAACGTTTTTTAACCGTGTCATTCAGACCCAGGATGGTCACCTAGCAAAGAAAAAAATGTAAAATTGGCAGCCATCTGCAAATTGCCAGTGGTTTTTCTGTTTTGCATTAATTATTTTTTTTCCTGTCAGCCATTGGGGCCTAGGAACCCAGGTTTGGCTGCAGGTCCAGAGGCTGCACCCCAGCCTGGAGTGATCAAACCTGAGGCAGAATTGCCACGACCTGAGTTCAAGCCCTGTGCTTGACAAAATAAAAATACATACAGGAGTTCCGGGAAGATGGCAGAGGAGAAGCTGGAGGCTAAACAAGCTCTCACATAGAAAGCAGTTTTAGTGCTCCAGTGAACAGTCCTAAGCCAGAGAATCACACCAAGTGTGCCATCACAGTACAGAGAGTTAGGCCAGAGAGGGAAAATCCAGGCAAGGAAACAGATCTGCGCACTTGTCAGCAGCCACCGCTGTGGCAGCAGTGGCTGCTGTGGCGGCCGTAGACGCCATACCTGCAACACAGAGAGTCCAGGACAACTACTCCAGATGCAGCAGGCGAGTTGATTCTACTCAACACCAGCAAGAACTGACAAGGAGCAGACATCTTCATCCTGCAGATTGCAGACCAGAGACGACCCAAGAACCAAGACTCTGGCATGAGTAGAAGCCTGACATCCTCACTCCTTCTCAGGGAGCAGAGGAGGTAAGGCCACCTCTCCCCACCCCACTACCAGAGATCTCTATCTTTGATGCTGACAAAGGCCTGGATGACCAGCTAGGTCCAACTCAAGCCTTGAAAGAAAACAAGAGTCAGGTCACAGGAACCTATCCTGACTGGCCAGGCTCAGCTCCAACCAACATAAAGTCAGCTAGCACAGATGAGCAAGCTCCACCAGCCCCAGGAGTGGCTTTCTTCACTGGGTAAACAGAGCCAGAGGCTGCCCCTCCCTATAGTAGCCTTGACAATCAATTAACATTCAGTAAACATAAACCCTGAGAATAGCTCCAGGCTGGGCTCTGTGAGTGACTCAGAAGCTAGCCCCTCAGGGAAAAGCTACTGTTTGCTAAAAGGCCTCCACCCTACCCAGAACCTATCCTCATAACAGTATCTCCAAACTAGAAGAAACAGCCATCTCCCTCTTTTGTGAAACTCAAAACAGATCTCCTTCCCATTGAACTAGCCTGGGAGGAGGATCACAAAATTGTGGGTAAAGCAGAGCATTTTTCTGCCTGCTCAAACAAACTGACTTAAGAAACCAACCAAGCCATAGGAAAATCAAACACCACAAGCAGACCAGAGACTCCAAAAAGAGACCAGTTACAGACACAAGGGAGATACAGTATCTACCCATCCCCCCAAAAAATATCAAATAAATCTTTTTTATACGTTTTATAAATTTTTTTAAAATTTTTAAAATTGTTAATTTTTAAAAATTTTTTTATTAACTCTTTTTTCTTCCTCTTTTACTTTTTATTTTAGGGGTATGTGTGTGTGTGTGTGTGTGTGTGTGTGTGTGTGTATGATTTTTTTTCTTTTTTTTCTCTTTATTTATTTTTTTGTTTACCTCTACAGACTTTTGATCCTTTTCTTTCTTTCTTCTTTCTTTCTTTCTTTCTTTCTTTCTTTCTTTCTTTCTTTCTTTCTTTCTTTCTTTCTTTCTTTCTTTCTTTCTTTCTTTCTTTCTTTCTTTCTTTCTCATTCTTTTCACTTTTTCTTCTCTTTCGTTCTTCTTTGTGTGACTTAATTGCTGTTCTGCTCATCCTCAGATATACCTGTAGTCAATTATTAGACCTTATCCCCCATTTTGTACACACTTAATCCAGAAATTTATTACTCAGTTCAAAACCTCTTAGACTTAAATTCCTTAATAGCAGTATTACCTCTATATACCTATATTATATTTTAAGCATTTTTATTTGCAAGTATTTTACATCTCAATCTATCCCTCCCCTTCTCTTATCCTATCCCTGTTCTTCTCTGAAAATTATATTGTTAATTTGCATGATTTACAAGTGTTTCACTTTTTAATTTTTAATTTTTGTTTCTATTTTTCTTGTCCCTTTTTTCTTTCTCTTTCTTTTTTTCTCTATCTCCACTATTGTACTATGCAACCTATTTCCCGCTTTGAGATTAGGATTTAGTCAAGTTAACTATCCCTCTACTTTTCCATATACCTCTATTCCTATTTTTACCCACATATCTTCCTAAACCTAATAATGTGTGCTTTGCCTAATTCTTCTTTGCAGTTCGCAGCACACTAATACATAGTTGTTTGATTTTGAATAGATATATCTGTTGAACTAGATTGTATCTGCAGAATTTTTACTGTGCAACTACAGACTTTGGTTGATGCTTGCCTTAAGATAGTGTTCTAGGAAAAAACTGGTGTTACATTCATTCCAAATGGGCAGAACAAACCTGAAAAACACAAGAAAAATGGCAAGTCCGGGTATCTCAACTCCCACTCATGGTAATCAGGGGACAGAACAGAAAATGAATAATCCAAAGGAGAGTTCCCAAAAAGCTCTACAAACACTACTGGTAAACATGGTAAATGAAAAGATTGAAAATCTGCAAAGACTGTGTGAGTGTGATAGGTAGAGAGAGGAATATCATGAGCATGAAGAAGCTACTCAAAGACTGATAAAGGAATTGTATGAGCAGCTTGAGAACACTCAAAGAGAAATAAAGGAATGGTGTGAGCAGGCTGAGATCAGTCAAAGAGAACTACATGAATTGCGTGAACGTAAGGAAGCTAATCAAAGAGTGATACAGCAATTGAGAGAGCAGGATGAGTATACACAAAGATCACTAATGGCATCCATGGAATCCATAAACAGAGAGCTGAAAGAAGTCAGGGAGTCCACAAAGGGAATGCTGAATGGAACCCAACAGAAGGAATGGGAGTCCAAGGAAACCATAACCAATCAACTAAGTGATTTGAGAATAAACACTGAACACCAAGTTAAGAAAGTGAAGAAGTTCATACAAGATCTAAAACAAAGCTCCAACAAAGAATTTGAAGCCATCAAAGCCAAACAACTAGAAGGAAAAGAAATAAATAACAAAGTAGAAAGTCTTGATAGTAGATCGAATCTCGGGGATTGAAGACAGCCTAGATATTATAGAGAAAGAACATACAACCATTCAAGAAAAATCCAAGAAGTATGATAGAGCTATTCAACACGTGGAAGAGACCATCAGAAGGTTTAATCTGAGGACAATGGGTGTAGAGGAACACCTAGAAACAGAAGTTAATGGTCTAGGAAATTTGTTTAACAGGATCCTAGCAGAGAACTTCCCAAACATGCAAAAAGATAGGCCTATTCAGATACAAGAAGCTTTTAGAACTCCAAATAGACCAGACCAGCACAGGATATCTCACCACTACATTATAATCCACACAGGATCAATTCAGACCTAGGAAAAGATCCTTAAAGCTGTAAAGGAGAAAAGATCAATCACCTATAAAGGAGAACCAATTAGAATCACCTCAGATTTCTCAGCAGAGACAATTAAAGCAAAAGAGCTTGGAATGATGTATGCCCTCCCCTAATGATAAGCAAATATCAACCAAGAATACTATACTCAGCTAAACTCTCACTCATAACCCAAGGTCAAAGAAAATCCTTCCATAGCAAAGAAAAATTGAAACAATTTATCTCCACCAAACCATCCATACAAATGATTCTTAAAGATGTCCTGCACATAGAAAACCAACAAGACCACAATAAAGGCCAAGAAACTGGACCCAAACTGAGAATCCAAGAAGCATAGGAAGAACTCAGTTGCCACAGCCCCCAAGAAGGTGGATAAAATGGAAGAAACTCCCTAATATCTCTCAGTCCTATCTCTCAACATTAATGAAGTTAACTCTCCAATTAAGCGACATAGACTGTCGAGTTTGACTAAAAAGCAAGATCCTTCTATCTGCTGCCTTCAGGATTCACGTCTTGCCCATAAAAACAAAAACATTTTCAATATGAAAGTATGGAACAAAATCTACCAAGTAAACGGCCCCCATTATCAAGTGGGAGTTGCAATACTAATATCAGATAAAATAGACTTCAAATTAAAACTAATGAGAAGAGATAAAGAAGGTCACTACACACTAATTAATGGATATCTCCTTCTGGAGGACATTACAATTCTAAATATCTTTTTGCCAAACAACGGAGCACCCAAATTTATCCAAGAAACACTACTTTCCCTGTAATCCCACATAGATCCAAGGACATTCATTGTTGGGGACATTAACACACCACTTTTCCCACTAGATAGATCAACTCGGCAAAAACTCAAAAGAGAAACTGCCGACCTAAACAATTGTATAGATCAACTAGATTTAACAGACACCTACCGAATATTTCAACCAGCAGCATCAGAATACATGGTTTTCTCAGCAGCACATGGAACATTTTCCAAAATAGACCATATTTTAGGCCACAAAGCAAGCTTGTCTAAATTCAGAAACATTGAATTTATATCTTGCATTCTCTCAGAACTCAAGGGAATAAAATTAGAACTCCACACCAAAAGCCACCGAAGAGGGTGCTGTAACAATGAAAGGAGCCTGAACAACACACTGCTGAATCACAATTGGTTCATGGAAGAGATTAGAAAGGAAATTCAAGTGTTCATGATGTTCAACAAAAATGAGCACACAAACTACCAGCTCCTTTGTGAAACAGTAAAGGCAGTACTCAGAGGCAAGTTTATAGCTCTGAGTTCTTACATCAACAAATTGGATAGATCTGAAACAAACAAGTTAATGGGACATCTGAGCCTCCTTGCAAAAGTGCAATAAAATAAACCCCAATCCAGTAGACGGAAACAAATAATTAAAATTAAATCACAATAAAACGAATTAGAATTAAAAAAAAAACATAGAAAGAATCAACAAAACAAAGAGTTGGTTCTTCAAAAAAAATCAATAAAATTGACAGATACTTAGCAAATCTTAGCTGAAAAAGAGCAGAACACCCCAAATAAATAAACTGAGAGATGAGAATGGAAACATCACCACAGAAACAAACAAGATTCAGAACATAATAAGGGAATACTTCTCAAAACATAATGCTAATAATTTTGAGATCTTGGCAGAAATGGACCTTTTCCTAGCAAATATTGACATGCCAAAACTAAACCAAGATGAGTTAAACCATCTTAACAGGTCCATATCAAGCATTGAAATAGAAATAGCAATAAGACACCTCCCATCTAAGAAAAGCCCAGGACCAGGTGGCTTTACAGTGGAATTCTACAAGGCCTTCAAAGCAGAGCTCACACTAGTACTTCTCCAACTATTCAATGAAATTGAAAGAGAAAGTTCACTACCAAACTCATTCTATGAAGCCATCATAACCCTCATCCCAAAACCAGGCAGGAACTCATCAAAGAAAGACAACAATATATCCATTTCTTTGATAAACATTGATGCAAAACTTCTCAACAAAATTTTGGCCAATCAACTTCAACAATTCATCTAAAAAATCATACACCATGATCAAACAGGGTTCATTTCATGGATGCAAAGCTGGTTCAATATACACAAAGAAATTAATATAATTCATCACATCAACAGGAGCAAGGATAAGAACCACATGGTTATCCCAATAGATGCAAAAAAAGCATTTAACAAGATCCAAAACCGCTTTATGATGAAGGCTCTGGAAAAATTAGGAATCCATGGAACATTCCTCAATACAATGAAGGCTGTATATGACAAACCATTATACTTAATGGTGAAAAACTAAAGCCATTACCTTGTAACTCAGGCATGAGACAAGGATGTCCTCTCCCTCCACTTTTCTTCAATCTAGTATTAGAATGCCTAGCTACAGCAATACGACAATATACAATAAAGGGGATCCAAATAGGGAAAGAAGAAGTAAAACTCTCCTTTGCAGATGACTTGATCTTTTATTTAAAGAATTCCATAGACTCCACTCCCAAATTACTTAAGCTGATTCAAAATTTTGACAGAGTACCAGGGTATAAAATTAATCCTAAAAATATATGGCTTTTCTGTATGCCAACAATGAGAAAAGTGTTACTGAAATTAGGAAAGCAACTCCATTCATAATAGCCCCACAAAAAATAAAATACCTAGGAATTAACTTAACGAAAGAAGTGAAGGACCTCTATGATGAAAACTTTAAAAACTTGAAAAAGGAAATTAAAACAGAACTTAGAAATTGGCAAAACTCCCATGCTCCAGGATTAGAAAGATCAACATCGTGAAAATGGCAATACTTCCCAAGGGTATCTGCAAATTCAATACGATACCTATCAATATTCCAACCTCATTATCCAAGATAATAGAAGAGGCAATCCAAACATTCATGTGGAACAATAAAAGACCCTGGATAGCAAAAACGATCCTTAACAGAAGGAGGAATATCAATAACAAATTCCAAACTCTACTACAAAGCCATAATAATCAAAACAGCTTGGTACTGGCACAAGAACAGACCTCAGGACCAATGGACTAGAATTGAAAACCCAGAAATGAACCAACAGTCCTAGAGCCATCTAATCGTCTATAAGGGAGCTAAAAAAATGGAATGGAAGAAAGACAGCCTCTTCAGTAAATGGTGCTGGCAAAATAGGTTACTTGTAGAAAACTAAGGATAGACCCTTATATATCAACCTGCACCAGAATCAACTCCAAATGGATCAAAGACGTTGGAGTCAAAGCAGAGACGCTGAAAACATTACAGTATGGAATAGGAGAAACTCTAGGTCTCATTGCCACTGGCTGAAATTTTCTTAATATATACCCAGAAACACAACAAATCAAAGAAAGGTTGGACAAACGGGATGGCATGAAATTGCAGAGCTTCTACATGGCAAAGGACATAGCTAGCAAGATCATTAGAAAGCCCACGGATTGGGAGAATATCTTCACTAGCCATACAATGGACAAGGGTCTCATATCTAAAATATACCTGGAACTCAAAAAATTAAATCCCCCAACAACAAATCTTCAAAGAAACAACTGCCCAATAAATAAGTGGGCTAAAGACTTAGAGAGAAACTTCTCTGAAAAGGAAAGAAGGATGGCCAATAGACACATGAAGAAATGCTCAACCTCCCTAGCCATAAAAGAAATACAAATCAAAACAGCATTGAGATACTACCTCACCCCAGTTACAATGGCTATAATCAAGAACTCTAATAACAACACATGCTGGAGGCTATGTGGACAGAAGGGAACCTTACTGCATTGTTGGTGGGAGTGTAACCTTGTTCAACCACTTTGGAAAGCTGTATGGAGGTTCCTCAAAACACAGTTCCCCTATGACCCAGCAATCCCACTTTTGGGCATTTACCTAAATGTTCACATACAAGACCACACTAAAACTACCAGCACAACTATGTTTATTGCAGCATTATTTACCATAGCTAAGATATGGAACCAACCCAGATGCCCCTCTGTAGATGAATGGATCAAGAAAATGTGATATATATATATACAGAATGGAATTCTATGCCTCCATCAGGAAGAATGACATTGCCCCATTTGTTAGGAAATGTAAAGACTTGGAAAAAAATTATATTAAGTGAAGTAATCCAGACCCAAAGAAACATAGGTCCCATGGTTTCCCTTATTCGCAATAACTAGTATACGTCTGAGTCAAATAGAAAAGTTCAGATAAGTTGATGTTAAGTAAATGATCCCTAAGATATATATTCACATGTTTTTTTTTTCTTTCATGCGATTGTTTCTAACACATTTATAACTGATTTCTTTTTTGCTTTGTATGTCCCTCTCCCACGGTAAAACCCCTGCTTTCACTGTATTTGATGGCGGTATAATTTTTGGAGGGGAAGGGAAAAAACAAATCATTTAAATAGGGAAACAGGTGGACCTATTGCAACAATGAGATGTACAATTAGTTATGTCGAAAATGAACATTACAACTTTGGTGGGGGTGTAGGAGATTCGGGTGGGAAGGCGGTGGGAGAATGGGAAAGGATGGTAAGGGGAATAAAAGGAGGAGGTTGCAATACTTGATAAGAAATGTACTCCTTATCTTGCCCATGTAATTGTAACCCCTCTGTAAGTATTTTCACAATAAAAAAAGAAAATATATACATACATGCATACATACATACATACATACATATATTAAAAATATTTAAAATATTATGAGAGGGGTTGGGAAGGTGGCTCAGTGGTAGAGCGCTTGCCTTGCATGCCTGAGGCCCTTGGTTCGATTCCTCAGCACCACATAAGCAAAAAGAAAAAAGCCGGAAGTGGCGCTGTGACTCAAGTGGTAGAGCGCTAGCCTTGAGCTGAAGAGCTGAGGGACAGTGCCCAGGCCCAGAGTTCAGGCCCCACAACCGGACCCAAAAATAAAATAAAATAATAAAATAAAATAAAATATTATGAGGCTCCTTTGCTTGGAATTCATGACATTTTTTCTCCCAGGCCTGGGATTTGAACTCAGGGTCTGGGTAAATCTACCACTGTGTGGGAAGGGGAACCTCACTGTGCTAGAAGAAAAGAAAGTCAGGCCTGTTCCTACAGCCTGAATTCTAGTCTTAGCACTCAAAAAGGTATATTTGTATACATTTTAAATACATGATTTATATTTATACACACATGTTTATTTCATATTGTGGTTAGTATATTCATTTTATTTGGTGTTTTATTTATTTCTTCTCTATTTTAGTGAGTATGATTACACATATAACATTTTTTGCATCTTATTACATAAGACATAGATTTGCCTATGTATTCTACATCATTCCTGAGATCCAGGACTTTCACAGATAAATTTAAAAAGTGGGACAATTGGATTTTCCATCAGAATTAAGTTTTTGGCAGTTCTGTGACTTGAACTCAGGGCCTAGCAGGCCCAATTCATGAATGGGTAAATATTAGCACAGCAGTCTGATGCAAATGAAGTTGGCTGCGAAATTTGAAGACCTGAGATCAAGCCCTAGGAATGGCCAATATATAAACATATAGATGTTTAGATCGCAGTGTGTCCGTGTGTGTGCATGTGTGTATATTTACATATGTATATGCATCTATAAATATATACAGAGAGACGCAAATAGACATTTTTGTAGCTTCTAGTGTATAGCCCTATATAAAATGTGATGTCTATATCTTTTTTTTTTTTTGTCGGTTGTGGGGCTTGAACTCTGGGCCTGGGCGCTGTCCCTCAGCTCTTCAGCTCAAGGCGAGCGCACTACCACTTGAGCTACAGCGCCACTACCGGTTTTCTGGTGATTTATTGGAGATAGGAGTCTCACGGTCTCTCCTGCCCGGGCTGGCTTTGAACCGTGATCCTCAGATCTCAGCCTCCTGAGTAGCTAGGATTACAGGCGTGAGCCACCAGCGCCCGGCTTCTATATCTTATTTTTATATATTCTATTACTACTAATTATTTGGTCTGAAATTATGGCTCCATTAATTAATCATGGTAGAAGACTTAGTAAAGTACTAATTAATCAATGACCTATGTTTATTGCCTACAATCTTATCCTGGAATGACTAGCTAATAAGTAATTCAATTAGTACATTTCAAACATTCTATTAGTGTTTGCATAGATAGGAACCAGTTTCCTAGGATCTTCAGCCATGTTAGATGACAGTTTCAGGATCGAACTCAGGGCCTAGGTGTCGGGGTTGGACTCAGGCTTCACTGACAGCCCCCCAGCCTTCCTCCATGCAAGGTCACATACAATTTTCAAGTCAAGTCATTGAGACCCACGAGGGTCACAGTGCTAAGGAAACAAAGGTAAAACTGTTGTGTAAAACTTCCTGGATTTTTGCTCCTCCATTTTTGTTGGTTTGATGTATTTTTGCCAGTGCTGGGAGTTGAACTCAGGTCCTAGGATCCCTGGATCATGTGTGGGTGTAAAATCTGTACCCCTTACTAGGGTAATCATGGTTTAAGACACAATAAAATTCTTCCTGAATAAAGGAACTCAAGTAAAATGTCTAGGCTCACAGTTCAAGCCTCAGGACCTGCCACAAATAAAGAGCCAGTAACTCCATGTGTCTGTATATGTATGTATGTATTTGTATCAGTGAATATCCAGAGTCTCTATGAAGAAAGGCACCCCGCTAGGAAATTTTCTTTGGATAGAATGATTTCACAACACAGAGAGTGCTTTCAAGGCAGTGCATGTTCCAGGGATCCCCTGTTCCCAGTGTAGCCTAAGGGGTTCTTAATACCCCAGTCTGCTGGAGGAAGTCTGCCTCATTGTTGGAACAGGCAGACAAAAAGCCCCACTCCTGTACAGCTGTTTAACAAACAATTCATCTGGGCCAATTAGTGAAGATAAGTGTGGGCAGGCTCTGAAGGTCAGGAGAAAAATGCCTCTTTGTACTCCAAGCTATCTCTCTCCCCAGTGTTCTGTTTTGACTGGAAGCCTTCATTTGTGCCACCTCCTGTGGCAGGCTAAGTTCCCTGCACTCATCCTTTGTTTGTTAGACTAGGTTTCAGTGTTGAAACAAACTGCTACAATTAATTCAAGAGTCCTTCTGGCTGACAATTAGGGAGCTGAACCTAATGAAATGATATTGGCAATGGTGCCTCCGTGTGTGTGTGTGTGTGTGTGTGTGTGTGTGTGTGTGTGTGTGTGTGTGTGTGTGTGTGTGTGTGTCTGTACACCAGTCCTGATGCTTGAACTCAGGACCTAACTACTGTACCTGAGTTTCTCCTGTACAAGGACAGCACTCTACCACTTGAGCCACAGAGCCACTTCAGGATTTTTTTTCTAGGCATGTGGTACTGAAGATTTAAAGCCAGGGTTTCACACATGCAAAGCAGTCTACCCCTAAGAATCAATCCCAGAACTCCACTTCTGTTTTCTTTCTTTCTTTTCTTGTAAGTTGGAGGAATTGAAGTCTGGGACTGGCTGCCATCTCTGAGCTCTTCAGCTCAAGTCTAGCACTCTACCACTTGAGCTACAGTGCCCCTTCAGGCTTTCTCGTGGTTTATTGGAGATAACCATCTCAAGGAATTTCCTGCCCAGACTGTCTTTGGACCGTGACCTGGGATAATTTTGAACTGATATCCTCAGCTTCCTGAGCAGGCAGGATGATAGACCTTAGCTAAAGACACCTAAGCCATGACACTTTGTTGCAAGAGTGTCCTTGGCTCCACATCATAGAATGTTAGCATGAGCCCAAGAAGAATGTCAGAACATAGGCTCTGAGTTCAAGGTTCATGATGGAGAAAACTAAACCAAAAGAATTGTCTGCAGAAGACAAGTCACTAGAGCTCAATATATACATAAATTTGGCCCTGCCTTGGGGACAGTGTATGATCTCCTATCTGAGCCTCAACTTTCTCATCTGCACAATCATCTTGTGGAATTGAACCCAGGGCTTCATACATAGGAGGCGAGCACTCTACAACTGAATCCCAGGAATAACAAGCGTAGAAATAGATATGTAGATTGTTACATATATATATATATATATATATATAGAGAGAGAGAGAGAGAGAGAGAGAGAGATAGATAAAACAAGACAGAGATGTCTGTATATTATTTAATTATGTATACTATATTACTACCAATTATTGATAAATTATTCCTTCTTTTATTTAAGTATTATGGTTGAATACATAACAAAGTATTAATTGAAAATTATTCAATGTACTATAATTATTGTGTATAATTTTATAATATAATCATACACTAACTACTAATGTGTTACTTTACAACATTCCATTCGTATGGATATATATCGGAATGCATTTCTTAGGATCTCCCGCGATTCATAGGTGGCAGTCCTGGGATTCACACCGTGGGCCTAGGTTGCTGGTTGGTGCTATGGCTTTCCCTGATAGCCCACCAAACTTCATCAGTACAAGGTCAAATAAAAACTTACTGTGTCCTGTCATTTAGACACAGGATGGTTGCAATGCAAAGGACAAAACGATGTAAAACTGCCTTTTGGAACTTCCAGTTTTATCTTTTTCCTTTTTATTCTACCTTCTTATCTTCTTTTTTTTTCAGTATTGGCGCCAGAAATCTAGGTCTGGGTGCTGTCCCTCAACTCTTCAGCTCAAGGCTATCGTTCTACCACTTGAACCATAGCACTATTTCTCCTTTTTTCTGCTTATGTGGTGGTGAGGAATCGAACCCAGGGCCTTATGCATGCAAGGCAAGCACTCTATTACTGAGCCACCTTCCCAGTACTTCTCCTTTATTTTTTTGCCAGTCTCAAGATTTGAACTCGGGTCCTAAGATCTCATGATGGGCTGTGGGTCCAGAGGCTGCATCCTAGCCTAGGATGATGAAGCTGAGGCAAAGTTGCCATAAGCTGAGTTCAAGACCCAGGCCAGGCCAAAAAAAATGAAGGCCCCGGCTTGTAATTTGCACCATTTTTCTGTCAGGCCTGGGATTTGTACTCAGGGTCTGGGTAACAAACACTGTGGCACTGTGGGGGAGAAGAAGCTCACCATCGTTTAAGACAAGAATTTCAGCCCAGTTTCCAGAGCCCAAATTCAAACTCCAGCAATGAAAAAATAATACTTAGATATGAGATTTATTTACATACATGGGTTTACTCCATATGACATTTATTACCCTTATTTTTTATTTTATGTAATATTATTACATATATAACAGTTATTCCATTTATTACATCTTATCACATGGATATATTTGCATATGGATTATACAACATGCTGAGACCCAGGACTTTCACAGAGAAGAAAAAATGTGTAAAAATTGGCTTCTGAATCCACATATAAAATTTTGGCCATGTTGGGATTTGAACTCACAGCCCACAGTGCCCAATTCATGAAAGGGTCAGTTGTAGAACAAAAGCCTTTGCCAAACTGAGCTGCCAGCCAGTTCTGAGGACCTGGGAACAAGCCATAGTAGTGGCTGATATATAGATATAGATATAGATAGATATAGGTATAGATATAGATAAATTGATAGATGTGTAGTTTGCAATATATATTAGAGAAACAATGTGAGGATATTAAATTATATATTATGAATTATTGTTAAATTATGCCTCCATTTAATGAAGGATCATGATTGAATACTTATTAAAGCATTAATGTAAAAGTAGTCAGTATTTGTTAATTGGGAGAATCATACCTTGGTGCTAAAATGGAAGACATCATCCACTACTTTTTGTGTAGCATTCTATAAGAGAATTATGAACTAACTGCAAATTTAATTGTTACTTTTTTAACATTCCTTTAAGCATTCACATGATAGGAAAGATTTTCTCAACATATCCCTCCATTTGTAGGTGGCAGTCCTGGCATTTGAACCCCAGGCCTGGGTAGTTAACTTCGAAATGCAACCCATTAGCATGACACTGTGAAGTTTTCAGTTTGTCTCAATGAAAAAAAGAACAAGAAGAACAGAAAACCAGGTGTCATTTGCTCCTCCCTGTAATCCTAGCTCTTCAGGAGTCTGAGAGGTAGAGAATGACAGTTTGAATTCAGCCAGGACAGGAAAGTCCACAGCACTCTTATATCTGAGGGATAAGAATAAAAAATCACCATGAGTGGGGCTGTGACTCACGGGCAGAGTGCTAACCTTGAGCAAAAGGAGCAGGAACAGTGCCTAGGCTCATAATACAAACCCCAGGCCTGCCAAAACAAAATCAAAAACAAAAACAAAACAGAAAAACAACTCCATGTCTCCCCATGTATGTATGCATGCATTTCTATTGGTGAAGGTCTAGAGTCCCTATGATGAAAGGCACCCTGCTGGGAAATTTGCTTTGACTACAATGATTTCATAGCACAGAGAGTGCTTTCAAGATAATGCAAGTTCCAGGGCTCCCCTCACTGTTACCAGTATAGCCTGAGGTTTTCTCCACACCCCAGGCTGCTGGAGGAAGTCTGCCTCATTTTGGGAACAGGCAGACAAAAGGCCTCATACCTGTATAGCTGTGTAAAAGCAACTCCATCTGGGACAATTAGTGAGGAGAGTGGGGAGGCTCTGAAGGCCAGGAGAAAAAGGTCTCTTTGTACCCCCAAGCTATCTTCCCCCCAGTGCTGTTTTGACAGGAAGCCTTCATTTGTGCCACATCCCTTGGCAGGCCAAATTCCCTGCACTTATACTGTCTTTGTTAGACTATGTTCCAGTGTTGAAATAATCTACTAAAATTGATTCAAGGGTCCTTCTGGCAGACAACAAGGGAGCTGAACCTAATAAAATGATTCATTATTGGCAACGGTGCCTTCCTAGGTTTCTGGAAGCTTGCTAATTCTAAGCACATGTGTAATATCACAATGCTTCCTGTCATTTAGGGCTGGTGAAGCTCATCATGTTTTGAAACCTTTGACCTCTCCTAGTTGGGCCCTGAGTGGCTAGGTTTTGGGGTTGAATACAGGGACTGGATGGTGACCATGAGCTCAGGGCAGAAGCTCAGTGCTTTACCATTTGGTGTTACAGCTTCACTTCTGGCATCTGTGTGTGTGTGTGTGTGTGCGTGTGTGTATGTGTGTGTGTGTGTGCATGCGTGCGTGCATGTATATGTGTGCACACACTTGTCCTGGAGCTTGAACTCAGGACCTGAACTCTGTACCTGAGTTTCTCCTGTACAAGCATAGCATTCTACTACTTGAGCCACACAGCTACTTCAGGCTTTTTTCTAGTGATGTGGTACTGAGGAATCAAACCCAGGGATTCATACATGCAAAGCACTCTACCCCTAAGACACATTCCCAGGACTCAACTTCTTTCTTTCTTTTCTTGGAAGTTGGAGGAATTGAAGTCTAGGCCTGGGTTCTGTTCTTGAGCTCTTCAGCTAAAGCCAAGCACTCTACCACTTGAGCTACAGAACCCCTGCAGAATTTTGGTAGTTCACTGGAGAGAAGCCTCTCAAGGAATTTCCTGCCCAGCCTGGCTTTGGACTGTGATCCTCAGCTCTAAATCTCCTGAGTGGCTAGGATGACAGCCGCAAGTCTCCGGCGCCCAGCTTCCACTTCAAGTTTCTAAGTGGTGAATAGGAAATAATAGTTTCATGAGACCTTTTGTGTCTGGGATAGTTTGGAACCGAGATGGTCATATCTCAGCTTTCTGAGTAGGCAGGATGACAGACCTCAGCTACAGATACCTAAACTGTAACACTCTGTTGCAAGGGGTTCCTTGGCTCCACATGATAGGGCACTAGGCATGAGCCCAACAGGGAAAGGTCAGTGGCTAGGCCCTGAGTTCAACGTTTGCAACGGAGAAATATAAACCAAGACACTTGTCTGCAGGAGAAAACTCAGTAGATTTAGAGGTCAGTGGCTAGGCCCTGAGTTCAACGTTTGCAACGGAGAAATATAAACCAAGACACTTGTCTGCAGGAGAAAACTCAGTAGATTTAGGTACATACATAACTTTGGCCCTGACATGGGGACATATCTGAGCCACAAGTTTTTCATCTGCACAATCATCTTACTTGTGGAGCTCTTACAAGGACCAGAAGAAAGAACGTACCCTGTGAAAGACTCAACACACAACACCTCATGAAGGTCTCATCACATAGCTGTATCCCACACACGTCACAAACCACACAAAATTCACATCTAATGATTTACAAGGGTGGGTTTTTTTTTAGGGAGGTGGAGTCAGCCACAGGGATTGCACTGAAAGGTTGGGGGTACTGTCTTAAGATCTTCTGCATAAGGTGAAAGCTCTACCACTTTAAGCCACAGCTCAGAGTTTCTCAGACTTCCTGCCAGGGCTGGGTTTTAAACCCACCAGTGTCAGATCTCAGCCCCAAGTATATTGGATGACCAGGGGCAAGCGAGCCAGCAGCATCTGATTCTGTGGAGCTGGGTTGCACCTGTTTACCTCTAGTTAAGTCAGGTTAGATGGCAACTATCAGCACCAGACTCCCGGCTTGCTCTGTGGTGAGGTATTTACCATGCTATTCTTATATAGTTGCAGTCAGAATATTCTATCTTTTTTTTGTTGCCATTCTTGAGTCTTGAGTAAGAGTCTAGACACAATCCCTAAGCTGTTATACTCAAAGCTAGTGCTCCAGCTGCTTGAGCAACAGCCAGATCTGGTTTTTTCTGTGCACACAGTAATGAGGAATCAAACCCTGGTCTTTGTAAGTACTAGGCGAGCACTTTACCACTGAGCCCCAGTAGTGACAAGTTTTTAAACAGATAAATGTGTAGATTGGTAGATAGATAGATAGATAGATAGATTGGTAGATAGATAGATAGATAGATAGATAGATAGATAGATAGATAGATAGATAGATAGATAGATAGATGTAGATGCATAAAACAAGAGAGAGATATCTGTATACTATGAAATTACATATACGATATTACTACCAATTATTGGCAATTAAATTATTCTTTCCTTTTTTAAGTATCATGATTGAATACATAATAAAGTATTAATTAAAAATTCATCAATGTAGTATAGTTGTTGTGTATAATTTTATAATATAATCATACACTACTAATTTAATTGTTATTTTTATAACATTCCATTTGTATGATGTATATGGGAATGGGTTTTTTGGAATCTCTGTCATTCATTAGTGGCAATCCCGGGATTTGACTTCCAGACCTAAGTTGCCAGTTTCGCTATGGCTTCCTTAATAGCCCGCCAAACATCAGTAATGTAAGGTCATGTACACTTTCTAGGCCTTGTCATTTACACCCAGGATGGTCACAAAATAAAGGAAAAAAAAGTAAAACCACCTTCTCAGTTTTATACTCCTTTTCATTTTTTTTTTTTTGCCAGCCCCAAGATTTGAACTTCGGTCCTAGGATCCAAGGGTTGGCTGTGACAGAGATGCCAAGACCTGAGTGCAAGCCATGTGCTCTGCCAAAAAAAATAATAATGATAAGGCTCTGGTTTGGAATTTGCACCATTTTTCTGGCTGGCCTTGTATTTGAACTCAGGGTCTGGATTAACTCTGTGGCTCTGTGGTTGAAGGGGAAAGGCTCACCCTCCTTGAAGACAAGAAATTCAAAGCAGTACCCAGGGCCTGAATTGAAGCCCCAGCACTGGAAAAAGTAATAATTATTTATGGGATCTATTTACATACATAGGTTTACTGCATATGATGTTTATTACCCTTATTTATTTAGTATTACTACAGATATAACATTTCACTTATTACATCCTATCACATAGGATATATTTGCATAAGGATTATGCATCATACTGAGACCCAGGACTTTCACAGAGAAGGAAAAAAATGTGTCAGAATTGGCTTCTTACTCCATTAATAAATTTTTGGCCATGCTGGGATTTCAACTTACGGCCTACAATGCCCAATACATAAATGAGGTCACAGTCTTAGCACACCAGCCTCCGGCAAACTGAGCTGCCTGCAAGTTCTGAGGACCTGTGATTAAACCATAGATAGATAGATAGATAGATAGATAGATAGATAGATAGACAGACAGACAGACAGACAGACAGACAGACAGACAGACAGACAGACAGACAGACAGACAGATAGATAGATAGATAGATAGATAGATAGATAGATAGATAGATAGATAGATAGATAGATAGATTTGTAGATATATATATGCATACAGAGAGAGAATGTGAGTGTATTAAATTATATGTATTATTACCAATAATTAGATATTAAATTATGCCTTATTTATTGAAGTATCCTGGTTGAATACTTATAAAAGCATTAATTAAAAATTAGTCAATATCCTTCCATTAGGGGAATCATACCATGATGCTAGAATGGAAGATATAAATCCAATAATTTTTGTGTCGCATTCTAAAATAGAATCATGAATTAACTGCAAATTTAATTATTACTTTTATAACATTCCATTAGCATTCACATGAATAGGAATGAGTTTGTCAGAATCTCCTTCCATTTGAGAGTGGCAGTCCTGGCATTCAAACTCCAGGCCTGGGTAGTTTATTTGGAATGCAAACCATTGGAATGAAACCATGAAGATTTCAGATTGTTAGGAGTACAAAAAAGAAAAAACAAGAAGGAAAGAAAACCAGGAACCAGGGGCTCCTGCCTGTAATCCAAGCTCCTCAGGATCCTGAGATGCAGAGAATGCCAATTTGAATTCAGCCAGGGCAGGAAATTCCACGACTATCTTATTTCTAAGAGAACACAGGGGGAAAAAAACCAAGAATGAGGCTGGGGCTCAAGGGCAGAGCACTACCATTGAGCAAAAGGAGCTCAGAGACAGGGCCTAGGCTCATAGTACAAACAAGAAACTGTCGCCCTCCCCCCAAGAAAATGGAGGCAATAACTCCATGTCTCTGTGTATGTATGGATAATGTATGGATGATGGGCATTCAGCAGGTTGTCCATGCCTGGGCAAGCTGGGGCAAGCACTGAAGAGTAATAAGTCTGAGCCAGCAGCTTGATAAAAGCATCCTTCTCTGCCATTTAATAAGTGAAGCTTTATGTAATGGCTGAGGTGTCCCATCGGGACACCTAGTAGGCAGCCACTGCCTCCAGTGAGACCACAGTTCCTAGACTGTAGGAGTTATTGAAGTTTCTGATCTCCATATTGTCTATCCATCTGTAGGATGTGAGCCTAGACCTCTGGGGCCAGGTGGCTATCACCCATTTATCATTCCTCATTGCCAAGATACAGGCTGGTCCCAAATCTTGACAAAGAACTGAAATAGTCAGCAATTTCTATGCTGAAAGGGGTATGCCAATAAATCCCACCCTCATAACTCCCGTTAGAAGTGAGCCTTGGGCTGTGAATATGGCTTAGTCATAGAGTGCTTACCTAGCACGCACTAAGTCCTGGGCTGGATTCTTCAGTACCACAGAAACAGAAAAGGCCAAAAGTCGCACTGTGGCTGAAGTGATAGAGTGCTAGCCTTGAGCAAAAGGAGCTCAGGAACATGCCCAGACCCTGAGTTCAAGCCCCAAGACTGGCAAAAAAAGTGAGCCTGGAGAAACATATTCTTTTGGGACTCAGAGGAGCACCAAGATTATAGGTAAGAGGTAGGGTAGAGGGCGGGTGCTGGTGGCTCACCCCTGTAAGCTACTCAGGAGGCTGAGATCTGAGCATCCCAATTTTAAGCAGGAAAGTCTACATGAAACACTTTTCTCCAATTAAACACCCAAAAAGCCAGAAGTAGAGCTGTGGTTCAAGTAGTACAGTGCTAGCCTTGAGCACAAAAGCTCAGGCATCAGATAGAATCCAGGCCATGAATTCAAACCCCAGGACTGGCGCACACACACACACACACACACACACACACACACACACACACACCAAGATAGAGCATTTGCCAGTCAGCCTGTACAAGTTCCATCTGTAGCAACTCAATATTTAAAAAAAGAGGGAGAAGAAAGGAAAGACTTGCTCCAGGAAGTGATATAACCATTGCCAAAATTCCACAGGAGTTCTAAGATTTGGATACAGTACAAAGAGCCTCAGGCAGAAGATACAGCATGGGCAAAGGTCCTGAGGTGTGTTGTAGAGCAGGTGGTGTGGTTGGAATGAAGTTTCTGTAGCTTCAGAAAAGTCTGTCAGGACATTCAAGGCTCGGTGAAGATTTGTACTTGAGTCATAGGGCAGAGGGTGGGGTCCCAGAATGGGGCCTAGGGGGAAGATTAGCTTGGCTTTTCACCAGGGCCCCCAGCCATTTCCTGTAGCTGGAAGCCTATTTTTCACAGCTACTGACACTCAGAACTCCTTTGCATGGAGGAATCAGGGCAAATGCAGGAAAGAACTCTTGCTTAAGAAAAGATTCTTGCCCAATGCCACCAGTGGCTCAAACCCTGTAAATCCTAGCTACTCAGGAGACTGAGATAGAGATTGTGAGTCAAGCCAGCTCAGGGGAGGAAAGTTAGTGAGATCTTTTTTTCCACTTAACAACCAAAAGCCAGAAATGGAGCTGTGGCTCAAGTGGTAGAGTGCTAACCTTGAGGGAAAAAGTTAAGGGACCAGAGCCCAGACCCTGAGTTCAAGCCCCGGTACTGGCACAGAAAAAAAAAAGTAAAGCTTTCAGGAGCTCCTAGTCCACCGTGGTGAAAGGACAGAACAGCTGGGCACTGGTGGCTCACACTTGTCCTCCTAGCTCTTCAGGAGGCTGAGATGTATGAATTGTAGTTCAAAGCCAGCCCGGGCAGTAAGGTCCGGGAGACTCTGATCTCTAAGGAACCTCTAGAAAACCAGAAGTGGCTCTGTAGCTCAAGTGGTAAGCTGAAGAGCTGGGGGACAGTGCCCAGGCTGAAAGTTCAAGCCCCATGACCAATGCCTGGCCTGCTTGGACCTCACTCTGTGGTCTAGGCAGAGTACTTTCCAGTGGGCTCCTGAGGATCTCCCAATGTCTAGGTGTCCTAAAAGTCTTGAGAGCAGCCTGTTTGGAGGCCATTACCTACAGAGCGGACCACAGTACCAGAGTAGGGTCGAGCCTTGGGGCATGGAGATCATCAGAATGGCAGCTGTCATGGGTGCAATGTGGATCTGAGCAATAAATCGACATCTCAGACCATGGTTCTGTGCCAGGAGGGGCAGAAGCTGCAAGATGTCACACCAGGTAACACCCGCTCACGTGGGTATCACAACAGTGCGAATTTGTCAGGCACACCTTGGGCAGGTGTTGAGTTGGGCTCATGAAAGTCTTGTAGTCTCAGGAATCCACAGCCGGCTGGCTGCTGCTGATAGCCACCAGGAGTGCCAGGACCCAGAGCCAGTGCTCTAAGGCAGGGGTAGAAGGGGGGAGGACAGACGAATGTCTGCAATCATGGGCCGACTACAAAGGAGCATCCCGAGTGTCTTTCCCTTGGTCCTGTGGCCCCGTGCACGGATGGAGGGGCAGATTCCATGGAACTTACTGCCATGACCCAGACCCTGCAGCCCAAGAAGGACTTAGGGAGAAACCACTTGATCTGCCTTGAGAGTTTACTGTGACTATGCCTCAGCACTGCCCCCAGTTCTAGTTCAGGTCATCATTACTACCTTCCTGTGTGTGTGTATGTGTGTGTGTGTGTGTGTTGTGTGTTTTGTGTGCGTGCACACGTTCGCGTATGTATCTTGGTACTAGGGCTCGAACTCAGGGCCTGGGCTCTCTCCCTCACTTTTTTCATTCAGGGCTAGCACTCTACCACGCGAGCCACAGTTTCTCTTCCAGCCTTCGGGTGGTTATTTGCAGAAAAGAGTCTCACAGACTTTTCTAGCTGGGCTGCCTTTGAATGGCAATTCTCAGATCTCAGACTCCTGAGGAGATAGGATTATGAGAGCAAGAGCTATTAGCATCTGGCCAAACTTTCCTTCGTGGCTAAAACAGACTACCTCTCTCCCAACTGAGCACCCATCACAAGTACCCCTCCTACCCCATGCTTCAGACAAAACATAACCTCCTCCCCTGAGGACAAAGAAATGGAATCAGGTTTGAGCATTATAATCTCCACATAATCAGGGGCTGGTGGGAGCTGACATGGAAGTCAGAGATCTAGGCCAGAGCAAGTAGACAGCTGTTAGAACAGAAGAGAGGATGAAAAGACATCCTTGCAGCTGGATGCCAGTGGCTCATGCCTATAATCCTAGCTACTTAAGGCTGACACCTGAGGATCAATCAAGATTCAAAGCTAACCTAGGCAGACTCTTTTCTCAAATGAATCACAAAAAAAAGATGGGAAGAGGAGATACAGTATTTCAAGTGATACAGCACCAACCTTGAGCAAGCAAGCTAAAGGATACCACTTAGGCTCTGAGTTCAAACTCCAGTAAACACACACACACACACACACACACACACACACACACACACACACACACACACACACACAAACCATCCTTAGCAGGTGCCAGTGGCGTATACCAGCAATCCTAGTCACTCAAGAGGCTGAGCTTCTAGGGTGGCAACTTGAAGCCAAAATAGGCAAGAAAGTATGTGAGACTCTTTTGTCTACTAAACTACTAAAAAAGATGAAAGGCGAGTTGTGGTTCAAGTGTTAGAGTGTTAGCTTTGAGCAAAGGAAGCTCAGAGAGAGTGCCAAGCCCTGAGTTTCAGCTCTAAGATTTTTTTTAAAAACACCCCCCACCTACCCCAGTCAAGATATAAATATAGATTTTGGTCATCCTAGATCTCACTTCTGCTACTGACACTTCCACAGAACAAGTGGTTGGTGTTTGGCAGCACTGGCTAAGAAGTGAACTTACACAAGGGGGGGCGGGCATAGCCAGGTCAAGGCTAATGTCCCAGAACATTGAGGTACTGGCTATACCAGTCTCTCATCACCCAGTTCCCTGGCCCTGGAATCTAAAATCTGTGACACTGTATTCTGGGCATCCGGAATTATCTGGACGGACCTGATAGGCCGAGCTGAGGCTAGAAGTTAGACTTGCCTGCGATACGGTACGTTGACATTTCATAGACTCCAACCAATACTTACAAGCCACCTTGGCCTCACCTCTCAGGCAGCCCCATATCATCCTTGCTTGGGCAGCCTTCAGTCAGCTATCTAGCTCGAGTTGGCCAGAGCCACTGGCAACCATCCTACCCCACTCCACTGACAGACTGCTGGAAGTGGTACAGGCAGCCAGAGGCCCAGCTGAGGAAAAGGACAGGACATCGCATGACTGACCCTGTCATCCCAGTGGCAGGGGAGAACACATGCCAGCTGGCCCTGCTGATCCAGAATCCCCTGGAGGTGGACAAACATAGGAAAGCCGGACTTGGGCCCTAAAGAAAAGCTGGAATATGCAGGTCTCTGGCAATTTAGGACTCATTGTAGACCCTGATAGGTGCCTAAAGGCAAGGTAGCCATCGAGGAGGGACACAATCCAAGGTCAGGAAGAGGCAGACAGGCACCCAGGAAGTGGACAGAGAAAGGTGAAGGAAAAATACACCCACACACATACACACACACACACACACTCACATGGGTAGTCCAAGACCTCAGCAGACCCTGAGCACCTGAACATACCAACACCTGGGAAGATGGCACTACCGTCCTCAGACCAAATGTAGACAAAACTCAGAGCCTCTCACACATCTGGAATGGCTCATAACACATCATGGCATTTCCTACTCTACACACAGCTATGAAGAAAACTCAGCCACCTTATTTTTGGTTGTCGGTCATGGGGTTGGAAGGTTGGGCCTGCACATAATCCCTCAGCTTTTCAGCTGAAGGTGTGCCCTCTACAACTGGAGCCACAGTGCCACTTCCGGTTTTCTGGTGGTTCACTGGAGATAAAGTCTCACAGACCTTCCTGCCCAAGCTGGCTTTGAACTGTGATCCTCAGATCTCAGCCTTCTGAGTGGATAGGATGACAGTTGTGAGCCATTGGCAGCACCAGCTTCAGCCACCTTCTTACACCCAGGGGAAAACCAACTTGTCAGGCCATGAAGCACATGCAACCCTTCACTTCAGACTTTGACACCGGCATCTAAAACCATTTTTTCTTGGATGGAGAGAATATAATTGACACTACCCTCCTATACCTGCTCCCATTCGTTCATTCCCTGCCTAAGACAGGCCACAACCTCTGGAGTTCTTGGTAAGTCAACACCCACCCTGCTGTGACTTCACTCTGGGGCAAACTTGGGGAGTTCTTAGAAATGTCTATACACTGAGGCCGGCACCTGGTCTCCCAAACACAGCAACCCCACTCCTTCACCATCTCTTGCAAGCAAGGGATGTCTTTCTTTCTTGTTTTTGGTTGAGGGGCTTGAACTCAGGGCTTGGGAACTGTCTATGTTGATGATTTTTCCTCAAGGTCAGTGCTCTACCACTTGTGCCATGGTGCCACTTCTCGTTTGAGATTGGAGATGAGAATCTCATGGGACTTTTCTGCCTGGGTTGGGAAACTCAGATCCTCTGGATCTCAGCTTCCCAAGTAGCCAGGATGACAGGTTTGAGTCACCAGCGGAGGGCTTATGGTTTCTCATTCTTTAGAATTTGCCCCTAGTCCTCCTCTAGACATTACCACCTAGACACTCCTCTAACTCCCTCAGGGACAGCAAAGGGAGGCTCAGAATCTGGGTATGGCCATGGGCATTAAAGGGCCCCCCTTCACATTACTACCCCTCTCTAAGCTCCCATCCACTTCCTCTGGATGGCCTGGTCTTCCGGGGCAGATAAGACCCACTAGGACATCTGGGGCCTGCCCTGTATCTCCCCACCCCACCCAACAGGTACCTGAGGAGTTCTGGGGCCAACTGCTCCATGTCCTGGTGGAAGATGTTGGGAGGGTTGCTGAGAGCCAGGTCCAGGGGTGCCCAGAGCAGAAGGAGTATCCAGATCCCCTCTGTCAAAGAAGGAGACACAAAGCATGGGTGTATCTACTAAGAGTTACAGGGCTTAGCAATTCACCTTTCACACAGGTCCCTTGGAGTGCTGTTTTATGTTGACTGTCCTGGGGCTTGACCTCGGGGCCCAGGCATTGTCCCCGAGCTTCTTTTGCTCAAGGCAAGCACTTTTCCACCTGAGCCATGGTGCCACTTCCAGCTTTTTCTATGTATGCAGGACTTAGGAATCGAACCCAGGGTTTCCCGTGTGCTAGCCAAGTTCACTATTGCCAAGACACAATCCCAACCCTAGATAGGTAGCTGTTCTTCTGTGACCTCTCGGGCCTGTCTCAGGACAGTCTTGCACATCTTTACCGAGTTTCTCACCAGGATCCCTGGCTGGAAATGAACACGCTCTGCTATGTTGCCCTTTATCTTTGCTCTCTGGGCTTCCTGTCAGATCCTCCTTGTTAAGCAAGACCCCCTTTCAAGTGCTGCCTCTAAGAAGCCGGCTCCAATTGACCTGGCAGTCTTTGCAGGCTGCCGGTTTTGTCATGCTCTGCCTTCCAGCCAGTGTAGGTTGAGAGAGCACAAAGGGAAAGGCCTGGATTCCACCACCCAATTTCTTTTCTTTTCTTTTCTTTTGGGGGATCCGGTCATGGGGCCTGAACTCTGGGCCTGGGTGCTGTCCCTCAGCTCTTCATCACAAGGCTAGCGCTCTACAACTTGAGACACAGCGCCACTTCCAGCTGTTTTCATTTTGCTTATGTGGTGCTGAGGAATGGAACCCAGGGCCTCATGATGCAAGGCAAGCGATCTACCACTGAGCCACCTTCCCAGCCCCCCGCAACCCAATTTCTGAAGGCTCGGATACACTACCCAGGGACTGGTGCTGTATCAAACTCCGTGAGAGGACACTGGAGGCCCAAGCAGTCTGTGAGCAACAAATAGGGCCATTTCAGCTCAAGGCTGTTGCTCTATCACTTGAGCCACAGCTGCATTTCTAATTTTTTGGTGGTTCCATGGACAGTAGAGTCTCACTGGCTTTCCAGCTTATGGCTGGCTTTGATCTTTGATCCTCAGACCTGTGCCTCCCGAGTAGCCAGGATATCAGGCGTGAGCCTGAGCCAGAGGTTACAGGCACCAGAACCTTTCTTTTGAGCTTCTGTTTATCTCGTATCAACTAGCAAGCTCTAGTTAAAATAGTCATTTACAGGGGATCAAGTTCTCTCTAAGGTCAATTAATCCAAGAAGATAAAGTGTCTTTGGTAAAGGCTAGTCTGAATTGGCCTAGGTGAGTGTATGTGTGAGAAAGAGAGTATGAGTTCTCTGGTGCTTCATTCTCCCAGTGGTGATTACATCCAGTATCTCCACCCCAAGGAAGGCAGGTAGGGGTGGGTATGTAAGGTCACATCAAGTGAGATGATCTGAATTCTATCCTACAATGGAAGCGGGGAGAGATAATAGAGAGAAGGGGAGATTTAGAGGAACATCAAGGGAAGTCCCTTACCTTTGGCTACAAGTACAAGAGAGAAGAATGAATCCATTTTTTTTTATAGTAAGGTAACAGGTGCCCACTATTCATTTATTTTTATATTATTTTGTGAGTCTTTGGGCTTGGATTCAGGGCCTTGGTGTCATCCCTGAGCTTATTTTATTCAAGGCTGAGTCGCTACCACTTGAGCCACAGCACAACATCTGGTTTGTGTGTGTGTGTGGGGGGGGGAGTTGGTTTATGGGAGATAAGATGCTCACAGACTCTCCTGCCGGGGATGGCTCTGAGTCACGACCATCAGACCTCAGCCTCCCGAATAGCCAACATTATCGTGAGAGTCACGGGCACCTGAATGCTACCATCCCTTTATAATCCCTTAGGGCCAGTGCTGGGCCACCCACACTGCACCCCCCCTTGTTGTGAGTGGGAAGCAGACATGCGTGGGTTTGATACTTCAACAGCCTACCTACCTTTGGGCATTGTTCCGGGGCAGTCTGATGGTAGCTTCCTCCTTATACACAGCAATAACTTGGCCCTGTCACAAGAACAAATGTCCCCCAGGAGGTGTCAGGCCTGGGATCTTTCCTCTGCCCACAGTCCCCCTCCCTGAAATGACATACCCCAGCAAAGCGAAGTAGACACAGTGAACTCATTTTCTTATAATCAGGGTCTGGCCAGATAGGTGGCTGTGAGGATCAGAGGCCCGGGATTGTGCTGTGTGGTTGGACAATGTCACATCTCCACACCCACTTTCCGTTAACTGTCTTAGCAGAGGGTAGTGAGGAAGGACTCATCAGATGGACTGACAATGAGTAACCATCACGGTCTAGCCTGGGCACAGAGGGGCTTACCTCAGGGAGCTAGTTCAACAGGCTGAGCGAGAAAGCTCCGGACCCACAGCCTACCTCCATAATGAGAGGGCCACCTTGGGTCCCAGCCTCATGGGGACACTGGGCCACCTCCTCCAGCACCCATTCAACAAGTTCCTGTGTGTGAGAGAGAGAGAGATAGAGAAAATCAGAATTACACTTAAGCCGGGTGCCAGTGGCATAGGCCTATAATGATAACTACACAGGAGGCTGAGATATGAAGATCATGGTTCATAGCCAGCTCAGGTAGGAACACCTGTGAGACTCTTATCTCCAAAGAACCACCAGAAAACTGGAAGTGGTGCTGTGGCTCAAGTGGTAGAGTGCTAGCCTTGATCTGAGGAGCTTGGGGACAATGCCTAGGCCCACAGTTCAAGCCCCACGACTGACAAGAAGTGGACTTCCCACTGAATAGCACCTATTGTCCTAGGGAGCACGGCAGAGAAGTCAGGCTGAGCTTCCTGTCAACTGGGGGTCATGAGTAGGTTACCCAGCTTCTTCGTGCCTCATTTTTCCCCAGCTACAAAACTGAACATTGAAGGATCCCCTTCCTTATGGGGATAGGGTAAGGACGAAAGAGAGCCATGTTTTGTTTCATAATCCCATACCTGTGGCACGATAAATAACAGGTCACATCTGAGCCCTTTCCAAGTATCTTCATGTCATATGCTCACAGAATTGCCAAGAACCTTATCTGATGACCACTCCCTCTATACCTGGCCCTGCCCCAGAGATCCTTCTGTATTGATCCGTTGTTTCCTCACAACTGTCCCAGGAGGAGACTGAGGGCCAACGGTCGAGGCCCAACCCAGAGCTTCACCTGTGGTCAAGAATCGGCTGCCATAGACTAAGAGTTTGGGACAATCCATCTAAACCTATGACTGAGAGTGGCGCTACATGTATAGCATCCCAACTACAGAGGACCAGGTATGGGGACGCATGCCTGTCACAGGAGGACTGCGATCCAGGCCAGTCTGAGCATATATTGAGTCTCTATCTTGGAAATGCCCAAAACAGAAAGGCTTGGCTCACATGGTAGAAGACCTGACTTGCAAGCCTAAGACCTTGAGTTCAGACCCTAATATACCAAAAAGACTCAGAGGCCCAGTGCCAGAGGCTCATGCCTATAATCCTAGCTACTCAGGAGGCTGAAATCTGAAGATCACAGGTCAACATTTAAAATAGGATTGGCCTCGCCCATCAGATGTCATGATAAGACCCAGAATCTGACCCATGCCAATAAGGTCCATACTAACAGGGCTCTCATCCTTACTAAGTGCTGGCTATGCTCTCTGTCCCCATGGGCAGCCACCCCTTGCAGTCCCACCACCAGGTCCTTCCAAACTCCCTCTGCCACCAACTAGGCCCAAGGGAGTAGACAGCTCCAGGGCACACATATCCCTTGTTCTTGTAATTTAACAATGCTGAGTTCCCTTTAAGAGTCTCACCCTTCCAGGCCCCCAGATCTCAGCCACAAAGCCCATGCACCCCCCAAAGATAGCGGTTAGAAGTTACAAAAGGGTCCAGCGCTCCTTGTTGGGTTTTTTTTTTTTGGGGGGGGTGCGGTCGTAGGGCGTGAACTCTGGGCCTGGGCGCTTTCCCTCAGCTTTTCAGCTCAAGGTTAGCACTCTACCACTTGAGCCACAGCGCCACTTCCAGCTTTTTTCTTTTTGCTTATGTGGTGCTGAGGAATCGAACCCAGGGCCTCAGGCATGCAAGGCAAGCGCTCTACCACTGAACCACCTTCCCAGCCCCCTAAAATCAATGAAATCTTTATTTTCTAGTCCTGGGGCTTGAACTCAGGGCCTGGGCACTGTCTCTGAGCTTCTTTTGCTCAAGGCTAGCACTCTACCACTTGAGCCACAGCACCACTTCTGGCTTTTTCTGTTTATGTGGTACTGAGGAATCGAACCCAGGGCTTCATGCATGCTAGGCAAGCACTCTACCACTAAGCCACATCCCCAGCCCCCCAGCGCTCCTTGTTACAACCCACTTGTACACACACACACAAACACACACACACACACACAAACACACAAACAAACACAAAACCAGTTTGGTGGCTCCTGTCTGTCATCCTAGTTACTCAGGAGGCTGAGGTCTGAGGATCACTGTTCAAACCAGCCTGTGCAGGAAAGTCTGTGAGGTTCTTATCTACAGTGAACCACCAAAAAGCCAGAGGTGGAGCTGTGGCTCAAGTGTCAGAGCACTAGCTTTGAGCACAAAAACTCAGGAAAATCACCTATGCCCTGAATTCAAGGCCCAGTTCTTCCACCTCCAAACACACACAGACACAGACAGATGGATGGACAGATAGACAGACAGACAGACAGACACACACACACACACACACACACACACACACTCACACAGAGAGATAGCCCAAAGCTTCAGCAGTCCCTGAGAACAGAACCATGAACTCCCTCCATTATAATCATATCCCACCCCTGAGAAGGTGACACTGCCGACCTCAGACCCACAGTAGACAAAACGCTGAGCCTCTCACATATTTAGAATGTCTCATAGACCAGATGGCAATTCCTACCATACAAACTGCTATGTGGAAAACTTAGTCACCTCTTTTTTTTTTTTTTTTTTTTTGTGGTCATGGGGTTTGAATTCTGGCCTAGGGTGCTGTCTCTCAGCTCTTCAGCTGAAGGTGAGCACTCTCCCACTTGAGCCACAGGACCACTACCTATTCTCTGGTGGTCCATTGGACATCAAGTCTCACAGACTTTTCTGCCCAAGCTGGCTTGGAAACATGGTCTTCACATCTCAGCCTTCTGAGTAGCTAGGATGACAGTTGTGAGCCACTGGCGGCTTCCAGCTTCAGCCACTTCATATACCCAGAGGAAACCCATCTTGTCAGGCCAAAAAATTCTTGCAAACCTTCACTTCAGACTTTCAAGCCCAGCATCCAAATCCATCCTTCAATGAAGAGAATACAGACACAAAAATCCCACCCCTGCCTTCCATAGGCCACGTCCTCTTAAGCTGTGGCTTCAAACTGGGGCAAACATGGGGAGTTCTTAGAAATGTCTGTACAGTGAGTCCAGCACCTGGTCTCCCAACCACAGCCAAGCATCCCGCCCCCCCCCCCCCCATCCTTTGCAGGCAAAGATATCTTACTTTCTTTCTTTTTACTGTTGTGGGGCTTGAACTCTGGGCCTGGGTGCTGTCCCTGAGCTCTTCAGCTGAAGGTTAGCACTCAACTACTTGAGCCACAGCACTACTTCTGGCTTCTGGCAGTTCCTTGAAGATAAGAGTCTCAGAGTCTTTCCTGCCCAGGCTAGCTTTGAACTGTGATCCTCAGATCTCACCTCCTGAGTACCTAGGATGACAGCCATGAGCTACTGGCACCTGGCCAAACATACTTTTCCATGCCTGTCATCTCCCCTTAGGAGACTGAGATCTCAGGACTGCAGTTGGATGCCACCCTTCACCACAAAGTCCATCAGAACTCTTTATCTCCAATTAAACACCCAAAAAAGTTGGAAGTGGAACTGTGACTCAAATAGTAGAGTGATAGCTTTGAGCATCAAAGACAAGGGATAGGACCCAGACCCTAGTTTCAAGCTTTTTATAGCAAAGACCCACCCAAGAAAGGGAAGCAGGTGGGCACACGGGAGCTCAAAGCTCACACATAATACTCAAGAATCCCAGAACAGACCCCATCCTGCTCTGATTCTCTAGATTCTATGTCCTACACCATGGCAGGCTTAGATGGGACTGACCAGGCACAAGTTAGGACATACAAGTACAATCTCATACTGAGGCGCCCCTGAACTTATCAAAGACTCAGAAACTCTCACCGTCCTGCCTCAACACTGGGCAGTGAGGTGAGGTCTAGTTATGCAACAACAGCATGTGGGAATGAAAAGATTTCTCGGCCAAGGCAGACTGGAGGGCTCTAGGTCCCTCTCTCTAGGGAAGGAGAAAAAGGCTGATCCATCCCAGGAATATTCCTATTTTATGAGTATCCTCAAAGAAACAACCCTGTTCAGAGCCCAGTGCCTCTAGTTTTCCCAGTATCTTCTACCCAACCCTGCCCCACCTTCAGTCGGCCCTCTCTGAATCCCAGATCTGCCATCTAGACTAAAGGCTGATCCAGACAAGAGACCCACCTCTGCCTCTGAGAATCGCAGTCATGGGGTCCCTTAAAGAAGTCTTGGAGCAACACGGGTCCCGACTCCCGGCCTCATCCCTGTCTGTCCTGTGCCAGTGGCATGCTTACCTCTGTCTCTGGTGGAGGAATGAACACTGGGGGTGTCATCTTCAAATTGAGTCCTGGAATTCCCAGTCCCCAAAGTTGTACTGCACAGGCATCCTGCGGTGGATGACAGCTAGGTGGTCAACAGTGAACCCAATTCACCAGGACTTTTAATAGCCTTGTGGCTGGGTCAAAGGCTCTAACACTGATGGTCTAGGTTATCAGGTGAGGTCATGGCTCCAATGTCCTGATACACCTGACCTGAAATTGTCCTCCCTCTTCATCTTCCTTCTTATCCCTTGACCCCCGATTTGACACTCCATCACCCCAACACCTCCTTAGCCTTTGGACACTTTCTTCTTATCTGACCAGAAAATAAACTCAGTGGGGCCAGGGAGATTAAAACCTGGTGGCCCACCCTGAACCCTAGGGTCTACCTGAGGCTGCATTCCTCTGCAGTTGGTGACCATAGAGTTCCTGGATGTCATGTAGTTGCTGAGGGATCAGTGGCTTTCTCCTACATACTGCCTTTATTCTCTGAAACTGTCTCCACAAAGATTGTGAATGTTGGCTCCCTTGATCCAGGTACTCTAAACCAAGGCTCGCATGTTCTCCCTTCTTCTTTTCTTTCCTCTTTTTCTCCCTCCATCCCTCCCTCTTCTCTCTCTTTTCTTTCTTTTTCTCACTCCAGGGCCTTGAACTCAGAGCCTAGGTGCTATCCCTGAGCCTTTTTACTCAAGGCCAACAGACTAGAGCTTGAGCTACAATCCACTTCTGGAGTTTTCTTTTTGGTAGTTAGTTGGAGATAAAAGTCATACAGGCTTTCCTGTCCCAGCCTTAAGCCTCTATCCTCCATTTCAGCCTCCTAAGTAGCTAGGATTACAGGTGTGAAGCTCCAGCATCCAGCTCAAACCAAGGTTTCTTCATGTGCTGTGGAACCAGCACTGGAACCTTTCATCATCCATGACCTGCCCGTCCACCCCCCACTGAACCCTCCCCCCCCCCCCGAGCCTGGAGTGGTGGTGGGGGAAGGGGAGGAAAAGCCTGATGTAGCTCTCACACAGTTCTCCCTCTTCCCTCTTCATACCCTCCTGGTGCCACCAAACTTAATTATTTTGGCTCTGAGGACGTGAGACACAATGTACTAGCTGGATTCCAGGGCTTCTGGGATGCCTGTCTTCTCAAAGATCTCTGTCCTGCGGCTGACCAGCTCTGTGGCACTCAATTCCCCACTCAGGTGTGAAAGAGGTTGCCGTGAGATGAAGGCCCAGGTCAAGGGGCCTCCTCTCCTCCCCCTGGGGCCAGCCAGGATGGTCTATCACATCTGGCCCCCAAGTTTCATGTTTCAGAGAAAGGATCCTCTAGGCATCCCAGGTTTCTGAATCTCTCAGAGTCCAGGGAAGGTGCTGGGAATCGTCTCTGCTCATAGCTGGCAGTCTGGGGATGGCGAGGTAACAATCTCTGCTCCCCATGACTTCCTCCATGGTGGTGGTCACCCTACAGAGAGCCGGAGGAGAATCAACAGCTGCTGGAGAAAGGTAGTCAAGGCACGACGTACATAGCAGGACACTATCTGGCTTGGGAACTCTGCCTGTGCTGCTTTGAATGTCATTGTTTAGTGGCTGAAATGGTCCATCTAATTTGACCCATAATCCCAGGCATTAGTGGAAATTGCCAGCTTCAAGGAAAAAAACCCTGGAAAACATGGCATTTCAGTTGTCCCAATCAAACTTAAAGGGTTTCAAAGTCAATGGTCCTCTTTTCCTTCCAGACAGCCTACAGTAGGTTACAGAACTTGGCATTCAGAGATCCCTAGCTAACTGCCATGGCCTGATACCAAGCAGGCTCCAGCAAGGGAAACACACTTGCCTACCACTGCCCAGCTGGAAACAGCCCAGGTGGGACACAGATTGGAGTCTGCAGGAATCCAGGGAGGACTGCCCACCGGTGCACTGCCCCAGGAGGGAATCCATGCCACCAGTCGGGGCCCAGAGCCCCCTGCCATGATGCTCACGGATACAGTCAATGTTTACAGCTGGGGTGGGGGCAACAGGCCGGGTGAATGTGTGTTGGAGGGGGTGTGTTCTTCCCAGATATTCACGTTGACTCCAAGTGTCCTCACATACCTAGTGGGCTCTTCTTGGACCCTCCTCAGGTCAAAGGGTGACCAAGTACAGAAGACAAGGGCTCACACAGCAAGAAGAGCTTATCTTCTGATGCAACACTCCCCACCCCCAGCAAAAAGGAAAAGACCCAGAAGGCAGGTGTGGAGGTGCTGCTCCCCATCTCTGACTAAAGCCACCAGGTTCCCACCAGGGAGAGGAAGGGTGCAGATACACGGCTGTGTGGCTTCCACTGCTCCAGGCCAGGGGCTCTGTGGTGCCCACTCCTCATGCATTCCTGCATCTCCCCATTTCCTGGGACACTGGCCTTTAGGGATAGGGGTGGGATCCCCAGTCAGACCCCCCACCCCCCACCCCTGGGGCACATTTGTGGCAGGGCCATGGCGGACTGTGGGGCAAGGGGGAGTCAAAGGCAGGACAGGAGAGGGGAGGCAGGAAGCGTGGGTCTGGTTCAGCAGGGGGGTGGGTTGGCTGGAGGGTTTGCAGGGTGCAAACCCTAGGGGCAGCCACTCATGTGTGCTGCTGGGAGAAGCTGTTGGCAGCGGCTCCTGGTGCTTGCGGGCCTGGAGTCCCAGGACCTGGGGACAGGACCAGGTCGATGCTGCAAGCCAGCCAAGGGCGGGCCATCTCTGATTGGTGACTGTGAGAGGTCCGGCAGGTACAAGCCAAAAGTGCCATGTTTGAAACGAGATGCTGCTGGGAGGGGGCAGGGGCATCTGCAGGCTTGTCACAGGGCTGCACAATGTCTCTGCTCCTCCTCCTAAGCCAAGGCCGCCCCGCTTCAGCCACTGCAGCCTTGCTCCTTGAACCAGGACCTCAGACTCAGGGCCGCCATGGCCACTGTGCCTCCACGTGGCTGCCCTTGGTGATGTGCCTGCTGTGCCAGATCCCTGTGCCCTGTGATCCCCACCAGGACTTGGGTTATGATCTGGGAGGCCACCAGCTGCTGCTGCTGCTTGCCCTTGTGTGTGTGCTTGCTCTTTTCTCTGCTCTCTCTCTCTGCCCCCACTCCTCTCTTGGGCTGCCTTGCCAGCACCGGGTGTGCCCACCCCCTACATGCCCCCTTACCTCTGGCCACTGCTGCAACCGCAGTGCTCCCTGGGACCTGTCCCCTCCTCCCCTTGGCCATGACCCCTCTTCCCCTTGGCCCCACCTCCCACCCCTGGCTGCAAGCCCAGCCCTGACTGAGCCCTAAAACTTTCAGGCCATGGCAATTGTAGCCTCACCTCAGCTCATCACTTCCCCCCAACCCCAGTACCTACCCAGGGGATCAAATCTCCCCTGTCCTACCACTGGAGGAGATTCTCCTCCATCCCTCTCCACTCCACACACCAAGCAGGTACACGGTGACTCTCGTGTGTGTGTGTGTGTGTGTGTGTGTGTGTGTGTAAGTGTGTGTATTTGTGTGTGTGTGTGATTGTTGGGCATAACTACCTCTCAAGGACTCAGAACATATACCCTTTGAGATGACTCAGCACACAAAACACTTCAAAAAACAGCACAAAACACCCATGTGTAAAGGTCTCAGCACACAGCTCCCTTTGAAGGACTCAGCATATAGTATGCTGTGTAGAATACTCAGCAAACAGTACCCTTTGAAGGAGGGAGTTCATAGCCCACAGTGTAAAGGACTCAGTGAATGGTACGCTTTGAAAAACTCAGTATGTAGCACTTTCTCCCAGAGAATCAATACATAGCACCCTGTGTTAAGAACACACACAGCTGCCATTGAAGGGCTGAGTACATAGCATGCTGTGTAAAACACTCAGTGCACAGTACTCTTCGAAAAACTCAGCACATAGCACAATTTTGAAGGACTCAGTACATACCACCCTGTGGAATGACTAGGCACATACCGCACTGCCAAAGGACTCAGCACACAACACCATCTGAAGGACAGTACAGAGCACCCTGTGTAAAGGATTCGGCACACAGCACTTGAAAAATTCACCTTATCCCTCTCTTCTCAAGGGCTCAGCATATAGCAGAACCCTTTGGGATGAATTAGCACACCGCACCTTTTGAAGGACTCAGCATACAGTACATTATGTAATGGACTCAGCCCATAGCACCCTTTGAAAAACCCAGCACGTCCCACTCTTTTCAGGGACTTAGCACATAGCACCCCTTGGGATGACTCAGCAAACAGCACATTTTTGAGGACTCAGCACAAAACCCCCATGTGGGAACGCACCAGCAAACAGCACCCTTTGAAGGACTCAGGATATAGCTCTATGTCAAATGTTCAGCTGCCATTAGAATTAGGGTGATTTCTTCAGTATCACCGTTCTTCAGAAATAGATCGCAAATCCTACTAGCTTACTTTAGCCAAACTGTGTTTTATGGGGGATGGTAAGCTGGAGGTCTTGAACTCAAAGCTTGGGGGCCCTATCCTTGAGCTCTTTGCTTCAATGCTAGAGCTCTAGCACTTTGAGCCACAGCTCCAATTTTATTTTTTTGGGTTGTTCTTTGACAGGTCTTATGGTGATCAGGAAGGCCAAGTTGGGGTGTCCCTGGGCAAAGGCACTCAGCTCAGCCTGGAGTTGACCTCTCCCTTCCTTCTGCCCCTAGGAGCTGGGCCTCCTGGAACTCTCTTGGCCTAAGGTGGAACAGACCTGCTCTGGCATCAGCCCTCAGGGTGAGCAAAAGTCATCTTGGCCCTGGTAACTTCCCCAAATTGAGCTCTAGAGGACAATGGCACGGGGTGGCATGTCCCGCATCTGGCCAGCAGGCGGCAGGAGTCGCCCACAATAGGGATTGTACCTGTGATTCTTGTTACTCTTGCTTCAATAGGGACCCATCAACCAACCTGGACAGGAAAGTCCTTGAGACTCTTACCTACAATTAACCATTGAAAAGCAAGTGGGGCTGTGGCTCAAGTGGCAGAGCACTAGCCTTGAGCAAGAAAACTAAGGAATAGAGCCTAGAGCCTAGGTCCTAAGTTCACACACACACACACACACACACACACACACACACACACACACACACACACACCACATGCATACAAAATCAGAGATTTCTACACTACAATCTTTGGTTATTCTCTACCTTTTCCACACTAAGCCTGATGGCTGTTTGCCTAAGTGTTCAATGTATACAACACCAGCTGGCATCTTTAATTTTGAGGAACAGAATGGCTAGAAGGTCAGTATTCCCCCATCCCAGATCCTTGATTGGGTCGTGGTCTATCCAGGCCCTTTGGGGCTCCTTTTACAGACTTTCCAAGATGCTTTTAAAAGGCATCACATGCTGGGCACTAGTGGCTCATCCCTGTCATCCTAGCTACTCAGAAGCTGAGATCTGGAGGATCAAGGTGCCAAGCCAGCCTGGGCAGGAAAGTGTGTGAGACTCTTATCCTCGATGAGCCATCAGAAAATAAGAAGTGTCCCTGTGGCTCAAGTAGTAGAGTGCCAGCCTTGAGAAAAAGAGCTCAGGGACAGCATTCATGGAAAACAACTACAAGGAGAGGCATTGCATGTTGGCTTTGGGATTGGCATGGGCCAAATATAATTGGAATTTTCAAGTGCGCCAAGACAAAGCAGTACATCCTTTAGGCCCATGCTCCTCCATCTTGCCTCACCCCCTGGCCTTGGCCATGCATTGGGTCAGATGGGTTTCTTTGTGATGTATCTTCATTTTCATTGAACTGCTTATTTTCATCGAATTCTTTATTTTCTTCTTTGACCCATGTATTTTTCAACAGAGTGCTGTTTAATTTCCATGTGTTTAAGTTTTTTCTACTATATGCCTTGTTATTGAGAACTAGTTTGATTTCATTATAGTCAAATAGAATACAGGGTATTATGTCGATCCTTTTGTATTTGCTTAAATTCCTTGTATGAACTTAGAAATGATCTATTTTAGAAAAAGTTAGGGGGTTGGCAAGAATAAGACCCTGCTGGTGTGAATGCCTGTAATTCTAGCTACTCAGGAGACTCAGATCTGTGTATTCAGGTTCAAAGCTAGCCCAGGCAGGAACGTTCATGAAGCTTTTCTGGGGTTGTTCAGCACCACACCCGGCCTTAAGTCTGGGATTGTTTATACCTTTGAAACCATGGGATGGGCTGGGCTGCTTATGCAAGCCAGTATGGAGAGGTGCTACTCCCCACTACGGGTCCAGAGTTGTTCGCTGCCGCTGTTGCTGCCGCTCTTGCTGCTGCTGCCTGCTGCTAATGCCCCAGGATCAGCTGGGATACTTATGCAAGCCAGGCACCTCACCACGAGTCAGGTGTTAACCACTGCTGTTTCCTAGGGCTAGGCTGGGCCACTTATGCAGGCCAGTATGGAGAGGCACAAACTGCCACGGGTGTGGTGTTGTTAACTGTCTTGGCCCCAGCCACCGTTGCTGCCCTGGGCTGGTCTGGGCTGTTCCTGTGAGTTAGTGCCAAGAGTCATTGTGCCTGGAGTCTGGGTGTTTTGCTGTCACTGCCTGCTGCTGCTGCTGCTCCAGGTTAGGCTAGGCTGTTTACACCAGCAGGACAGAGGTGCCACATTTCAAGTCTAGGGTCGTTCGTCACTGCTGACAGCTGATGCTGCTCCTGACTGGGTTGGGCTACATGCACCAGCCAAGCAGAGACTCCATGCCAGGGAGTGTGAGGGGAGTCTTCGTGCCAGCTCTGCCTTCTGAGATTTCTGTTTGTATTATCTGGGTTGGCACCGTCACTTGAGAGTCTTCTGAGAGGCTTGGGATGCTTGTGGGTTTGTGGTCCTCAGAGGGTCCAGAGCTGGACCACTTAAGCAGCCTGGCACAAAGCCACACCACTTAAACTGCTCAGCGAGGAGCCCCATCACCAACAAGGGGTGGGGGAAGGGTCTTCCCACTTTACTGTCTGTGTAGGTTTTTCCCTTTTCTTTTTTCACTTCCTGTATCTCTCTGAGTAATCGCTTTTTTTTTATTGTGGGTCACTTGGAGAAACAGAGCATTGAAATCTAAGCTCTATTTGGTTGGAGAGAACTGTGGTGTTTCACTGCTGTTCAATTGCCATCTTGGCTCCCACCCTTCAGGTGGAGTTTTTTTTAGGCGGCCAGTGGGTGTTGGATACCAAAGGATAGGTGCATAATAGAATATGTTGTAAAGCCTGCAGATTGTATTTAGACATTTCTGTTAATATACCCTTCCCAAATTAGGAACCAAAGGGGGTGGTCTACATTTAAATATTTCAACGGTATTAAATCCTTTAACATAAGGCCTACATCTTGCTCCAAGGAAAGCAAAGTGGAGGACGCCCACCTAGCCATGGACAGTCTCGGTATTTATTTTAGTTAAAGTTTCCTTTGAGGTCATATTCATTGTTTCTAGTGCCTTGAACTCTGAGGTCTATAAATGCATTGTAACTTCCAACTTATTCCTAGGGCATTAGTTAATAATTGAGAACTTAAGCCATGAATGCAGAGCCATCTTTGGACCCCACAGCTAAGGGTAAGCCAAATCAAGAAATTGTTATATGCCTCAGCTCAGCCTGAAAAAGTGTCCACTATTACTAACAGCTACCAATACCCATACTTTTCAGGCTTTATCTCTGTGAAGTACACTTTCCCGAATTCACCTTCTGAGGTTCCTCACATATGAATTCTTTCCATATGTTCCAGCTTTTCAGCTTTTTCCTGTTGGAAATTACACACACACATTACAAAGGATTGTCAAGCTGAGGCCCCACTGGTTTCAGAACAGTTTTAGGCAGTGTCCTCGGGCAATTTACCAGGGTGCAAATATCTACATGTAAACTGACAGAAAACTTGAGCCTGTATGCATTTTTCACAAGTTCAGTGTCAACATTTGCATACTTATTACAACTGTTTTTACTTCTTTCTTTAATTTTAACGACTAGTATCTCTAGAGACCCTACTGGTTGTACAGTGGTCTCCCAAGCTACCTGATCAGCTCAGATGTTTCCCTGTATCTTAGGGTCTCTAGTTTCTTTAAATCATGTATTGTACTCTGAACCTTGGAGACTTCTTCTTTCTAGTTTTCTGCTTCAGTGTATTTTTTGTGACAGATCTTTCAACTGTTTGTTTAGCTCTTCTGTTTTTCTTCCTAATGCTCTTTCCCTTTCCCCAGCATTCTCTATCAGAGCATGTGGTCCTTTAACTCTGAAGAGTAACAATCTCTTTCTTGAGCCTGATATTTTCCTGTTCACTTTTCTTGGCCTCATCTTCTATGACACAGCACTTCCCCGTCTACTCTGCTAACTACTCTTTCCTTCTTTCTCTGTTTCATTGAATTTCTAGTGACATTGTTCAAAGCTTATAATTGACATGTACTTCAGCCTAATAAATTCTCATATCAGGTCCAGCTCCTTTTCCACGGTCATGATTTCTTAGTGAAATATCAGGATCTCTCCTTGGCCTCACTTGTGGTTAGCATGGATGTCAGGATTGCTGTCCTATGCTTCTGTCAGCCTCTGACCTGTGGTCCCCTAATTTTCCTCATACTCATCCAGGCTAATGTACTTGAATTTCATTTGATTCTGAGTGTTTTCTAGGTTCCTTTTGAGGATTTTCTTCTCATTTTTGACTCTTACAATTTCATAATTTATATCTTCAAATATTTTCTTCACGTCAAATAATTCTTTCTGTTTTCTCCATTGTGCTCTTCTATGTGCTTTAAACATCTTGGCGGGTTTTGACTGCCACATATTGGAGATTCATTCTTTTATAAGCCTGTGTTTTGAGATAGAAGGGTGAGAATTTTTTCTTTGCCACATTTCTTCTTAAATTCAGAGAGCTGCTTTTTAAATTGAACACAGTTGGAATTCAGAACTTCATGTTCCTTTGCGTGTATCTCCAGAGATATGAACACATTTTCCAGGTGGTTAATGTGATTACATAACCTGTTATTTTCTATCTTTCTCCTCCTTGGACATTCCTTTTTCCAATGTCCATTTTGCTTGCAATACGCACACTGATCTAGACCTAGAGGTTCCCTACTGCTATTTGCAAATGAATTATACTGTCTTTGTCAAAGGTTTCTTGATCCCTACTCTGGTGCTCTTATCAAAACACAAACCCCCTTCTTAGACTGTTTCCAGGGTATGTCTGTTATCAAACACCCACTGGGCAACTACTTCCAACTGAGAATATGCCTTTCCCTCAAAACCTTCTAACTTTTGAAGCTTTCTTCTAATGTCTGGGGCTGATTGGGTAACAAAGGCCATATTTAGGACTCTTTGATTTCTCCAGGGCTTCAAGATCTATAGGCCTATAGGTCCTATAGGCTTCTGGGAGAAGTTTCAGAAAATAATTAGGGTACTCACTGGGGAACTGTACCATCTCACTCACCTTAGATTAATTACTTGGCTTTCTAGCCACTGTGGTATCCCTGCTAACCAAACCTGGCAATAATTGGTAAGCACCTCCATACCTTGATCACTGTTAGTCTCAGCTTGGGTAAGTCTGGGGAAAAACTTGCTCCAAATGGTCTGGTTCAATAGTGGGGTCACTATCTGTTCCAAGGACCACCTTCAAGTCACTGAGCAGGAGTCAATCCCTTTTCTACCTGTAAAATTTGCTGACACTTATCCCAGATGTGCTCATGTGTGAAAATTAATCTCTAATAAAGTAATGAGCCCCTGGTTTTTTTGTTTTTGAAAAGGATGGATTTTGCTGTTTCCAGTTATAAAGGCCACTAGTTGTAAGGGAACATATATTAGAAAGAGGGCCTGCCCACCATCTCCTCCATGTTCCTGTCTCAAGGATAATAAGGGTAACATACCACATTGTACCACCTCAGTCTGGTACAAGTAACCAACTTTTGGTATGGGAGGACTTAACATTAGAGCTGCTGATGGCAAAGAATAGGAGTGAGAGTACATCAGTGCATCTTCCTCCCAGGGATTCTGTAACCCTGGGGGAGAATATTTTTTGTATATGACAACCTAAGGCCTTGTTCTCCTATCCTGAGAAAAGAAGTAAACAGGTGCATACAGGACACAGATAGAACTATCAGCATACATACAAAGACCAAGAGCCACAGACACTTAACCCACATTTCCCATACCTATCAATGTTGACCTCTACAGGAGGTCCCAGATGACAGAGAAAACATCCCAGATTGCCTCTTGAGGAGGCTGCAGATGAACTCTGGAGGATGTCACATATGTTCTCCCAAGGAGCCCCTAGATGACCTCTCATGGAGGTTCCAAATGACTTCCCAAGGAAGTGTCAGATGACCTCCAAAGGAGGTCCCAGATGTCCTCTCAGTGAGGCTGAGATTACCCCTCAAGTAGCTCCCAGATGGCCATTCAAGAAGGCCACATATGAACTCCAGGGGATGTTCCAGATAACCCTCTTGAGAAAACCAGAGATGACCTCCCGAGAAGGTCCTACATGGCTTTTCAAGGAAATCACAGATGATGTCCGAAAACGGGCATAGATTTCTCATCAAGGTAACCCAAGATGACCTCTCAAAGAAGCTCCCGATGACCTCAAGAGGTAGTCTTATATTGCCTCTTAAGGAAGCCCTCATGACTGCTTTTGAAGAGGTCTCAGGTGGCCTACTGAGGAAACCCCAGAAGACTTCTGGAGAAAGTCCAAGATGGCCCCTGGTGAAGGCCCCAGATGACCTCCAGTGTAGGTCTCAGATGGCTTTTCAAGGAAGCCCTACATGACCTCTCAAGGAGGTTCCAGATGGCTTCCCAAGGTAGCCCTACATGACCTCTCAAGGAGTTCCCAGATGGCTTCACAAGGAAGCCACAGATGACCTCCCGAGGGGGTCCCCAAAACAGGCTGGCAAGCTTGCCCAGAAGCACCCCTAGATGTACCTAAATGACTTTTGTCCATGTTGGTCCTCCGGAGACAAAGACTCGAGGTAGACTCTCAAGTCTGAGGGCTGACACTCTCACCTATGGGGATTTTTCCCTGGGGCCAAGGCCTGATGCCATCCAAATGGATTATCTTGATGGGGGTCTCCAAAAATTATGACCTCTATAGTTCAAGCGAATCCATCGAGACACATTTAATATAATAAATGTTGTCCAAACCCCCAAGCCCCAAAATTATGATATTCAAAGCTCCAAACATCAAAGGGCAAACCTTTTTTCCCCTTCCCTTTTTCTTTCCTTTGTTACAGACCTATACTTCCTTCGAGGTCTTTCCCTTTTTGCCTTCTACCAGTTCCTTCTTCTCTTCAGGCCTCTCCACTGGCCACAGGCCTAAACTGCTTTGCCTGGGTCATCAGTTGCCATCCTTCACCTCCTGCCCTCCCTCAACTTCTTCTCCTCCCAGGACTTTCCCTTTCTGGTATCCCACCACTTCCTTCCTTACAGGACTTTTCCCATTTTCTCTCTCCTTCTATTGCTCTGAACAATTATCCTATATAATGTCTGTACCCATTCTCCAATCCAACTGCTTAACATTTTTCAACTGTTGCATCCCAAACTGCCCGCAGCCCAATCACTTCTTAACAGTTCAACATGTGGTGATTAATGCACCAGCAACTCCCACAGAATGCTCTACCTTGTTTGGTGGCATACTTTGTCCTCTCCAGCCGGCCAGGAGATGGGGCCACGCTGATTATCCAACCCTGTAGATTATCGGGGCCCTGCTGATTATTACAGTATCTTTCTTGTGAACTACTAGCAATTGAAATTGGAAATTTGATTGTGATATTATAAACTCATTATGACATCACAAACCCATTGTGACAACATTGTCATTGTGACATCATGATTACATTCTGGTAACTCAAATCTATTATGACCTCTTAGCTCCTTTGAAAAATCAAATGCCATTTTCAACATCATAGTCTCTTTTTGTACCAATATACTTGTTGTTAACTAATGACAATTGAGATCAGCCATGCCATTATAACATCAAAAAGTGTTTGTGACATCCTCAACAGTGTGAAATCACATTTTCATTATGAGAGCATCAGCTCATTGTGACATCATCAAACTCAATGACATAATCACATTATGACAATTCTCATTGTGATATCATAGACATATTGTGAATGCCTATTCTGTGATTACATTGTATTTCAAATGTGGCATGAGAATTAATATCAGAAATGCATTTTTGTGCCTACATAATCATTTTGACATCATAATCACTTTGTGACATCACAGTGCCATTGTGGTATCACTAACACAATGTGACATCACAAATCTCTCCTGTCCTCATAACTTTTGTGACATGCTGACATTGTGATATCTTAGACTTTTTCGCCCTCATAATTTGTTTCAACCTCATATTTCATGTATGACATACCAGAAATCCACTGTGACATCATGACCATTGTGGCATCACACTGACAGATGTCATGATAATTGTGTCACATTGTGACATCACAAAAGGTTTTGATGTCACAATTAGTTGGTGATGCCATCCAGGAAAGGGGTCACAGTAGGTCTATGATGTCACAATTGGTTGGTGATATCCAAATGGCATAAAGGATCTCATTTGTCATGAAATCACAGAAAATATAGGTTCACGAACAGACTGTAGTATGTCCACAGGCATGTGTTGTCACAAATGTGAAGTCCTACGAGGATTGTGATGTCACAGTGTGACACAATGTTCATGATGTCTGTCAGTATGATGTCACTATGGTCATGATGTCACAGTGGATTTCTGATATCACATATCATAACTGAAATATTATAAGGTTGAAAACAGATTACGAGCTCATAAAGGGCTTAAGACATCACAATTGCAGCACGTCACAATGCTTATGAGGACAGGGCAGGTTTGTGATGTCACAGTGTGTTAGTGTTATCACCATGGCACTGTGATGTCACAAAGTGATTGTGATGATGGCATCACAATATTTATGTTATTACAATGGTTTTCTGATATCAACCCACATGCCACATTTGAAATAGAATGAAATAAGAGAATAGGTATTTACAATGTGTCTATGACATCACAATGACAATATAATGTCATAATGCTATGAGGTTATTGCAAATTGGTGATGTTGCAAGGAGGTAATGGTGTCATAATGAATATGTGTTGTCACACTGATGATGGGGTCACAAAGAATTTGTGATTTTACAATGGCATATATGAATTCAATTGTCGTGTTCACAATGAGGATATGGGTACACATAGGGTCTGTGATGTCACAAATGCCATGTACTTAGGGGTCATGATAGCTTCATGATGCACAGTTATGATGAGGCCACAATGCGTTTTGAATGTCATGATGATTTTGTAATATCTCAAACACATGTCCAATTTCAACTGCTAGTATTTCACAATGTGCATGTAAGTTCAAAGAAGGAGCTTGAAGTCCTAATGGACATGATTTTTTAAAAATGTTATGAGGTCATATTAGGTTTGTGAATCCACAATGGGACAGTGATATCATCATGGCAATGTCAACTCACTACATCATGTCAAAATATTGTTTTGGTGTCACAATTAGTTGATGATGCCACATTGGTGATGAGGTCACAAAAGATTGGTGATATCACAATGTGTTGGGCATGTCACAATGACATGATGGTTCTCAATTGTCTTAACTTACAATGAGTATATTAGTTCACAAAGGAACTGTGGTTTCTCCAAAAAGTATGTGTTGTCACACATATATTGAAATCCTAAAAGGTTTGTGATGTCATAATTTGACAAAATGGATATGACATCTGGCAGTGTGATGCCACCATGGTCATGATGTCACTGGGAATTTGTGATATCAAATGTCATATGTGAAATCTAATGAGGTCGACAACAGATTATGAGAACAAAAAGGCCTAAGGTATCAGAATTGCAGCATGTCACAAAAGTTATGATAGGTTAGGTTTGTGATGTCATGGTGGGTTAGTGATATCACAATGGCAACGTGATGTACAAAGGGTTTGTGATGTCACAATGGTTATGAGTTCATGATTTGTTTATGATATCAACCTACATGCCACATTGGAAATAGAATGAAATCACAGAAAACTCATTCATGTGTCTATGATTTCACCATGACAATGTGAAGTTATACTTCTATCATATCATTTTAATTTTGTGATTTCACAATGTGCAATGGTGTCACAATGACAATGTGATGTCACAACTGTGATTATCTCACAAACAGTTTTTGATGTTAAAATGTCATGTCTGATTCTCAATTGTCAATATTTCACAGTGGGGAATTGGGTACACAAAGGGACTGTGATGTTACAAAGCTATGTAGTTTTTCAAAGGTTATAAGAGGTCATAATAGATTTGGGACATCACAATGTGATGCTGGTGTCAAAATAACAATGTAATGTCACAATGGGTTTGTGAGGTCACAGAGGTCACAATGGGTTAGTTATGTCACAAGTTTGTAATATCACAATTATTTGTCGAATTTCAATTGCTAATAGTTCATCATGAGGACACTAATAACCAGCAGTGCCTCTATAATCCACAGGAACAGATAGTCATCATCGCCTCCTGGTCTGGACCACTGGAGAGGGAGTACATGCCGCTGGAGGGGGCAGGATATGCTGCTTAAGGAGATAGGATGTCATGCCGTACATGGTGAGCTGCTAAGAAGTGATTGGGCATGGATATTTGGGAAGTGATGATTGAAAACTGTTATGCAGGAAACATATTGCAGTGGGGGAAGAGTACAGACTATATATAGGCTGCATGTTCAGAGCAACAGAAGGGGAGAGATAAAAGGGAAAGGCCTGGAAGGAAATAAGTGATGAGACTGCAGGAGGGTAAAGAACTGGGAGGAGAGGAAATTGAGGGAGAGCAGGAGGTGAAGGATGGCAACTGGCCACCTGGACAAAGCAGGGCAGGCCTCTCAAGATTAGAGCAGCCTGAAGAAAAGAATGGAATGGTGGAAGGAAAAAAATGAAAAGACTTGAAAGGTAGGACAGGTATGTAGAGAAGGAGGATGAAGAGAAAGAAAAAAGCCTTGTCCTTTGAAGTGTGGCGCTTTGGAAATCATTGTTTTTGGGGTTGGTTGCTTGCAGACCAGTTAACAAATGGCTGGGCTGCTCTTTGGAGGTCTGAGGGCTCATGGCTGAGGCTGCATTTAGCTCTGGGAATCCAGCCCAGGTCATGGTAGTCACTTGTTTCAAAATTTATGAGGACAAGACAGTTTTGTGATGTTACATTGCATTAATGATATCACAATGTCAATATGAGGTCACAAAGGGATTGTAATGTCACAATAGTGATGTGATCACAATGGGTTTCTGAAATCAACCTATATGCCACATTTGAGATAGAATGAAATCACAGAATAGGCAATCACATTGTCTCTAAGACCTCACAATTAAAATGTGATGTCATAATACTATGATGTCATTGTCATTTTGGGATGTCACAATGAGCTGATGATATCCTAACAACAATGTGATCTCACTCTGGAGATGATGTCACAAAGCATTTGTAATGGTACTATGGCATGTCTGATGTCAGTTGTTCTTTGTTCACAGTGACATGGTTACCCAAAGGGACTGTGATGTCACAAACAGCATTTTTTCAAAGGTGCTAAGAGGTTACAACAGGTTTGGGATATTACAAGGTGATCATGATATCACTGTGGCAGTGTGATGTCACAATTTGTTTGTGATGTCACAGTGGTGATAAAGTCACACTTGGATAGTGATGTCACAATGAATTTGTAATATCACTATTACATGTCCAATTTCATTCTACTAGATCACAATGAAGATACGAGTTCACATATGGAGCTAGAATTCAGAAAGGCCATGAATTTTTTAAAATATTATGATGACATAATAGGTTGGTGAAAATGCAATGGGACAGAGATATCCCATTGGCCATGTGATGTTACCATTACATGAGATAGTTTTGTTTTGAAGTCACAAATAGTTGGTGATGCCATACAGGTGATTAGGTCACATAGGTTTGTGATTTCACAATGGGATGGTGATGTCACAATCTCATGCCAGATCTCTAATTGACAATGAACATATAAGTTCACAAAGGATAATAATGTACCCAAAGGCATATGTTGCCACAAGTGTAGTGAGTCTTAAAAGGTTTGTGATGTCACAAAGTGACTCAGTTGTCATGACATCTGGCAGTGTGATGTCAGAGTGGTCATGATGTCACAGTGGATTTGGGATATCACATGTCATACCTGAAGTATTAGGAGTTAATTTATGAACTCGGAAAGGCCAAAGAGGTCATACTGACAGCCTGTCAAAAATTTATGAGGATAGGACAGTTTTGTGATGTCACAGTGGGTTAATGATATCATAATGGCAATGTGGTGTCATCAAGGTAGTGTGATGTCATAATAGTTATGTGGTCACCATGTATTTTTGATATTAACCCACCTGCCACATTTGAAATAGAATGAAATCACAGAATAGGCATTTCAATGTATCTGTGACATCACAATGACCATGTAATGTCATAATGCTATGATGTCATTGTTTTATGACTTCACAATAGGCTGATGCTGTCATAATGACAATGTGATGTTACACTGGTGATGATATTACAAAGCTTTTACGATGGTAAATTGGCATGTCTGATCTCAATTGTCATTAGCTCAAAATGAGGATATTGGTACACAAAGGGCCTGTGATGTCACAAAGGCCATGCTTTCTTTCAAAACTTCTGATGTCATAATAAGTTTGGGATGTCATAATGTGAGCATGGTGTCACAATGGCAATGTGATATCACAATGGGTTTTTTATGTCACCTCGGTGATGAGGTCACGATGGGTTAGGGATGTAATATAACAATGACATATGCAATTTCAGTTTCTTCTAATTGACTATGAGGATACTGTAATAACCAGTGAGGCCAGAATTATCTGTGGGAGCTGATAATCATTGTAAATTCTTGGTCTGGCCCACCGGAGAGTGTGGGGAATGCCGCCAAAAGTGAAGTGTCAAGCCTCACACGGTGAGCTGTCAAGAAGTGATTGAGCATTGGGCAGTTTGGGAAGTAATGGTTGAAAACTGAGGTAGGAGACCCATTGGAGTGAGGAGAGGTACAACTTATATATAGGTTGCATTTTCAGAGCATTGGAAGGGGAGATAAAAATGGGAGCTACCCAGATGTAAGAAAGTGGTGGGACGGCAGGAAGGGAAAATCCTGAGAAGAGAGGAAGTTGAGGGAGAGCAGAAGTTTGGCAAGTGATCACTGCGGCAGAGTAGGGCAGGCCTGTGGAAAGTGGAGAGGCCTGAAGAGAAGGAAGTTGTGGAATGGTAAGAGGGAAAGACCAGGAAGGAAGGACAGGTCTGTAGCGAAGAAGGGAGGAATGGAAAAGTAAAAAGCCTTGCCCATTGAGGTTTGGAGTTTTGGAGATCATAGTATTTTGGCTGATGGTTTGCAGACCAATTAAGAAAGAGTGGGGCTGCCCATTGGAGGTCTGATGTTTGGTAGTCAAGGCTTCTCTTGGATCTGGGTATCCAGTCCAGGATAAGGTAATCACAGCACCCTTTAAAGTGTAAATTGTTTTATTATATTAAATGTTAATCAATGACTTGTCTCCTTGCCTTAGAGGTCATATGTACACGAGTTCACAGAAAGAGCTTGAAGTCCCAAAGGCCATGAATTTTCTAAGATGTGATGTGACCATTACAGGTTTATAAAAACACATGGGATAGTGATATCACAACGGCAATGCCACAAAATCATGTCAAAATAATGCTTTGATTCCACAATTACTTGTTGATGCCATTCTCATGATGAGGTCACAATAAGGTTGTGATGTCACAATGGGTTCTTGATGTCAGAGTGGCATGACAGATCTCAATTGTCATTAATTGGCAATGAATATATGAGTTCAAAAAGGGACTGTAATATCTCCAAAGGCATGTGTTGTCACAAATGTGATGCCGTTCTAACAGGTTTGTGATGTCACAATGTGATACAATGGTCATGACATCTGGCAGTATGATGACACAGGGGATTTCTGATATTGCATGTCATACCAGAAATATGAGATTGAAAACCGATTATGATCTCACAAAGGGCCTATTATACGACAATGGCAGCATGTCACAAAATTTATAAGGACAGGACTAGTTTGTGATGGCACATCAGGTTAATGATATCACAATAGCAATGTGATGTCACAAAGATTGTGATATCACAATGGTTATATGGTCAAAATGGGCTTCTGAAATAGAATGAATTCACAGAATAGGCCTTCACACTGTTACGTCTATGATGTAACAATGTCACTTTAATTTATAATGCTATGATGCCATTGTCATTTGGTGATGTCACAATGAGCTGATGGTGTCAAAATGACAATTCGATATCACTGCTGATTTATAATGTTACAATGGTTATGAGGTCATATTATGTTTCTGATAACACTTGTCAAATTTGAAATTGAATGAAAAAGCCAGGCGCCGGTAGCTTACACCTGTAATCCTAGCTCAGGAGGCTGAAATCTGAAAATCTCAGTTCAAAGCCAGCTCAGGCAGGAAAGTCCATGAGACTCTTATCTTCAATAAAAATGACTAGAAAACCAGAAGTGGCTCTCTGGCTCAAGCGATAGAGCACTCGCCTAGAACTGAAGAGCAAGGAAAGCACCCAAGCCCAGTGTTCAAGCCCCACGACCAACACAAAACAAAAAGATTAAAAACAGGCATTAACAATCTGTCTATAACACCACATCACAATGACAATGTGATCTCATAATGCTATCTTGTCATTGTAGTTTTGTGATGTCAATAGTAGTTGATGCTGTCATAATGACAATGTTATGTCACACTGGTGATGTTGTAAAGGGTTCGTGATGTTACAATGGTATGTCTGATATCAATTGTCAGTTCATAATGAGAGTATAGTTACACAAAGGGACTGTGATGTCACAAAGGCCATGTGTTTATTTCAAAGGTGCTAAGAGGTCCTAATAGGTTTTGGATGTCACAATGTGATAGTGATTGTCAAATGGCAATGAAAGCTAACAGTGGGTTTGTAATGTTACATTGGTGATGAAATCAAATAGTTTTTTGAAGTTACATTTCATAATCACATGTCCAATTTCATTTGCTACTAATTCACAATGAGGATATGAGTTCACAGAAGAAGACTGAATCATAAAAGGCCATGAATTTTCTAAAATGCTATGAAGACATATTAGATTTTTGAAAACACAATGGAACGGTGATATCACAATGGCAAGGTGATGTTGCAATAACATCACATCACTTAATATTAAGTTTTGATATCACAATTGGTGATGCCACACTGGTGATGAATTTACAAGAAGTGTGTAATGTCACACTGGGTTGGTGATATCAAAATGACACATGTGATCTCAATTGTCATTAACTCACAATGAGTATATGAGCTCACAAAGGGACTGTGATGTCTCCAAAGACATGCATTGTCACAAAAGTGATGAAGTCCTAACAGGTGTGTGTTGTCAGAATGTGACAAAATGCTCATAACATCTATCAGTATGATGTCACCATGATCTAGATGTCACACTGGATTTGGGTATCACATTTCATTCTTGGATTGGGTTTGAGAAGATAGGAGTTTCACAGTGGGTTAGTGCAATCACTATGGAAATGTGGGGTCACAAAGGGATTGTACTATCACAATGGCTATTATATCACAATGTCTTTCTACTATAATAGGTTTGTGCTGTCACAATTGTTTGGAAATGTCACAATGGCATGCAAGATCTCAAATGTCATTAATTCACAATGAAGAGACTGTGTTGTCTCCAAAGCCATGTGTTGGCACAAATGTGATGAAGTCCTAACAGATTTGTGAGTTCACAATGTAACACCATGGTCTTGATGTCTATTAATGTGATGTCACAATGTTCATGATGTCAGAGTCAATTTCTGATATCATATGTCATACCTGAATTATTATATTTGAAAACAGATTACAAGCTTACTAAAGGCCTAAAATATTCTAATGGCAGCATATCATGGTCTTTGGAGCTTAAGATTCTTTCTTTGAAATTGTATCCTCATTGTGAACTAATAGAAATTGAAATTGGACATGTCATTGTGATATTACAAACTCATAGTGACATCACAAACTCATTGTGACCTAATCACCACTGTGACACCATAAAACCATTGTGACATCACATTGCTGTTGTGCATTCACAATCACATTGTGACATCATAAAGCTATTGTGAACTCTTAGCGCCTTTAAAAAAACACATGACCTCTGTGCCATCACAGACCCTTTGTGTACCCATATACTCATAGTGAATTAATGAAAATTGTGATCACATGTGGCATTGTATCATCACAAATACTTTGTGCAATAATTATGACTGTGAAATCACATTGTCATCATGACACCACCATCTTATTGTGACATCACCAAACCCCAATGACACCATACCATTTTTTTTCTTCTGTGTATTTTTTATTGTAAGTATAGTGTACAGAGGGATTACAGTTACATGAGCAAGGTAATGGGTATATATCCTATCAAACATTGCTGCTTTGACATCACATTGTCATTTTGATGTCATAGACCCATTGTGAATACCTATTCTTTGATTTCATTCTATTCCAAACGTGCCATGTGGGTTGATATCAGGAAACCATTGTGAACTCATAACCTTTGTGACATCAAAATATCTTTGTCACAGCACATTGCCTTTGTTATATCACTAACCCACTGAGACATCAAATACCTCTCCTGTCCTCATAATTTTTGTGACATGCCATTGTGATATCTTAGGCCCTTTGTGAGTTGAAAATCTGTGTTCGACCTCACATTTCAGATATGATATGAAATAGCTAAAATCCAGTGTAACATCATGATATCACACTTCTGGACATCATAACCATTGTGTCACTTTGTGACATCTCAGACCTGTTAGTTCTTCACCTTTTTGATTACATATACTTTGGGGACATCAGAATCCCTTCCCAAACCCATATACTCCTGATGAGTTAATGACAATTGAGGTCCCACATGCCATTGTGACATCACCAACCCTTTGGGACATCACAAATCTATAACAACCTCCTCATCAGTATGGCATCACCAATTGTGACATCAAAGTATTATATCATGATGTTGAGACATCACATTGTCATTGTGAAATCACTGTCCAATTGGGTTTTCACATAGCATGACCTCATACTATGAAGCTTCTTCTATCACCTGGTATCCACACATTGAATTATGAGTAATTGAAAATGGATATATCACTATGATATTACAAACAAACTGTGACATCACAAAACCATTGTGACCTCATCACCACTGTGACTTCAAAAACCCAATGGGACATCCCAAACCTATAATGACCTCTTACCACCTTTGAAAACACACATGGCCTCTGTGACATCACAGAACATTTTTGTATTCATATTATCATGGGGAACAAATGACAACTGACATCAGACATACCATTGAAACATCCTTTCTGACATTATTATAATTGTGACATCATGTTGCCATTATGACACCATCAGCTCACTTTGACATGTAAAACTACAATGACATCATAGCATTGTAACATCACATTGCCATTCTAATGTCATATACACGTTGTGTTTGCCTATTACATTATTTGATTCTATTTCTAATGTGGCATGTCAGTTGATAGCAGAAACCCACTGTGGGTTCATGACCATTGTGATATAAAGATCCTTAGTAGCATCACATTGCCATTGTGATGTCACATTGCCAAATTGATGTCACAAAGGGATTTTGATGTGACAATGGTTATGACATCACAATGAGTATCTGATACCAACCCACATGCCACATTTCAAATACAATGAAATCACAGATTAGGCATTCATAATGTGACTATGATGTCACAATGACATAATGGCAAATGCTATAATGTCATTGTGATTTTGTGATGTCACCATAAGCTAAAGATGTCATAACAACAATGTGATGTCACACTGATTATGATGTCACACAGGGTTTATAATGTTACCATGTTTATGAGGTCACAATGTGCTTCTGATATCAACTGATATGCCACATTTGAAATAGAATGAAATCACAGGATATATATTCACAATGTGTCTATGACAGCAAAATGGAAATGTGATGTCATAATGCTATGATGTCACTGTAGCTTGGTGATATCACAATGAACTGATGGTGTCATAATGACAGTCTGATGTCACACTGGTGATGATATCACAAAGGGTTTGTGATGTCAGAATGGCATGTCAGATCTTAATTCCAATTAGGTTATAGTGAGGACATGAGAATGAATTCACAATGACATACACAACAAGCAATGTTTTTTTGTCAAAAGTGCTAAATTTCCTAACAGGTTTCAGTTGTCAAAGTGTTAATATAAAAATGGGATAGTGATGTCAAATCTAGTTTGTAATATTACATCTTATTTCAAATTTCAATTGCTACAAGGTAACTGATACAAGTTCACAGAAGGAGCTTGATATCCGAAAGGCCATTAATTTTCTTAGATGTGATGCGGTCATAATAGTTTTGTGAGAGCATGATGGTACAGTAATATCACAATTGCAATATGATGTCAAATTCTAATGCCATAGGTGTGTTGTTTTGTCACAATTAGTTGTTGATGCCATAAGAGTGATGAGTTCAAAATAGTTTTGTGATGTTGCAGTAGATTGGTGATGTGACAATAGCATTCCAGACCTCAATTGTCATTAACTCACAATGAGTATATGAGTTTAGAATGGGATTATGAGGATTCAAAAGGCTTTGTTGGCACAAATGTGATGAGGTCAGAACAGATTTGTGATGTGACAATGTGACACAATGGTCATTACATCTAGCAATGTGATGTCACAATATTCATGATGTCACAGTATATTTCTAATATGAGGTCAAAATAAATTGAGCTCTCAATGGAACTAACATAGCACAGTGGCAACATGTCACAAAACTTATGAGGACTGAACATGTTTGAGTTCTCACAGTTGTTTAGAGGTATCACAATGGCAATGGTATGTCACAAAGGGATTGTGATGTCACAATGGTTATGAAGTCAAAATATGTTTTTATATGAGCCCATATGCCACATTTGAAATATAATGAAATCACATAATAGGCATTCATAATGTATATATAATGTCACAATGACAATGTTATGTCATAGTTGTATGATGTCATTACAGATTGATGATGTCACAATGAGCTGATATTGTCATTGTTAGGTTTTTAAAAAGAGGCATCCAAGTAAGAACTGCACCAGCACGCACGTGGTATTCAGGTAAGGGGTAGGTTTATTCAGTAGACCTGCTGGGACCAGGCTAGGGTGGCACTCCACGTTGCTGGGAAAGAGAGGAAAGAGCTAGAAAAGAGCAGAGAGAGGGGTAAGAACAGTAGCACTCACGTGGTATTCAGGTAAGGGGTAGGTTTATTCAGTGGACCTGCTGGGACCAGGCAAGGTTGGCACTCCACGTGGCTGGGAAAGAGAGGAAAGAGAGAGGAAAGAGCTAGAGCAGAGAGAGAGCAGAGAGAGCTAGAAAAGAAGAGCAAGAGCAAGATCAAGAGCTAGAAATGAACAGAGAGAGAAAGAGAGAGTCTGGGCCTGGGCTAGCCCTTATCTAGGGTATGGGCGGGGAAAGGTGTGGCCACATCAAATTCAGATGTGACCTCAGCGGATGCAGATGCGACCTCTTCCAGGTGTCCCAGTTGCCTAGGTAATGCAGGTACTGGGTGGAGACTTTGCTGCCAGGAGGGTGGAGTCTGCTTGCCATCCAGGGGCGGACCTTACATTCCAGTCTTTTAATAATCATGAAATAGGGCGAGGATTCTCTCTGGCTACTTCCTGCTGACAAGGGGCGTCGACAATAGGGGTAAGAGGCTGGAATTTGGTCTCCTCCCAGAGAAGGCAGTGAGCAGCAGCTGTCCCTTGGTGTATTGAGTCCTTAGGTGAAGTCTGGAGAAGTCTCATGAGCATTGAGGGGCTGGAAAAAAAATACTAAACAGCAAATAAATGGCAAGAGGAAGGACTTGGGGCTGAAAATGTTGGTAGAAATGTCCCTAGCTACTTCTGACATCTGGCTACTAGGTAGAGAAGTCAGATGACAAAGGCAAGAATATAAATTCCTGTTCAGTTAATAGGTACACAGGTATAGACATTAGATGGGCAGGCTTCTTACTTCTACTGACCTCCCGGCTCAGGTTAATTTTGAAAGGGCAGGCACAAAGTAGCTGATGTGACATTATCTCCTCTTACTCTTCTCCATGTTCCCTTGTTCCCCAGACTGGCTGAGTCTAGGTGGCTCGTTGCTGGGATGGCTTGTCCCAGTTGGTATTCAAGATTTGAACTCAAGGCCTGGGCACTGTCCCTGAGCACTTCTGCTAAAGGCTAGCACTGAACCACTTTGAGTTATAGTACCACTTGCAGAGTTTAGCTGGGAGATGGAGTATTAGGGATTTTTTAGCCCGAGATGGCTTTGAACTGAAATCTTTGCCACAGAAGCCCTTTATTATTTCCAATTAAGGCACCAAGGAGATCAAGTAGAATAAGTAGAGCTTACCTGGTTCTTATCAGGAATTGCCAACAAATATTCTGAAATGACAAAACTCATTAGATGTGATGAGAATTTTAGCACAGATATGCCCAGTATTTTAGAACCACGTAGTCAGTAGTAGAATACACAACACAAAACAAAAAAGGCAAAACTTAAAACCTAAAATTTCGACAACGTTTAGACATCTTTGCTAACAAAGCATATCAGCTGGTTGGGCCTCCATTACCAGGGCCTGTGAAAAGAGCAACTTGTTAGCAAGGCACTTTAGAATAGATGGATGGAGTAGTAAACTTAGTGGAAGGTTAAGGGTCACATGAGGCTAAACCCTTAACCCACCACGTGGCCAAGATGGCAAATTCAAGATAGCGAATTTCTGAAAGAATGAAAAGAAAGCCTGAACAAATAGACCAAGTCTACATTGGCTAGCCTTTGAGAGGGAACCTCGAGGGTGGTCCCTGGGACCCAGCCTGTGGTCGCACTCTTCAAGGCACAAGCCAAAAAGTTGTAGAAAAAAAGGGTAGAAACTTGCCCATGAATGGCAGTGAGCAAAGAGAGCCCGAAAGTAAACAGACTTCTGATCATTTACCATTGCAGTAGCAAAAACTGTACTTCTGAGAATGGCATAAAAATGAGGCTCTCTGGCTTTCCAGGGAGCTCAGGACACATTTCAAAGGGGTTTCACGGCTCAGGCGTGATTCGTAGCACCCCATTAAATGAGTAGAGTCAGTCTGGTGAGTGAAGGAGAGCTGACCAGGCAGAAGCGGCGTCCCGACTTCCCCCAGAGCCCTTTAGAGAGAAATGGCCAAGCCCCCAAAACCAAGCGTCCTCGGCTTCTGAGGTGACCGGCCTTTCAGCTAAAGGCCATAGGAGCTCTCTGGCGTGGCACCACGTCTGGACAGAGACTGAGTAACAGAGAGCCGTAGAGTAGTTTCACTCACCAGAGTAGAGAAGTGGTGTGGACGTGGATGTGAAGGCAGCAATGGTATCGATGCGTTGATTCCGCCGCAGACAGACAGGTTCGCAAAAGGCTGTCAGAACTGTGGGTATTCCTCAGAGCAAAAAGGGAAGAACAAAAAAAGAAAAAAGAGGAAAAAAACAGAGAAATCCCAGCTTTCCTGACTTTAAGCCTTTATCCGAGTCACGGCACCATTTATGTTATTTATGTTAGGTTTTTAAAAAGAGGTAACCGAGTAAAAACTGCACCAGCACGTACGTGGTATTCAGGTAAGGGGTAGGTTTATTCAGTAGACCTGCTGGGACCAGGCAAGGTTGACATTCCACGTGGCTGGGAAAGGCCTGGGAATGAGAGAGAGCTGGGAAAGAGAGGAAAGAGCTAGAAAAGAGCAGAGAGAGGGGTAAGAACAGTAGCACTCACGTGGTATTCAGGTAAGGGGTAGGTTTATTCAGTGGACCTGCTGGGACCAGGCAAGGTTGGCACTCCACGTGGCTGGGAAAGAGAGAGGAAAGAGCTAGAGCAGAGAGAGCTAGAAAAGAAGAGCAAGAGCAAGAGAGCTAGAAAAGAAGAGCAAGAGAGCGTCTGGGCCTGGGCTAGGCCTTATGTACGGTATAGGCGGGGAAAGATGTGGCCACATCAAATTCAGATATGACCTCAGCGGATGCAGATGTGACCTCTTCCAGGTGTCTCAGTTGCCTAGGTAACGCAGGTACTGGGTGGAGACTTTGCTACGAGGAGGGTGGAGTCTGCTTGCCATCCAGGGGCGGACCTTACAGTCATAATGACAATGTGGTGTCAAATCTATTATTATATTGTAAATGCTTTGTGATATTGCAATGGCATATCTGATCTCAATTGACATTTCACAATGAGGGTATGGATACACAAAGGGACTATCATGTCACAAAGGCCAAGTATTTTTTTTCAAAGGTGCTAAAGATTTCATAATGGGTTTAGGAGGTCTCAAGGTGATTGTAATATCACAACGGCAATGTGATATCACAGTGGCTTTGTGTTGTCACATTGGTGATGAGGTCACAATGGACAGGACAGGTTTGAGATGTCACAACAGGTTAATGATATCACAATGGCACTCTGATGTCACAAAGGGATTTTTCATGTCACAATGGCCTTGAGGTCACAATGAATTTTTGATTTCCACCAATATTGCTTGCTTGAAACAATGAAATCACAGAATAGGCATTCGCAATATGTCTATAATGTCACTATGACATATGATGCCATAATACTATGATATTTAAGCTTAGTGATGTCAAAATGGGGTGTCTAATCTTATTGGTTATTAGATTACCATGAGGATCCCAAAGGTGGCTTTGTGCTGAGTCCTTCAAAAGGCACAATGTGCTGATTCCATTACACAGTGTGCTTTGTGCTATTTCTTTAGCGTGTGCTGTGTGCTGTCATCCCAAAGGGTACTATGTTCTGTGTCCTTGAGAGGTAGGTATCCGGGATAATCACACACACACACACACACACACACACACACACACAAACATGGAAGGTCACTGTGTACCTGCTTTGTGTGTGGGATGGATGGAGAAGAGTCTCCCCCAGCAGTTGAGCTGAGGGAAGATTTAATCCTCCCCCCCAGGCAGCTGCTGGGGTTGGGAGAAAGCCCTGAGCTGACTTGAGGCTGCATCTGTCATGGCCTGGTAGCCTTAGGGCAGTCAGGGCAGCAAAAAGCCATGATGGGAGATGTGGCCGAGGTGGGGAGGGGTTGTGACCCAGGGGAGGAGAGGGCATGGCCGAGGGGCACAAAGCTGCTGCAGCCAGGAGCACACAGGGACTGGCACACTTGCACGGCAGGGGAGGGGGGTAGCTTGGGAGAGAAGTGGGGGCAGAGAAAGAGAGCAGAGAGAAGAGCAGGCACATTCACCAGGGGAGGTGGCGTCAATGGCTGGCCTTTGATGCTTTAGTAGCAAGGGCCTGGGCCAGGAGCACAGAGCACACAAAGCCAGCACACCAGGCACATCCCTCACCCTAACCCCCAGGAAGGCTCAGAGGCCAGGTCGGCCCTGACTCCGAGGCCCCTGCACCAGGAGCTCAGCCACCCACCCGCCCCTGCCTAGGCCTGCTCTCCTGCCCTCCCTGCCTCACCGCATGTCAAACATGTCGGTGCTGTCTCAGACCCATGGTGCCTCTAAGAGTCATCCAGCCATGTTGCGCTCCTGTCTGGCTTGCGGCCCTGACCCCGTTCAAGCCCCTGGTCTTCTGCTCTGGGGCCAAGCGTCTGCCATGCTGCTGCCATCGCTGCCCGCTGCACCCGGAACCACAGCCTACAGCTTATCCCAGCAGCACATGCGAGTGGCTGCCCCGTGGCCCACAACTTGCGACCTCCCCCTATCCCTCTACCCTCTCCTCCTCCCCCCCCCCCCCCCCGCATCCAGACCCGCAACTACCTCCTCCACTCTTGCATCCCAACCATGCCTCCCCAGCAGCAGGCAGGCCAGACCTGTCTCTGCCACAATTGCAACCCAGGAATGGGGGGTGGGGCAGTGGGTGTCGACCTGGGGATCCCACCCCCCACCCCTAGTGGCCAGTGTCCCAGGAAATGGAAAGATGCAGGGTTGGGTGAGAAGGGGGTACCATTGAGCCCCTAGCCTGGAGTAGTGGGAGCCACACAGCCACGCATCTGCACCTTTCCTCTCCCTGGTGGGAACCTGGTGGCTTTAGTCAGAAGCAGGGAACAACACCTCCACACCTGCCTTCTCAGATCTTTTCCTTTTTTCTGGGGGTAGGGAGTGTTGGATGCAGAAGATAGGCCCCACTTGCTGTGTGAGCCCTTGTCCTCTGTGCTCAGTCATCTTTTCACCTGAGGAGGGGTCCCAGAAAAGCCCACTAGGTATGTGGGGGCACTGGGGGTCAGATAGAAGGTGAATATCTGGGAGGAACTCACCCCCTCTGACACACATACACCCGGCATGTCCCCCCCACCCCAGCTGTCAAAACTATTCACAGAGTGACCACATTTCCCAACTCTGCCAGCATCTGTGGTGCTCCCAGTCCATCCAGTCTCCTTGTCCTCCCCAAGAATCTGCCCAGTTACCCAGAAGCATCTAGGCTGGAAGTAGGGAGTCCGTCCATGTATGTAGCCTTTAGGACCCCATCCATTTCCTCAACATCGGCCCCACCCCGGGTCAGACACCCCCCCCCCCGGGAACCCCATAACCCCCTGCTTGTTTTCAGTTCAGGATCTGATGAGCCACCTGTCTGGGGATTCCTTCACCCAGCGTCCTGGCCTAGGGTTTTGGTGAATGGGGAGTTAAGGCTGGTTGTTCCTTAGGGGAAGGGTCTGGCTCTGGAGAAGGGGAGAAGCGTGGTGGTGCTGTGTCATAAGAGTGGTGCTCCCCTTGGGTGGTAGCCCTTGGTTCTGACAAGGGAATGGTGAATGGGAAACTGCGTGCTCCAGCTTGTACATTGTCCCAGATGAGGAACCAACAAACTTAGGAGAGGCAGTACTGGGAGTATGTGTGTGTGTGTGTGTGTGTGTGTGTGTGTGTGTGTGTGTGTGTGCAGAGAGACAGAGAGAGATCATCTTTCTCCTTGTACAGACTGATTGTACTTAGGTGAGTGATCATTTGGCAAATTGCAGGTGCTGCATGGAAGAGTCTTCTGTCATCATTCTGTATTTCTGTGTGTGTGTGTGTGTGAGAGAGAGAGAGGGAGAGAGAGAGAGGGAGAGAGAGAGAGAGAGAGAGAGAGAGAGAGAGAATGTTGGGAGAACAGGGAGATGAGAGCAATGAAAATATATTTAAGTCACCATGTCTAAAAACAGCAAAAGCATTTTATTTCTCTTTGTGTGTGTATTTGTTGTTCTTTTTTCATTAATACCAAGTAAGAGCCCAGCGTCAATTTTTGTTTTCCCCTTCACAGGTTTATGACTCCTTTAAGGAAGCTTTCAGTAGACATTTCTTTCCTCCCCTTTCCACCTCTCTCTTTCCCCTTTCCTGTAGCCCACAGTAGCTGCTGGGCCTGCATGGGCCTCGCACTGGAGACCTGTGTGAACCCTGGCCTAGAGTGGACACCTGTCCTTCTATCCCCAGCCAGAAGTTTGGTGAGGCTTGTGTGACCACAGCCACACTCTTCCAGCTAGACACTCTGCTCTCATGTGTAGAGTTGGAGCTAATTCAAGGTTTGGAAATGTGTCTGCCAAACAATTAGGGAATGAGATTGGGGAGAGGGTAGGGCAGGGGCTTTGAAGCTCTGAGGTTTTGGGGGCTGGTGTATCGTGTGACATGGCAGATGGTTCACCATGACCAAGGACGAGAGGGGAACCTTACCTAGGGCATTTACAGTCTCTGTGGGCATCCGGGCACAGGGCTCCAGGCACCCATTACTGGCGTGGATTCCCTCCCAGGGCTGTGCACTAGTGCTCAGTCCTCCCAGGAGCCCTGCAGTCTCCAAACTGTATCCCTCCTGGGCCGTTTCCAGCTGGGCAGTGGTAGGCAAGTCCATTCCCCCTGCTGGAGACCGCTCAGTATCAGGACGTGGCAGTTAGCTAAGGCTCGCTGAATGCCAGTTTCTGTAACCTGCTGTAGGCTGTCTAGAAAGAAAAAGGGACCACTGACTTTGGAACCCTTTAACTTTGATTGGGACAAATTAAATGCCACATTTTCCAGGTTGTTTTTTTTTTAATTTAAGCTTTCAATTTCCACTATCGCCTGGGATTATGGGTCAAATTATATGGATTATTTCAGCTGGCAAAAAATGACGTACAAAGTAGGACAGGCACAGTTCCCAAGCCAGATTGTCTCCTGCTTTGAACGTTGTGTCTTGACTGTCTTTCTCCGGCAGCTGCTGAATCTACTCCAGCTATCTCTAGGGTGACCACCACAGTGGAGGAATTCGTGGGGAGCAGAGATTGTTACCTCACTATCCCCAGCCTGCCAGCTGTGAGCAGAAACAATTCCCAGCACCTGCACTGGACTCCTGGAGATTCAGAAACTTGGGATGCCTAGAGTATCCTTTCTCTGCAACATGAAACTTGGGGGCTAGATGTGGTAGATAATCCTGGCTGGCCCCAGGAAGAGGAAAGGAGGCCCCTTGAGCCAGGCATTCAGCTCACTGCAAACTTGTTCACACCTGAGTGGGGAATTGAGTGCCACAGAGATGGTCAGCCACTGGAAAGAGATATTTGAGAAAATAGGCATTCCAAAAGCCCCGGAATCCAATGAGTCTATCGTGGCTCACATCCTTGGAGCCAAAACAGTTAAGTGCGGTGGCACTAGGAGGGTATGAAGAGGGAGGAGGGAGAACTGTGGGAGAGCTCCATCAGGCTTTGTCCCCCTTCCCCCGCAGAGGATATTTACCTGAATCAGATGGGACTTTTCTCTAGTATTGTCATAAACAGATGATCATTTATTTATCCAACGAACCATTACAGTGTGTGCCAGGCTCTGGAGGGTCATAGCCAATGAAAAGTTCCAGGACTGGTTCCACAGCACATGAAGAAACCTTGGTTTGAGCTGGATGCCAGTGCATTACACTTGTCATCCTAGCTACTTAGGAGGCTGAGATCAGAGGATCAAGGCTTTTGGTCCGAGCAGGAAAGCCTGTAAGATTCTTGTCTTCAATTAACTACCAAAAGCAAAACGCCAGAAGTAAATGTGTGACTCAAGCCGTAGACTGCTAGCCTTGATTAAAAAGAGTCAGGGACAGCGCCTAGGATCCGAGTTCAAGGCCCAGGACTGACACAAAGAAAGGAAATAGGGAGAGAGAGGAGGGAAGGACAGAGGGAGTAAAAAGAAGAAAGGAAGAAGGGAAAACATGCAAGCCTTGGTTTGGAGTTCTTGTTTCAGAGGAGCCAACCATTAACAATCTCTGTGGGGACAGTGTCAGAGCCTAAAGTCAGTAGGTAGGACCAAGCCATTAACCCCTGAGCAACTTCATGACATCCAGGACCTGTGTGGTCACCGACTGCAGAGGGAATCAGCCTTGGGTAGACCATAGGGCTCAGGGTGGGTCACCAGGTTTCAATCATCCCCAGCCCTAACGAGTTTATTTTCTGGTCAGATAAGAAGAAAAGTGTCCAAGGGCAAGGGAGGTATAGCAGTGAGGGAGTGTCAAGGGCGGGGGTGGGGGTGAGGGAGAAGGGAAGCAGGAAGATGAAGAGGGAGGATGATCCCAGGTCAGGTGCGTCTGGACATTGGAGCCACGATCTCACCTGACAACCTAGACCATCAGTGATAGAGCCTTTGACCCAGCCACACTGCTATTAAAAGTCTTGGCACCTTTGGTTCACCATTGACGACCTGTCTGTCATTCAGAATGCCTGTGCAGTACATCCTTGGGACTTTCGAGGGCTCACTCTGAAGATGATACTCCCGGTGTTCATTGCTCCACCAGAGACAGAGGTAAGCATGCCACTGGCACAGAACAACCTGGGAATGAGGGCCGGAGTTGGGGCCCATGTTGCCTTGAGACTTCATCTAGTGGGTGCTAGGGCCCCCTGACTGCCATTCTCAGAGGCAGAATTGGGTCTCATTGATGGTTCAGTCTTTAGTCTAGATGGCAGATCTGGCATTCAGAGAGGGCAGGCTGAAGGCGGGATAGGGCTGGGTAGAGGCTGGTGGGAGAACCAGAGGCACTGTACTCTGAGAAGGGTTGTTACTCTGAGGATACTCACAACCTAGGGACATTCCTGGGATAGATCAGCCCATCCCTAGAGCTCCCAGTCTCCATCCCTTGACCAAGCAGACCTCATATCATGTGGTTGGATAACTAGACCTCACATCACTGCCCAGTGCGGAGTCAGAACAGTGAGAGATCCTGAGTCTTTGATAAGGTCAGGGGATCCTCTGTATGAGATTGTACTTCAAAGTCTTAACTTCATGCATGGTCAGTCCCATCTAAGACTGCCATTAAGTAGGACATAGAATCTGGAGAATCAGAGCCGGATGGGGTCTGTTCTAGGATTCTTGAGTATTATGTGTGAGCTTTCAGCTCCTGTGTGCCCACCTGCTTCCCTTTCTTGGGTGGGTCTATGCTAGAAAATGCTTGAAACTAGGGCGTGGGTCTTGTCTTTTATGCTCCAAGATAGCACTCTACCATTTAAACCACAGCTCCACTTCCAGCTTTTTTCGATGTTTAATTCTCCAATTAAAGAGTTCTCATGGACTTTGCTGCCAAGGGTGGCATCCAACCACACTCCTGAGATCTCAGTCTCCTGAGGGGATAGGATGACAGGCATGGAAAAGTATGTTTGGCTGGGTGCCAGTAGCTCATAGCTGTCATCCTAGATACTCAGTAGGTGAGATCTGAGGATCAAAGCCAGCCTGGCCAGGAAAGATCCTAAGACTCTTATCTCCAACACACCACCAGAAAACCAGAAGGGGTGCTGTGGCTCAAGGAGTAGAGTGCTCACCTTGAGCTGAAGAGCTCAGGGACAGCACCCAGGCCCACAGTTCAAGCCCCACAACCAAAAAAAGAAAGAAAGTAAAACATCTTTGCCTGCAAAGATGAGGAGGTGTGTGTGGGGGGGGTACTGTGGTTGAGAGACCAGGTGCTGGCCTCACTGTACACACATTTCTAAGAACTCCCCAAGTTTGCCCCAGCTTGATGCCACAGTAGGATGGGCGGTGCTTACCAAGAACTCAAGAAGACTAGGCCTGTGGCAGGCAGGGAGTGAGCAAATGGGTACAGGGGTGAAATTCTTTTGTCTGTATTCTCTCTATTGAAGGATGGATTTGGTTGGTGGGTGTCAGACTCTGAAGTCAAGGGTTGCAAGAAGTTTGAGGCCTGACGAATTGGGTTAACTCTGGGTATATGAAGGTGGCTGAAGCTGGGCGCCACTGGTGGCTCACAACTGTCATCCTAGCTACCCATAAAGCTGAGATGTAAAGACCACAGTTCAAAGCCAGCTTGGGCAGGGAAGTCTCTGATACTTGATATCCAATGAATCACCTGAAACAGGAAGTGGCACTGTGGCTCAAGTGGTAGAGTGCTCATCTTCAGCTGAAGAGCTGAAGGACAGTTCAAAACCCCATGATCAACAATAAACAAAGAGGTGGCTGAGTTTTTCACATGCAGTGTGTACGGTAGGAAATTCTATGCTGGGTTATGAGTCATTCCAGATATGTGAGAGGCTCAATGTTGTGACTACAGTTGGTCTGAGTACGATCGTGCCATCTTCTTATGGGTCAGATGTGATCCTAATGGAGGGAGTTCATGGAACTGCTGAGGCCTTGTAATACACGTGTGTGTGTGTGTGTGTGTGTGTGTGTGTGTGTGTGTGTGTGTGTGTGTGGTGTTAAGAGTCTCATAGACTTTCCTGCCCCGGCTGGCTTTGAACTGCCATCCTCAGATCTCAGCCTCCTGAGTAGCTAGGATTATAGGCGTGAGCCAACGGTGCCAGGCACATGAACAAACTTCTTAAAGACTGATTTGAGAAAAGAAACTTGGAATACACTTTTAGTATAAATAATTTATAATGCCATGATTAAGGCACTAATTCAAAAGTATTTATTCATTGGCTGGTTTCTTAGTTTACTTAAAGATATATATATATATATATATATGTATATATGCATTATTAATGTATATACATATATTATTAAAACCATAGCTTTGAAGTGTACCTAAGAGCATATGTGCTCATGTAAAGTTATACAAGCTTCATATATATACTGCACAAGCTTCATACATATACTGCACAAGCTTCATTTTTTTTTCAGTTTGCTTGGTACCATAAATTAGGTGGGATTTGTGTACTGTTGTTTTATTCTCTGTTTTTGGAGGAATTATCTCCCTTTTATCCCCCTATCCCCCTCTCCCTGCACTTGAACTCAGCTTGCTCTTTCTTGGCTTGGTTGTTCATAGCTTATTTTCTACCACTTCAGCCATACCTTTAGCTTGGCTTTTTGCCAGTCAATAGGAGATGATGTCTCTCAGGCTTTTCTGCCTTCATTGCCTTTGAAATTTCATCTTCCAGTTCTCAGCCTCCTGAGTAGCGAGGATTAGAGATGTGAGCCACTGGGGTGCCTAAGGATCAATTAGACTTTGGTTAGTGGATTCATTCTGTTTTTCTAAGCATGGGATCATATACTGTAGAACTTCGGAGAATGTCCTGGGTCTGAAGTAAGATATATAATACATATGCAAATCTGTATAGTTCTCATAAGATGTAATCAATTTAATACATGTTATAAGTGTAATAATAGTCAATAAAAATAATGAATAAATGATACAAAAAATAAAATAAATACACTCAAAGCAATATACAATAAACAGAAGTATGTAGATATTAATAATTATTTCAAATGTCGATGAATATTATTTTAACTGGGCTGGGGATTGAATTCAGGCCTAGGGAACAGGACTGAATTGCTTGCATTAAAAGAGGGTAAGTTTCCCCATCCCCCAGAGTAATTAGAGTTTCCCAGACTCAGAGTTCAAATCCCAGGCCTGGCAGAAAAAAAGGGCATGAATTCCAAGTCAGGGAGCTCCATTAGTATTTTTAATATTTTTAAATTTTTAAAATTTATTTATTTAATTAATTTATTTATTTTTCCAAGCATGGGGCTTGAAGTTAGGTCGTACCAACTCGGCCTCAGCTTCCATCACCCTAGGCTGGGTTGGTGCAGCTTCTGGACCCAGAGCCCATCTTGGGATCCTAGGCCTCAGGGGCTGACAGGAATACTAATTGAAAAAGGCACCGAAAAATAGCCATGAATTGTGGATGGTCGGCAGATTCTCGGTTTTCCTTCCTTGCATGTTGACTGTCCTGGGTCCAAATGACATGTTTGCAACCTGTAGGTCACCTGGCATTGCTGAAGGCTGGTGGGCTGTCAGAGAAGCCATAGGCCAATCTGGAAACCTAGGCCCTGAGTTTGAATCCCAATCATGCCACTTACAAAGGGCTGGAGAGCCTAAGAAACTATTGCCTGTCCATAGGAACACCACAGGAATGTAATCAATTTCATGGTTGGATGAGTAGTTTGTCAGTCAGTCTAGCCTAAAATTAAACCCAGTACTCACAAGATGTGGATTGATTTTAATTCATAGTTTATTATGCATTAAAAGAATACTTTGTGTGTGTGTGTGTGTGTGTGTGTGTGTGTGTGTGTGTGTGTTTTGTAGGTCTTGGGGCCTGAACTCTGGTCCTGGGTGCTGTCCCTCAGCTTTTCAGCTTAGGACTAGCACTGTACCATCTGAGACACAGTGCCATTCCAGGCTTTTTCTGACCATGTGGTGCTCAGGAATCGAACCCAGGAATCGCATGCAAGACAATCACTCTCCCAATGAGCAAAATTCCCTGCCCCTAAAAGAATACTATTGAGTAAATATAGCCCTCACTAAATACCTGAGAATCACTAGGAAGGTAGTATATGTCACTGAATACTAGCTAAACATCACTGGCAGTATTTAAATATCTATTAATTTGTTTACCACAGTTTGCATAGGAAGGTATTGCTATTTTGACCAAACCTATGGCTCCATCCCAGTTCCTGAAATCCACCTGGCACCTGAATGTGCTAGAGACTACCCTGCTGATACTCACCCATTCATGAACTGGAACTTCTAGGTCCTCAGTTCAGGTCCCAGCATTACGAAAAATTTCTTCCTGGAGTAAGATTCCAAGTGTGATACCTGTTTTCCTTTTCTGTACAAGTGCTGGGTGTCAACTATGATGTATATAATATGTCTGCAAAGTTACATGCTATGAAATAGATTTGAATGAATGTAATAAATATTATAGGTGCACTCACAGTCCATAAAATAAATGTTAAATAAATAAATAATAAAATATAATGAATCATACAACAAACACGATATACACTGAATATATGGATGTAAGTATAAATCATATAATAAAAATGTCTATAAATGTTATGTTCTCCAGGGCTGGGGCTTGAATTCAGGCCTAGGGAACAGGCTTGAATTGCTTGTCTTCAAGGGAGGAGTGGTTCCCTGTCCTCCCCTCCCCCCAGTGCATCAGAGTTACCCAGATTTCAAGATGACATCCCTGGCCTGGCAAACAACAAAATGGCAACAAATCCAAGACAGGGAGTTTCAATAGTATTGTTATTACTATTATTTTTTTGCCAAGCATGGGTCTTGAACTCAGGTCGTGGCAACTCCACCTCAGTTTCCATCACTCTAGGCTGGGATGGTGCACCCTCTGGACCCACAGCCCATCCTGGGGTCCTAGGCCTCAGGGGCTGACAGGAAAACAAAATGAAAACAGCACCGAAGAAAAGCCACAAACCACAGACGGTCAGCAGTTTCTGTATTTTTCCTTATACAGTGACCATCCTGAGTATGAATGAGATGACTGCAACCTGTAGGTCACCTGGCATTGCTGAAGGCTGGCGGGCTGTCAGCGAAGCCATAGGCCAACCTGGATACTAGACCCTGAGTTCGAATCCCATTCATGCCACTTACAATGGGCTGGAGAGCCTAAAGAAACTATTGCCAATCCACAGAAATACAGGAGGAATGTGATCAATGTCATGGTTGGATGAGTAGTTTGTCAATCAGTCTAGCATAAAATTAGAACCAATAATCACTGGACAGGGATTGATTTTAATTCATAGTTTATTATGCATTAAAAGAATACTATTGATTAAATGGAGTCCTCACTAAATACATGAGAATCTGTAGGAACGTAATATATGTCATTGAATACTAGATAGATACCTCTGGCAGTACCTAAATCTCTAAATTTATACTTATTTATATAACACCATCGTCCTAGAAAGTTACTGCTTTTTGGCCAAACTGGGGCTTGATCCCAGGTCCTGGGATCCACTTGGCAGCTGAATAGGCTAGAGGCTGTGGTGCTGACACTCACCCATTCATGAATTGGGCCTCTCAGGCCTTCAGATCAGATCCCATCATTGCCAAAAATTTCTTCCTGGTGTAAGATTCTATGTGTGACACCTGTTTTCCTTTTCTGTGCAAGTTCATAATATGTCTGGAAAGCTACATGCTATGGAATAGATGGGAATAAATGTAATAAATGTTATAGGTGCACTCACAGTCTGTAAAATAAATGCTAAATCAGTAAATCAATAATAAAATATATTGAATCACTCCAACAAACACTATATAGACTGAATATATAGAGGTAAGTATAAATTATATATTTAACATGCTTATAAATGTTATGAGGTGCTTGAATTCAGGCCAAGGGAAGATTTTAGTTCATGCATGATTCTCATAGGAAATGATAGGCAAGACGCATGGCACAACGATTATTTTTAATTAAGAGTTCATGAAGTGTGACAAGAAGAATCACATTCAGGAATTGGAGGCATTGGGAAAGATCCAAGAATCAGTACTCACATGGTAGATAGGATTACAACACAGCTCACTACATTTCCTGCTCTATCCAAATAGTTATTTATTTGCATACTAGATTTGGCTTATGAATGGATGAGTATTATGTCCTACCCCCACCTGGGGCTTGATCTCAGGTTGTGGGTATGAACTAGCTCCTCAGTGACTCACAAGATGGTGGGCTCATGTGGACCCATTCAGCTGTTGGGCTTGCTAGGCCCCGAGTTCAAATCCCAGCACTACCAAAAGGCTCATCCTAATGTGAGAAGCAAATTCTTGCACCTATTTTCCTGTCCTGTGCAAGTGCTGGGTCTCAGCAAGAATCAAGAAAGCATAGGCAACTCTACACCCATGGAAATAGGTTGTCATCCATGTCAGCACATTTATATATATCATCCTATGCTCAATAAAATGCACAATACATCCTTGAAAAAGACAAAAATAAAAAGAATAACTACACTGAATGTTAGATTCATACCACACCTGTATGTAAATAGAGATCCTATGTTTAAAAGAGGTGGGCTTCTTATTTTTTCCAGTGCTGGGTTTCAAATCAGGCCCTGGACCAGGCCTGACATTCTAGTCTTCAAGGATGGTGAGCCTCCCCTTCCCCCACAGTGCAACAGAGTTACCCAGACCTCAGTTCAAATCTCAGCACTGACAAAAGATTCATTCTGATGTCAGAAACCAGTCGTTGCACCTGTTTTCCTCTCCTGTGAAAGTCCTGGGTCTCAGCTAGAATGGAGAATGAATGCATAGGCCACCCTATAACCATGGGAACAGGTTATCATCCATGCCAGCACACTTATATTTGTTACCTACTCAGAGAAATACACAATACCTCCATGAATTAGACACAAATTAAGGAGAAGTGCACCAAACCCAAAATTCTGTCCACACATACATGTCAATATAGATCCTATGTTTAAATTATGAATTTAGGACTATTCTGGCCCTCTCTGGGGCTCGATGTCAGGTCCTGGGAATAGCCTAGCTCCTTAGTTGCTCACAGGCCAGTATCCTCACATAGACCTTTTGACAATTGGGCCTGCTAAGCTCTGAGTTCAAACGTGAATACTGCCAAAAGATGAATCCTGATGGGAGAAGCCCATTGATGGACCTGTTTTCCTGTCCTGTGAAAGTCCTGGGTATCAGGGAGGATGGAGAGTGCTATATAGGCAACTCTATAGCCATAGGGATAGGTTGTCATCTGTCGGCACAGTTATGTCTGTCATCATACTCAATAAAGCCTCCATGACTAAGACTCACAATAAAAGAGTAACTACACTGCACGCATGATCAATTCCACACATATTTGTAAATAGAGATCCTATGTGTAAACTAGGTGGATATATTATTTTTGCCAGTGCTGGGGCTTCAATTCAGGCCCTACGACCTGGCCTGATATTGTAGTCTTCAAGGATGGTGATATTCCCTTTCCTCCACAGTGCTATAGATTTACCCAGACCTGAGTTGGAATCCCAGCTGTGACAGAAAAATGTTGCGAGTTCTGAGCCAGGGTGCTTTATATTATTATTATTACTTTGCCAAGGAAAGGATTTGAACTCAGTTCATGATAACTCTGTCTCAGCTTCAATCACCTCAGGGTGGCAGGCTGCCATGGTCCCATAGCCGATCCTGGGATCCTAGGCCCTGAAGTCTTGCAGGAAAACACACACACACACACACACACACACACACACACACACACACATACACACACACAGAGAGAGACACACACACACACAAACACATACAGAAAAAAAGCCACAAGATGGATTTTTTTGCATTTTGTTCCGTTCAATGTTGACCTTCCTGGGTCTGAATGACATGCCTATAATGGGTATTTCACCTTGCATTGGTGAAGGCTAGTGGGCTATCGGGGAAGCCATAGGCCCATGCAGCAATGTAAGCCCTGAGTTCAATTCTTGGTCTTGACACCTACTAATGGGGTGATTTCCCAAGAGACTCGTTTCTGTGCATGGGAATGCAGATGGAATGTGAGCAAACTCATGATTGAATGAGAAGTTTCTGTGTGAATCAGTCTAGTCTAAAATTAGATGCAATGATCCTAGGACACTGATTGATAATAATGAATAGTTTATTAAGCATGAAAAGAATCCTATTCCTTCAATGGCAGCATAAAAACTACCTAAGAGTTGGTAGGAACATAGTTGATGCCATTGAATCCTAGGTAGATATCTTCAGCACTCTATACAACTATATATTTATTGGTATACTACCATCTTCTTATCCATGTATGGCTATTTTGTCCATCCCTGTGGGTCGATCTCAGGGTCTGAGAACTGCCTTGCAGCTTCCTGGGCTAGAGATTGCGGTGTTGATACACCCATTCATGAATTGGTTCTGCTAGGCCCTGAGTTCAGATCTCAGCACTTCTAACAATTGGATCGTGGAGTAACAAGCCAAGTGTGACACCTATTTTCCTTTACTCTGAGAGTAAATGAGGGAGAACAGACATGAGGGAGAACACATCGACAAATCTAGATACTATGTGATAGGATGTCATCAATATAATAAATGAAATGCATGTTATCACAGTCAATAAAATAAATTGTAAATAAATGAATAAAACATAAATACAATAAATAACCACAACAAACAGGATATGGACTGAACATCTATAGGTAAGTACAAATCCTATCTTTACAATGTATATAAATAGTATGTTTTACAGGGCTAGGGCTTGAATTCAGACCTAAGGACCAGGCCTAACTTTCTTGTCTTCAAGAATGGTGAGCTTCCCCTTCATCCACTCTGCTGCAGAGTAACCAAGACTCTGAGTTCAAATTCAAAGACTTGCAGAAAAAACAGCACCAATTGCAAGCCAGGGAGAACATATTTTTACATTATTTATTTATTTGTTTGTTTGTTTATTATGGGGAAATAATGTACAGAGAGGTTACAATTACATGGGCAAGACAATGAGTACATTTCTTATCAAGCATTGATGCTTCCTCCTTTTTTTCCCTTTCCTATCCCTTCCCATCTCCCCCGCTCCCTACTTAATCTTCCCCCTCCCCCACCCCGACTAAAGTTGTAAAGTTCATTTTTCTATATAACATCTTGTATATCTCATTGTTGCAATGGGTCCACCTGTATCCCTATTTAAAAGATTTGTTTTATCCCTTCCCTTCCACAACGATTATTGTTTAACCCCTGCTTTCACTGTATTTGATATTGGAATACACACACACACACACAAACACACACACACACACACACACAAACACACACACATATATATGTATATGTATATATTTGTTTTTGCCAAGCAAGGTCTTGAACTCATGTCATGGCAACTCTACCTGAGCTTCAATCACCCTAGGCTGGGGTCCAGCCACTGGAACAACAGCCGATCCTGGGTTTCTAGACCTCCAGGCCTTGCCGGGGAGGGGGGAATGCACAGAAAAGACGTAGTGGGATGTCTTTTCACCTTTTGCACCATGACCATCTGGGTCTAAATGGCACGGCTCCAAAGTTTACTTCACCATGCATTGCTGAAGGCTGGCAGGCTATTGGAGAAGACATAGTCCAACAAGACAATATAGGCCTAGAGTCGAATCCCAGTCATGTCACTTCTGGATGGCAGGAGGTCCTAAGACACTTGTTCCCATCCATAGGGAAAACGATGGAATGTTATCAGTGTTACAGTTCAATGAGTTATTCGTGAATGATACTCGTATAAAATTAGACATCATGATTTCAGTAGGCTGATTGATTTTATTTAATATGAAGCATTAAAAGAATACTATTTCTTACAGGGACGCAATAATTTCAGGACACTGATTTCCTTACTAGTTTATTAAGGGTGACACAATAACATTAATTACATGGAGGCATAATAAATACCCTACCCAAGAATTGGTAGGAATGTAGTCTATATAACTGAATACTGGATAGAAATCTCTGGCAATCTATAAAGATATATATTTATTAATGTACTACCATCTGCGTGTCAATCTGTTCTTATTTTCTCAATCCCAGGGACTCAATCTCAGGTCCTGCATACTTCGTGTCAGCTCATTTTGCCCCAGGATGGCATGCTGACACTCACCCATTCATGAATTTGGCCCTGTAGGCCATGAATTCAGATGCCAGCACTCCCAAACAATAATCATGGAGTAAGAAGCTGATGGTGACACATGTTTTCCTTTTCTGCGAAAGTCCTGGGTGTCAGGTATGAAGTAGAAAACATATGAAGTCCTATATCCTATGTAATCAATGTTCTATGTGCCAAAATAATAACATAAACAGTCAATACATGAACAAAATGAAAAATAAAATGAACAACTACACTGAATGTAATATAGAATCAACATATGTATGTAAATATAAATCATATATCTAAAATGTACACGAGTGGGATGTTTTTTAGTGTTGAGGATCGGTTTCAGGCCTAAGAAACAGACTTGAATTTCTTGATTTCAGGGAGGCGAGCTTCCCCTTCCCATCAACAGAGTTACCCAGACCATGAGTTCCAATCTCAGTCCTGGCAGAAAAAATGGCATCTCTATACTATGTGACGCCCAATTCTTAGGTATTTCATTCTGCCTTCATTAAAAGAATGTGATTGTGTAAATGCTTCATAAAGTATTGATTAAAATCGATCAGTGTCCTATAATAGTGTATAATTTTATCCTGGAATCATTCAAGAACTGCCCATTCAATCATGACATAAATCCCATCCCATTTGTATTCATATGGATATGAATGAGTGTCTTAGGATCTCCTGCCATTTGGAGGTGGCAGGACCAGGATTTGAACTGTACTCCAGCTCCCACCACTTAAACCTATGGAGAGGGAACTCACCGGTCTATCCAAGAACATCAGCAAGACCAATGATTAGGCAGGCAGCAGTGGCTCTCAGCAGTCCTCCTTCATACAAAGCTGTGATAGGAGGATCATGGTCAAAGTTACCCTAGGCAGGTAAGTCCTTGAAACGCCTGTCCAAGTTCAGTGTCAAGAAAGCCATAAGTAGAGCCAGGTGGTAGAGGGCTAACCTTGAGCAAAAGCAGCTCACGGACTGTGCCCAGATCCTGAGTTCAAGGTCCAAGACTGGCAACAAACAGTCATACAGAACAATCTGTGCAGCCATCCAGCTAAAGCAAGTCACCCTCTTGTATCTAACTGAATTGGACAGAGTTTCCTGGGAAAGGGGCTGGGGAGCTGCTGTCATCTTGACTCCACCCATGCAGCCTGCATCACAGGATTCCAACTGCACCCCCATTCTTTCATGGTTCTTTCTGACCAATGGGATACAAGATTTGTGGCCACTTCCACATTCCATGCTGCCCAGTAGCACCCAGAATCCCTCTGTTGGTTGACACCACTATGAGCAGTTGAGGAAGTTAAAGGTGGTTGAGTGGTGAGCAAGTCTTGAGGCGACTTTGGAGTGGATTAGGAAACTTACAGCCTAGTCAGTGAGTGGGAGAATAGAGGATTTCCCAGAGCCTGGGAATGTGGCCAGCCCATCTTTCCCATCATAGCACTCAGATCTCTGAAACAACAAGACTCCATGAGAGAGCTGCAGGCAAGAAACAATTGCCACAACACTGGCAGAAGAATCCTGGCATCAGACCTGCAACATTCAAGAAAAAAAAGAACACAAAAGAGGGAGGGATCCCCAAGACAAACACCACTGGAGAGTGTGATTCAAAGGAGGGTCCGGCCAAAGGTGATGCCAACCCCGGGCCTCACATGACTTTGGAGACTTTCACAGCCACCAGGGTACAGAGTGTCAAGGGTCTGATGTGCCCATTGCAGAGGATGGAGACATCCCCCAAAGTAAGAGGGATCTGACTCTGTGAGCACTCTTGGAGGCTGACATCCACAGGGGGAAACTCCTGCCGCAGGAGCGGTGGGCTTGTTGCAGGCACTTGGTCCACCAGACAGCTCAGTGCCAGATAGAGCTAGAGCCACAGGTACCTGCCCTGTGAGCTGCCACCACAGCATGTGTGAGGATGGGAAGTGGGACACGTGAGAGTCCAAAAAGAAAATCTGCTTCATCCAGGACCTGCCTGATGAGGTGGACTTCCATAGTCCAGCGGATGAGTTCCACCATCCATGCAGCTGTCGGCACATATCCACACTGTCCAGGAGTTGCTCCTGGTGTGTAAAGGACAGATGTTCATCCTGGATCAACTGTGTCAGGAGAAAGCCAAGGGCATGTGCAGGCTGTCCCAGGAGAAGACAGAGAAGAGGAAAGAGCTGCAGGAGCTGCTGTCTCTCCTCTCAAGGGGCTCCAGACGTCGGTCCAGTTTGAGCCCCCCATCTATGCTGCTGCTTTAGAGGCCTCAGGCTCCTGGGTGGGCAAAATGAGGGAGGAGCAGAAACGTTTTGAAGAATTGCAACTTCAAGACCATGTGGAAACTGCCAGAGGAGAGGTCGGGGTTCCCTACCCCGTAGAGGACTCTCACACAGAGCACATCCTGCTGCAGATGTCCCACATCCAGAGCCACCCACAGCTGGCGCACTCAGGCTTGCAGCACTCTGTCCCTTTTTTCTGTAGGCTGATGGGGATGATGACTCCCTATGTGACATACTGAGTCTCAAAATCCTCGGCAGCCACCAGAACTAGGTGGCCAGGTGGCCTTCTCTAGGCCTCTATCTGCCTGGTGATGGGAAGGGTAAACTGTGGGCTGGGTAGAGCAGAGGAGGCAAAATTCAAGGGATATCTAATGGCCCATTGGTGACCAGGGAAGTGGCCCATGTTATGCTTATCATAAAGAACAAATTGTTTTCAAAGGGAAACAAAGCCTCCACAAACATTTGTCCTTGAGTCAAGGGGCTTGAACTCATGGGGCTTGAACCCTGAGCTCTTTTTGATCAAGACCGGTGCTCTACCAGTTGAGCCCCACCTATCCTTCCAGCTTTTTCTGTGTGGAATTGAACCCAACGCTTCAGGCATGCTAGGCAAACACTCTACCACTGAGCCACATTCTCAGCAAAGATGATCCCCTGCCCCCAGATACATATGGTCATTACTCAGATAAATAGGAAGTAGGGGAGAGGATGAAAATAAAGCACAAATCTGGTTCACACAGAAATACTCCACTGTCCCCTCTTTGACACCCTTATTTAAAGTTTCTTTTTTACCATTGAGGGATGAGAGAGGGAGAGGGGAATCCCAAGAGAGGAGTACCAAGAACAGTGGCCCCCTGAGCCCCACAGCCTCCCCCACAAAAGTAGTCCTCCAGATTCTGATCTTACCTGACTCAATGTGGAGTCTACCCTGTGTCCCCACCCCTGCAAGGCTCAAGATGAAATAAATGTCAGCCCTGGACTCAGCCCACACCCAGGGTGGAAGCTCCTAGTCCCAGAATGACTTCCACCTCTGACTACCCATAGTTAGGCTGCACCCACCACTCACCACAAAGTTGGCGGCCATAATCTCATGGATGGATTCCAGGAAATAGGTCTATGGCAGAAGCAGCAGGGTGAGCAGGGAAGAAGGAGGTGGGTGTTTGCTCTGGGATCTTCCTCATCGCAGCCCTCCCATCCAACTAGGGCCATGTTGACCCGAAGCATGCCAAGGTCAGGGGGTGAGACAAGACGGAGGAGCACAGGACTAAAGGAGGTACTGCTTTATCTTGGTGCACTTGAGAATTCCAATTATATTTGGCCCATGTCAATCCCAGAACCAACATGCAATACCCCTCCTTGTTGTTGTTTTCCATGAGCACTGTCCCTGAGCTCTTTTTCTCAAGGCTGGCACTCTACTACTTGAGCCACAGGGACACATCTTGTTTTCTGATGTTTCATCAAGGATAAGAGTCTCACACACTTTGCTGCCCAGGATGACTTGGCACCGTGATTCTCCAGATCTCAGCTTCTTGAGTAGCTAGGATGACAGGTGGGAGCCACCAGTGCCCAGAATGTGATGCCTTTTAAAAGCATCTTGGCAAGTCTGTAAAAGGAGCCCCAAAGGGCCTGGATAGACCACGACCCAATCAAGGAGCTGGGATGGGGGAATGCTGACTTTCTAGCCATTCTGTTCCCTAAAATTAAAGATGTGTTGTATGCATCAAACTCCTAGGCCAACAGTCACCAGGCTTAATGGGTAAAAGGTAAAGAATACCTAGATTGCAGTGTAGAAATCTCTGATTTTGCATGCACATGGTGTGTGTGTGTGTGTGTGTGTGTGTGTGTGTGTGAGAGAGAGAGAGAGAGAGAGAGTGTGTGTGTGTGTGTGTGTGTGTGTGTGTGTGTGTGTGTGTGTGTGTGTGTGTGTGTTTACCGGGCTTGAACTCAGAGCCTAGGTGGTAACCTTTAGCCTATTTACACAAAGTTGGTGCTCTACCACTTGAACTATAGTAGTCCACTTCCCAGCTTTTTGATGATTCATTGGAGATAAGAGTCTTCCAAGGCTGGCTTTGAATCTTGATTGATCCTCTAGTGTCTGCTTTGAGGAGCTAGGATTATAGGCATGAGCCACAGACATCCAGGTGCATGGATGTCTTTTCATAATCTTTTCTGTTCTAACAGCTATCTACTTGCTCTGGCCTAGATCTCTGGCCTCTACAGCAGCTCCCAGCAGCCCCTGACTGTGTGGAGAACATAAAGCTCAATGTCAATGCATCCTATTTCTTTGTCCTCAAGGGAAGGAATGTTTCCTCTGAAACCTGGAGGGGTACGGGTAGGGGTAGAGGTAGGTGGGATAGCTGTAGATGGGTGCTCAGCTAGAAAACAGGTATTCTGTTTTATCCAAGAAGGAAAGCATGGCCAGATGCTAATGGCTCATGCTCTTATATTCCTAGCTCCCTCAGGAGGCTGAGATCTGAGTATTGACATTCAGAGGCAACCCAGCAAGAAATATCTGTGAGACTGTCCTCTCCCCAAAACCACCCGGAAGCAGGAGGAAAAGCTCTGGCTCAAGTGGTACAGTGTTATCCTTGAATGAAAAAACTGAAGGACAGAACCCGGGCCCTGAGTTCAAGTCCTACTACCAAGATGCACTCATGCACACATGCACACACACACACACACACACACACACACAGGAAGGTGGTAATGATAAGTGGAGCTAGAACTGGGGGCAGTCCTGAGGCACAATCATAGTAAACTCTTAAACCAAACCAGTTGTTTCTCCCTTCTTGGGCTGAGGGGTCTGGGCCATGGCAGTAAGTTCCATGGGACTTGCGCCTCCATCTAAGCACTGGGGAGGAAAGCAGGGTTCTGAGCCCTGGGAATCATGGGATATAGTGTTTACTACAAACATCAGCCAGCTGGCTCTGGATTCCTGAGCCTACAAGTCTTTCATGAGCCCAACTCAACACTGCCCAAGGTGTGCCTGACAATTCACATTCCTGTGATATCCATGTGAGTGGGCATTAACTGTTCTACCCCTCCTGGACCAGAACCGTGGTCTGAGATGTCGATTTAGTGCTCAGATCCTCACTGCTCTCATGATAGATGTCATTCTGATGACCAGGTCGATGACCTCCGTGTCACAAGGCTCGATCCTTCTCTAGTACTGTGGCCCACTCTGTATGCAAGGGCCTCCAAGGAGGCTACTCTCAAGACTTGTAGGACACCTAGACATTGGGAGACCCTCAGGAGCCCATTGGAAAATACTCTGCTTAGAGCCACAGCATGAGGTCAAAGCAGGCCAGGTATTGGTCATGTGGCTCAAACTCTGGGCCTGGCTGCTGTCCCCCAGCTTTTCAGCTTACCACTTGAGCCACAGCACGACTTCCGGTTTTATGGTGGTTCTTGAAGAACAGAATCTCCCGGACTTTCCTGCCCAGGCTGGCTTTGAATGGCAATCCTCCGATCTCAGCCTCCTGAGGAGCTAGGAGGGCAGGCATAAGCCACCAGCGTCCAGGTGATCTGGCCTTTCACCACAGTGAACTAGGAGCTCCTGAAAACTTTTCTTTATTTTCTCTGTGCCAGTACTGGGACCTGAAATCAGGGTCTGGCCTGTGGTCTCTTAAATTTTTCCCTCAAGGCTGGCAATCTACCACTTGAGCAACAGCTCCATTTCTGGCTTTTGGTAGTTCATCAGCAAGAAAGTCTCACTAACTTTCCTCCCCTGAGCTGGCTTTGACCCATGATCTCTGTTCTCAGTCTCTTGAGTAGCTAGGATTTACAGGGGTTGAGCCACTGGTGACACTGGGCTAGAAGCTTTTCTTAAGCAAGCATTCTTCTCTGCATTTGTCCTGACTCCTCCATGCAAAGGATGCCTGAAGGTCAGGAGCTGTGAAAAATAGGCTTCCAGTCAAAGAAAATGGCTGGGGTCTTTGGTGAAAAGACAAGCTAATCTTCCCCTGGGCTCCATTCTGCCCTACCTGTGACTCAAGTGTAAATCTTGTCCCAGCCTTGAGTGTTCTGCCAGACTTGTCTGAAGCCATAGAACCTTCATTCCACCCACACCACCTGCTCTACAGCACACCTCAGCACCTTTGCCAACGTTGTACTTTCTGCCTGGGCTCTTTGTTTTGTTCCACATCTTAGAGCTCCTGTGGAATTTTGGCACTGGTTATATCACCTCCTGGAGCAAGTCTTTCCTTCCCTTCTCCCCCTTTAAAATAATATTGAGTTCCTACAGATGGGACTGGTGCAGGCTGACTGGAAAATGCTCTATCATGGTGTCTGTGTGTGTGTGTGTGTGTGTGTGTGTGTGTGCGCGCGCGTGCACGCGCGGGCGCATGTGCACACGTTCACGCACGCACGCCAGTCCTGGGGTTTGAATTCATGGCCTGGATGCTATCCCTGAGCTTTTGTGCTCAAGACTAGCACTGTACTACTTGAACCACAGCTCTACTTCTGGCTTTTTGGGTTTAATTGGAGAAAAAAGCCTCATATATACTTTCCTGCTTGCAATTGGCATCCTCAGATCTCAGCCTCCTGAGTAGTTAAGATTACATGGGTGAGCCCCAGCACCTGCCTTCTACCTCTTACCCATAACGGCCCTCCTCTGAGTCCCAGTAGAATATGTCTCACTCTGCTGACTTTTATTTTGTCAATCTTGGGGCTTGAACTCAGGGTCTGGGCATGTTCCTGAGTTGCTTTTTTTCAAGACTAGCACTTTTGTCACTTAAACACAGTGTCACTTTTGGCATTTTCTGTTTTGGTGGTAGTGAGGAATCGAACACAGGGCTTTGTGCGTGCTAAGTAAGCACTCTACCAGTAAGCCACATTCGCAGACCAAGGCTCATTTCTAAAAGAAGCTATGACGGTGGGATTTATTGGATTACACCTTTTGGCACAGAAATCACTGGCTATTTCCTATCTTTGCCAGGATTTGGGAACAGCCTGAGACTCGGCAATAAGGAATGATGAATGAGTGATGGCCACCAGGCCCCAGAGGGCTAGGCTCACATCCTACAGAGGGATAGAAGATATGGAGACACAACCCTCGACAACTTCTACAGCCTAGGAACTGTGGTTTCCCTGGAGGCAGTGGCTGGCTGCGAGGTGTTCTGATGGGACACCTCAGCCAGAACATAATGCACCCATTGCACACACTGTAAAGCTGAATTCGGAAATCCTTACCCCAAAGACCACCAGAGACCACCACCAATGTAAAAGCAAAGTAGTCTTTATTGAAAGCTCGAGCTTGGTCCCCTCAGACTTACATAGCAGCAATCGAGGGTTACACCACCTTTTATACACTTTTTAGGGAAGGCACGGAGTTTGCATACACCATAGCGTCTTCTAACAAATCACTACACACTGTGGGAAAATCATAAAACAATTCTATATTATAATTGGTGCACTCCAATGCAGGAAAGGACCAGAAACAAGTTGTTGGTTAGATCAAGGGGGCTGACGTACATTAAAGTGGTTGGCTTGTACCACAGGGAAGTCTCAAGAGGATATGTGCTAAACTGCAGGGTGTCTGGTTTAGATAATGATCACCAGATCCCAGAAGGGGTTGCTCTGAAGTTTCTGGTAGCTTGACATCCTGCCTTAAGCAAACACCATCTGTGTTTCCCAGGATTGTCTGTGCAAGGCTATTTCAGATATCTCCACATTCTGGCATCTCGGGTTCCCAGGACTGTCTGTGGCTGGAATATAGGTCAAGGGTTGCAGAACTGAGATGGAGGTCTTCAGTAAAATGGAGTTGCATGGGTTCCTCAACACCGGTTGCACACACCAGCCAGGCAAAGCCTTCGTGGCTTCAGTTCTTAAATGGCAGTGAAGGATGCTTTGTTCAAGATGCCTGCTCAGACTTAGTACTCTCTGAGGGCTTGTTCCAGCTTGCCCAGGTTGGGGGCTGGGCATGGGCAACCTGCTGAAAGCCCATCATCCAGTCTCTGTCCCTGAGCTCCTTTTGCTCAAGGGTAGTGCTCTGCAACTTGAACCACTCAGGGATTTTGTTTGTTTATTTGTTTTGTTTCCCTGTGATCTCTTAAGAAATACAAGTGTTGCGGACTTTCTTGCCCAGGCTGAATTCAAATTGGCATCTCAGCCTTCTGAGGCGCTAGGATCACAGGCAGGAACCACTGACAACCTGGCTTACTTTTCTTCTTGTTGTTCTTTTTTTTCGTGACAATCCGAAATCTTAACGGTTTGCATTCGAAGAAAAGTTCCCAGGCCTGGAATTTGAATGCTATGACTGCCACCCACAAATGGAGGAAGATCCTGCAAACTCATTCCTATTCATGTGAATGCTAATGGAATGTTATAAAAGTAATAATTATATTTGCAATTAATTCTTGATTTTATTTTAGAATGCCACACAAAAATTATTGAATTTGCATCTTCCAATCTAGCACCATGGTATGATTAAGGATATTGACTGATATCTTAATAATGCTTTTGTAAGTATTCAACGATGATTATTGATTAAATGGAGGCATAATTTAATAACTAATAATTGGTAATTATATATATATAATTTAATAATATCATCATATTCACTCTGTATACATACACACACACATATATGTATGTATGTATATATATATGTATGTGTATATATATGTATGTATATATGTGTGTATATATGTATATATATTGTGTATATATGTATATATATGTGTGTGTGTATATATATATATATATATATATATATATATATATGTATATGTATATGGCACTACTGTGGCTTGATTGTAGTTCCTCAGCACTTCCTGGTAGCTCAATTTGCTGGAGGCTGGTTTGCTAAGACTCTGACCCATTTATGAATTGGACATTGTAGGCCGTGAGTTGAAATCCTAGCATGGCCAAAAATTTATTCATGGAATAAGAAGCCAATTTTGACACATTTTTTTTTCCTTCTCTGTGAAAGTCCTGGATCTCAGTATATGTGATATGATGTAATAAAATAAATGTTATATGTACAACAATACTAAATAAATAAGGGTAATAAATGTCATATGGAGTAAACCCATATGACATAGATCTAATATATGAGTATTATACTTTATAGTGCTGGGGCTTCAATTCAGGCCCTGGGAACTTGTCTGAATTGCTTGTCGTCAAGGATGGTGATCTTCCCCTTCACCCACAGTGCCTCAGAATTCCCCAGACCCTAAGTTTAAATCCCAGGCCTGCCAGAATAATGGTGCAAATTCCAAGCCAGGACCTTATTGTTATTATTATTATTATTATGTTTTGGTCCAAACACCGGGCTTGAACTCAGGTCTTGGTATCTCTGCCACAGTCGATCCTGTGATTCTAGGTCCCGAGTTCAAATTTCGGGGCTGGCAAAAATAAAAATAAAAAGGAGAAGGATAAAACTGAGCCGTTCAAGCAGTTGGCTTTACTTTTTTTTTCCTTTGCATTGTGACCATCCTGGGTCTAAATGAAAATGCCCAGAAAGTGTACATGACCTTACATTGCTGATATTTGGATGGCTATTAGGGAAGCTAAGCTGAAACTGGCAACTTAAGCCTGGAGATCAAATCCTGGACTGCCGGGATGGCAGGAGATTCTAAGAACATTTTAAAATATACATCTGTAAAAATGGAATGTTGTAAAAGTAACAATTACATTAGTAGTGTACGATTATAAAATTATACTACATTGACTAATTTTCAATTAATACTTAATTATGTATTCAATCATGATGCTTAAAAAAGGAAGGAATAATTTAATTGCCAATAATTGGTAGTAATATTGTATATGCAATTTCATAATATAGAGACATCTCACGTTATATACATCTACGTCTATCTATCTATCTATCTATCTATCTATCTATCTATCTATCTATCTATCTATCTTTCTACAAATCTAAACATTTATCTGCTTATACACTTGTCACTACTGGGGCTGAATGATAGAGTGCTCGCTTATCATGTTCAAAGCCCTGGGTTCGATTCCTCACTACTGTGTGCATAGGAAAATCCAGAAGTTGTGCTGTCGCTCAAGCAGTTGAGCACTAGTTTTGAGCATAAAAGATTAGGGACGGTGTCTAGACCCTTACTCCAGACTCATGACTGGCACCAAAACAAAAAAGAAAGGAAAAGATAGAATGTTCTGACTACAACTATATAAGGATAGGGCTGCAAATACCTCATCACAGAGCAAGCAGGGAGTCTATTGCTAATTACTGCCATCTAACCCGACTTAGCCAGAGGTAAACCACTGCAACCCAGCTCCACAGAACCGGATGCTGCTGGCTTGCTTACCCGTGTCATCCAAGATACTCAGGGGCTGAGATCTGACACTGGTGGGTTTAAAACCCAGCCTTGTCAGGCTGTCTGTGAAACTCTGAGCTGTGGCTCAAAGTGGTAGAGGTCTAGTCTTGAGCAAAAGATCTTAGGACAGTACCCTCAAACTTTCAATGCAATCCCCATAGCTGATGCCCTCCCCCCAAAAACCCCATCCTTCTAAAATCTAAATTTGGACTGTTTGTGACTTGTTTCTGAAAGAATGGTGATACTGATGAAAGCACCTAATTTAATGACAGCATGTGGGATACAGCTATGTGATGAGTCCTTCATGAGGTGTTGTGTGTTGAGTCATTCACGCCTGCATCTTTTCATCTGGTTCTTGTAAGAGCTCCACAAGTAAGATGATAGTGCAGATGAAAAACTTGTGGCTCAGATATGTCTCCCTGTCAGGGCCAAAATTATCTATGTACCTAACTCTAGTGAGTTGTCTCCTGCAGACAATTGTTTTGGTTTAAGTTTCTCAGTCATGAACCTTGAATTCAGGACCTAGCCACTGACACTTACCTGTTGGGATCATGGCTAGTGCCCAACCACGTGGAGCCAAGGACCCCCGTGCAACAGAGTGCTATGGTCGAGGTGTGTAGTAGCTAAGGTCTGTCATCCTGCCTACTCAGTAAGCTGAGATCTGAAGATCTGGGTTCAAAACTATCCCAGACACAAATGGTCTCATGAGACTTTTATCTCCTATTCACCATTTAGAAACTTGAAGTGGAAGCCTCATGCCTGTCATCCTAGCTACTCAGGTGGCAGAGAGCTGAGGATCACGGTCCAAAGCCAGCCTGGGCAGAAAATTCCTTGAAAAGCTTCTCTCCAGTGACCCACCTGAAGGAGTGCTGTAGCTCAAGCAATTGTCTTTAGCTGAAGAGCCCAAGGACAGCATCCAGGCCTAGATTTCAATTCTTCCAATTCCAAGAAAAGAAAGAAAGAAACCTGAAGTGGTATACTGAGAAAAGGGGGTAAAGTGTTGTGCATGTATGAATCCCTGGGTTTGATTCCTTAGTACCACATCAGTAGAAAAAACCTGAAGGGGCTGTGTGGCTCAAGTGGTAGAATGCTATCCTTGTACAGGAGAAACTCAGGTACAGTGCTCAGGTCCTGAGTTCAAGCTCCAGGACAAGTGTGTGCACACATATACATGCACGCACACATGCACACACATACACACACACACACACGCCAGAAGTGAACCTGTGACACCAAATGGTAAAGCACTGAGCTTCTGTTCTGAGCTCATGGTCAGCACCCAGGTCCTGTGTTCAACCCTGAAACACAGCCACCCAGGGCCCAACTAGGAGAGGTCAAAAGTTTCAAAATCTGATGAGCTTCACCAGCCCTAGATGACAGGAAGCATTGTGATATTGCACATGAGCTTAGATTTAGCAAGCTTCCACAAACCTAGGGAGGCACCATTGCCAATAATGAGTCATTTCATTAGGTTCAGCTGCCTAGTTGTCTGCCAGAAGGACCCTTGAATTAATTGTAGCAGGTTATTTTAACACTGGAACATAGTCTAACAAAGACAGGTAAGTGCAGGGAATGTGGCCTGCCATGGGAGGTGGCACAAATAAAGACTTCCTGTCAAAACAACACTGGGGAGTGAGATAGCTTGGGGGTACAGAGGCCTTTTTCTCCTGGCCATCAGAGCCCACCCACACTCCTCCTCACTAATTGGCCTCAATGGAGTTTTTGTTACACAGCAGTACAGGAGTGAGGGCTTTTGTCTGCCTGTTCCAACAATGAGGCAGACTTCCTCCAGCAGTCCCTTGTGAGGAGAAAACCTCAGGCTAAAATGGGAACAGCAAAGGGAGGCCCGGAACACGCACTGTCTTGAAAGCACTTTCTGTGTTATGAAATCATTCTATTCAAAGCAAATATCTTAGTTGTTTGCCTTTCTTTGTAATGACTGTATGTTCACCGATAGAAATACATGCATACATACATAGACACATGGAGTTACTGGCTCTTTTTTATTTTTGGTGCAGGTCCTGAGACTTGAACTATGAGCCTAGACATTGTCCCTGAGATCCTTTTACACAAGGTAGCACTTTATTGTGCCTTAATCCATGATACATCATTAAATTGAGGCATAATTTAATACCTAATACCTAAAAATTTAACAATAATTTAATACCTAATAAGTATTAGTAATATATTACATGTAATTTAATAATATATGGACATCTCACATTCTATAAATATATTTATATATTTAAATATACAGCGGAATATACATATACATCTCTTTCTCTATATATATTTATTTGCAGCAATTTACAAATCTACCTGTTTATATATTGGCCACTCCTGGGGCTAGAACTCAGGTCCTGGGAACTGCCTGGCAGTGAACTTGTTTGAGACTGTTGTGCTTACAATGACACCTTGATTAATTGGGCATTCCATTCCCTGAGTTCAAATCCTAGCAGTGCCGAAGGCAATAGGTGAGTAAGAAGCCAGTATTGTCCTGTGTTCTTTTTTGTGGAAATATTGTGTCCTAGGTACAATATGTAATATATATGCAAATACATATATATGATATACATTATACATGTATATAAATATTATTTTTGCCAGTTCTGGGGCTCGAATTCACGCCCTGGGAAATGCTCCTGAAATTTTTTTCTTCCAGGAGATTAGCTTCCACTCCACCCAGAGAACAATAGAGTTACCCAGTCCCTGAGTTCAAATCCCAGGTCTGGCAGATAAAATGGCCCAAATTCCTAGCCAGGACCTTTATTTACTAGGGGAGCAGGCATGGGGCTTGAATTCAGGTCGTCACAACTCTGCCTCAGCCTTGATTACCCTAGGCTGGGGTGCAGCTTTCACACCCACAGATGATCCAGGGATCCTAGGACCAGAGTTCAACTCCCAGCTTTGGCAAAAAAAAAAAAAAAAAACCAACCAAGATGGAAGAGGAAAAACCAGGAAGTTTTACACAACAATTTTATCTTTGTTTCCTTAGCATTGTGACCATCCTGGGTCTTAATGACTCAGCTTGAAAATTGTACGATAAAGACCTTGCATGGCCGAAGTCTGGTGGGCTGTCAGTGAAGCCTGAGCCCAGGCCTTGAGTTAGATACGGGAACTGCCACCTACAGGGCTGAATATCCTGGAGAACTTGTTCCTATCTACAGGAACAATAATAGAATGTTTATAATGTACTTATTAAATTACTAATTAGCTAATCATTCTACTATAAGATTGTATGAAATAAATATAGGTCATTGATTAATTTATTTAATACTTTATTAAGTCTCCTACCATGATTAATTAATGGAGGCATAATTTTAGACTAAGTAATTGGTAGTAATAGAATATATAAAATTAAGATGTGGACATCACTCTTTATATAGAATTATACATTAGAATCCACATAAATGTCTATCTGTCTCTCTATAAATTTATTTATAGATGCATATACATATGTGAACACACACACACACACACACACACACACACACACACACACACTTGAATCTACACATCTATCTGTTTATATATTGACCACTCCTAGGGCTTGATCTCAGGTCCTCAAATTTGCCCTACATCTTCATTTGCCAACATTGACCCATTTACGAAGTGGGCCTTCTAGGCCCGAAGTTCAAATCACAGAACTGCCCAAAACTTAATCCTGGTTGAAGAAGCCAATTGTCCCACTTGTTTTCCTTATCAGTGAAAGTGCTGGGTCTAAAGAATGATGTATAATACATAGGCAAATCTGTGTCCTATGTAATAGGATGTAAAACATGTTATACATGTAATCATACTCTCTAAAATATATAATAAATAAAACACAAAATAAAATGAATAACTACACTAACTGCCATGTGCAGTAAACATATGTATGTAAATATAAATCATGCATTTAAAATGTATACAAATATTATTTTTTTGAGTGCTAGGGCTTGAATTCAGCCCCTGGGAACAGGCTTGAATTTCTTGTCTTCCAGCTCGGTGAGCTTCCCCTTCCCCCACAGTGCTGCAGATTTACCCAAACCCTGAGTCAAATCCCAGGCCTGGCAGAAAAATGGCTTGAATTCCAAGCCAAGGAGCCTCATAATTTTTAAAATATTTTTATGTATGTCTGTATCAGGAAATATAGCCTCAACCCTCACTCCATTTTTCTTTTTTGGATTACAGACGTTGAATGGCTCACTTGAGCCAATGCTCATCTTGCTCTCTCTCTAGAGGGGTTTCTAAGCCATATTGATTGCCATTACAGGCCATCCAAATGGACGGTCATGTTATGGTGACTTCTCCTCAAAATGCCTCCTCTATTTTCTCCTACACCTATTCCTGGCACCCTCCATGTTTTTACTGATGGAGGTAAAGGAGGCTCTGCCTATGCAGCCTTTGACGAGCAACAAAAGACCCCGAGCCAACAAAGATTTCAACCTTGTCAAAGGTCAGCACAATATAAAGAAATGTTCACTGTAATAATGGCCCTTCAGGACATTCAAAAACCCTTTAATTTGTACTCTGATGGCGTATATGTAATTAACTTTCTCCCTCATATTCCCCAGGCACATATTAAGCTGGATTGAAACCCTATTTTCCGCCTTATGGTTACATTTAAGGGCCTATTAGAAGGATGGGGAGACCCTATTCATATTCAACATTGAGAGGGCATTCAAAACTTCCTGGGTTTTTATCCATGGGCAATAATTGGGCAGACAAATTAGGTACTGGCTCACAAGAATCAACGTTAAAAGAGACCACCCATTTACATGATTTAATCCACATCAATTGGAGGTCTTCAACATAAATTCCCTCAGTTTCCTGTAAAGGACCTCAAAAGGATAGGACATACCTGGAAAACATGCCAGCCCTTCTTAAAAGTACTCCCTTTACAACCACCAGGGTTAAATCCCAGAGGCTTCAAAACCAACATCCTCTGGCAAACTGATGTTACTCATTTCCCAGCCTCTGGTAAGCTTAAATATATTTTTGTTTCTATAAATACCTATTCATGAGCATGTTGGGCCACAGCACATAGAGGAGAAGAAAACTAAACATTCACAAACACATTTTTTTCAGTGCTTTGCCACCTTGGGTCTACTACCACAAGTTTAAACTGATAATGAACCCTGTTTTGTTAGTATATCAATGTCAGTTTTTTGACAGATGGCATATTAGTCATACTACAGGAGTTCCTCATAATCCCCCAGACCAAGCAATTATAGAAAGAAATCACCAATGTCTTAAGGAACAATTATTAAAACAAAAAGGGGGAGTTAACGCCCATATACAGTTACAGATAGCTTTATTTACCATTAACATTTTTTAAATTTTTCGAAGATGCAACTGAATCCAGATTTCAGAAGCACTGGGGACAATTAAACCCTAAGCCCCAAGTGAAAGTCAGGTGGAAGGACCCTCTGACACAACAATGAAGAGGACCTGACCCCCTAGTTACCATGAGCAAGGGATTTGGATGCATTTTTCCTATAGAGGAGACAGCCCCCATTTGGATTCTGGCCAGGAACCTTAAGTTTTTACCCATTACCTCTATATACGAGGATGCCCAAGGATAAACTAAACAACAAGGAAAGAAAATGGCTATAGTGGTCGTGGCTTGTGTTTAAAACCGGGAAAGCTGAAAAGATAACTACTAACCATCCCCAAGGGCAACCAGCCCTGGAGAAACCCTTATGTTCCCTAACAATTGCAGATGGTGATACTCCAGCTGTTGGCTGTCCTGACACTCCCTGTCCCATCAATGGCCCTGTGGAATCCACATCAATCTCAACAGGAACTTGGGCAGTGATCAGCAATGGCAATGGATAAATCATCAATAGCACCACGCATGATAGGGTGACCTTTACAAAGATTGGTTGGTTCCTTTTCCTCCCCTTCCATGCCGCATGGTTTTTTTGCTTGCTGTGTGGTAATAAACAAGTTCCTGCTTGATTTGACTCCCTGCTGTGTCTGTCTCTGAGGCTAAGTGAGGCTGGGGAACGGGCGAGCAGTGCACTTACCTTTCCTCACAACCAGTCCATCTTTCGCAGGACAGATGAAGACCCAACACTTTTGCTTCTCTTGGAGGAATTTTCAAGTTACATGCTACCTTTGAGATTCTGTTTCCATATCCAGTCACTTTCTAAGACAATGGGTTTTTGTTCTTTAGCATGATTACAGTGGGACAATAACCAACACATAATGTATTACTATCTCATAGGAAATTGTTTTGGACATGGAAGTTATACTTTTAAACTATAGCAAAAGAGGTAAAGGTGTCATTAGGGCTTGTAAAATGAGTATGAAGTTTTGACCTTAGACATGCCAAATTCTTACCCTGGCACACACTTAAATTCCTAGCGGTACTGGAGGATTGAACCCAAATCCCTGTACTTGTGAAAAAGCATCTCTACTACTACAAAACTTGCAGATTATAATTGGATTGATTATTTTGAGGTAGTATCACTATGCCTTGGCCTTCTTGAACTGTGGTCCTCCTAACACAAGCATAAAACATTGCACCCAGCAAATGGTTAGAATTTCTGAAACTTTTTTTTGTGTCTGGACTTGCCTGGAACTGGAATTCTCTAATCTCTGTTTTCCAAGTAGATAATATTATAGCTTTGAGTCACTTTATTCAGTAAAAGTATAAAATTTCAAAATATCTTGATATTACCTATATCTGTGCTTAACATATATAGCTAACCTTAATTTTCTTCCTCTTTTGTTTAGTACTCTGAGTTGAAAACATTGGCTTGCTTGATATACATGGCTTTGTTTTGGATGGAAACCCATCACAATAAAAAAAATCTCCAAAATGTTTATGTCAAAAATCATGGAAAAGAAGGCTTCAGGTTGGAAAAAAACCACTGATCCCTAAGTTATAAATGCAGTATATTTAAAGTGTTAGTCAATGCTTTCTTAAGTATGAGGAAGAAGGCAGAAATGTGAAAGATGTCAGGTCTCTGTAGAAATTCTGTAGTTGTCAGCTCATGTTAATTTCCTTCCTTAAGGCTTGCTTTATTAAAACCCTCTGGGTGAATATTGGTTGAACTGATTGGTAATATTCTCCAGGAAATGAAGCTGATTTTAGAAGGCTGATGGTGTGTGAAATAAAGGAATGATGAGAATGAGCACAGATATTGTCACAGAATGAGCCAACTATGTTAATTGCTGAACAGCAAAACAAAGCAAAGTTTCAAGTCTGATGATCCACATTGGAACATACATAGATAGATACATATACATATACAAATAAATATACATATACATATACATATAAATACATACATGAAAAATTAAATCTCCAATAGAATATAGAGAAACTTGGCATGTCAAATATTAAACTAAATCAAACTGGTTTTAGGAACAATACAGTAAAATATCAATTGTTTAGCATAGATTTTTGTAAAGGATGAAAATTCTTCCTTCATTATATACTTTACAAATTTCCTTAGTATGTTTTAAGGTGTATTTTTTCGTGAAAATACCATACAGAGGGGTTACAATTACATGGGTAAGGTAATGAGTACATTTCTTATCAAGCATTATTACCTCCTCCTTTTTTTCCCCTTACTATCTCTTCCCATCTCCCCCTCCTGACCCTCCCCCCCACCCAGAGCTAAATTTGTAATTTTTTTCTACTTAACATCTTGTATATCTCATTGTTGCAATGGGTCCACCTGTCCCAGCTGCTGCAAATAGAATGAGTAGGTATCTTTTGTCAAAAGGTTCATATTTGTGGAAACAAATACCAGCAGTGGTAACATTTTTCCAGTCCTTGAACTCTGGTTCTGGGCCCTGAATATGGTTATGCTGGTATATTTAATGTGAGTTAGTTTTTTATTTATTGGATTATTGCCCATGAGGGTAATTACTTGGTCTTAAGGGAGATCTATGTTTAGAATATTGAGGATTCTGCATACTGCATTCCAGAGGGGTTGAACATGTGTAATTTCCCACCAACAGTGTAATAGAATTCCCATTTGGCTACATCCACGTCAGCATTTGCTATTGTTAATTTTCTTGATAATGGCAATTTAACTGGGATGAGGTAGAATCTGTCTTGTTTACTTGTAGATATATAAGCACCTTTGAGCGACCATAAATGAATGAATCTATGAAACCTATATTGCTCTGAGTGTGCATTCCTTTCTCTTAGTATAATTTTCCCAAGCCTTTCATTGTCCTTAAGACTGGTGAAAAGTCATCCTTTCTGATGGGTGAATAGAATTTCAGTGTGTGTGTGTGTGTGTGTGTGTGTGTGTGTGTGTGTGTGTGTGTGTGTGTGTGTGTAACATGACTATATGCCAATGAGTTCATTTCTAAGCCTTCTGTTTCAACTGAAATTTTGTAATTCCATTTAAATTTGGATTACTTTCTCTACTGCATTTAAGGATATTGTTGGTATTTTGATGGGTATTGAATTGCCAATTGTTTGGGGGAAGTATTGCAGTTTTCACAATATTAATTCTTCCAACCAGGAGCACTGAAATATTTTCCATTTCCATGAATCTCCCTCAATTTTTCGATTTTAGATTTTTAAAGTTTTCACAGTAGAGGTCCTTCACATTTTTAGTTAAATTAATTAATTTCTAGTTTTGTTGTTGTTTTGTTTTGCTTAAATTTGATTTGATTTTGAGGCTAATACATATGTGGTTGCTTTTTGGATTTCAGCCTGGATCTTCCCATTGTTGGTAATACAGAAAAACTACTGATTCTTGTGGGTTTTATACCCTGCTTCATTGCTGAAGGTTAGCATCACCTTTACTAACTTGACTGAGAAAGCTATAGGGTCCTTTAAATACAGGATCATTTCATCTGTGAAAAGGCATATGCTTACTTCTTCCTTATTTGGATCCCCTTTTTGTTTTTCTCTTGCCTATTGCCCTTGCTAGAAAGCCCACTACTATATTGAAGAGTAGGAGAGAGAGTGGACATCTTTTTCTCATTCCTGATTTTAATGTCTTCATGCTTCCACTGTTAGGTACGTGCTTATTATCTCTTAGTCATATACATACTCTATTATACTGAGGAAAGTTCCATGTGTTTCTAGATTCTCAGACCTTTTAATTATAAAGGGGTATTGGATCTTATTAAAAGCTATTTCTACATCCATATAGATGATCATGTGGTTCTTTTCCCTGCTTCTGCTGATGGTGTCTGTTATATTTATTGACAAGTATATTGAATCCAATTGTATCCTAGGATGAATACTGTTTGATCATAGCATACGATTTTTATGTTAGTTGCTGAAATTGGTTGGTGAGAATTTTATTGAGAAGTTCTCTATCAATGTTTATCAAAGAGTTGGGTTCATAGTTCTCTTTCTTTGATGAGTCCCTATCTGATTTGGGGAAGAGTCTAATTCCAGCTTCATAGAATGTGTTTGCTAATTCGATTTCCCTTTCTATTTCATTGAAGAGAGAGATCTGAGTATTGTAATTATTTGCAGGCCTTAATTTCATGGTAAATCTATTGAGTCCTACATTTTTCTGTTATGGGAAATTGTTTATTGAAATTTCATTTTCATTACTTCTTATGTATCACTTCTTGGTTCAGTTAGAGTATAAGAAAGCATAAATTTCTCCAGGGTTCTCCAGGTGATTGGCATATGGTTTTCAAGTACTCTTATATAACAGTATCAATTTTGTTATTTATGTTGAGGTCTCATTTTTTTCTCTAATTTTATCTATTTGGGTGAGTCCTCTTAGGAGCTCTTAGGAGCTGTGAATCATCTACTCAATATATTTACCTTGTTCTCTGGTAGGGAGCATGTCATATAACCAGTTCCTGTTCTTCTTGATCTTTTCTGTGGAGGATATCTTTGATTAACTTCCATCCTGCTGATTGGTGGAGATACATTGTTTCAAGTTTTTTTGTCATGGAATATTTGGCTTGGGACCATATTCATGGTTCGTAGTTGTTTGCCCTTAATGTTTGTTATATATCATGCTGGCCTCTTTTTTTTTTTTTTTAAACCATACCAGCTAAGAAATCTGTAGTTATTCTGACTGTATATCCTTTATAAATAATCAATCTTTTCTCTATGGCAGCTTTAAGAATCCTTTCCTTGATTACTAATGATCCTCTAATGGATTATGATGTGGTGGTGGGTTGTTCTTTTCTAGAATATTCTGCTTGATGTTCTAAAGGCTTCTCTTCTCTGAATGAACCTATCTCTTTGGATGTTTGGAATGTTCTTTGCTAGAATTCTGTAATATGTTTTCCATCCATTTAGTGTCCTGCTGTTCTCCTTGATACCAATCTTCCCCAAATTTGATCTTCTCAGTCTTGAAGTTCTGGCAAGGTCATTTCTTGTTCTTTGGATTTGTTCTAAATGATTACTTCCTCTTTCCTATTAGACCTATTTGGTCTTTGACCCCTGAGATTATCTTCTCTGTCATCTATTTGCTGTGGAGACATTCTACTTTGTTTTTGATTTCCATGTCTTCTAATTGGTCATTTTTATGGCTTCTATCTGTTTATTAAAGCTTTGTTTTAGGTCTGGTATGGACTTTCCTTACATCTTTTCTTTGGGTGGGGGGGCGGTTGGGATGGTTTTTTTAGATGTGTCTTCTCTCATGTCTTTTAACTAGTCATCCATTTTTTCCTTGGACTCCCTTGCCTTTTCAGAATTTATTTCTCTGTTTGTAGTCTCCATGAGTTATTTTGCTAATCTTAGTTGGTCTTATCTTGTTCACAAATTTCCTTGTAGAGGTTTTGTATCTTTTCATTAATCACATTTTCCAGCAGTATTTGTAATGAATTTTGAAAACTATCTTTTACGTCCTTAATTGTCTGTTCTAATGCGTGGTTATATACTGTGCGAATTATGCTACTTTGACATCACTTTTCTTGTGTTTTTCTGATTTGTTCTGTTCACTTGGGGGATTTCTTTTGGGTCATCTATGATCTTAATAGGTGACTCTTTATGTTCTTGGTTGAATTGCCAGGTGTTGGTTTAATGTTCTGTTTTGATTTGTTTTTCTAGAATTAGGTTTTTCTCTAGACCATTAAGTGTAGGAGTAGAAATCAATTATGGGAAGATGTTGTGATATTAATACTTGTGGTTCCAGTGACAGTTCGGGCTGTGTAGTGATATCTTGAATTGTCTCTAAGTATGAATTTGGCTGTCTCCGTTGTTATACTTCTGTTCCTGCTTTTTTCCCATGTGGACCTTTTATTTCCACACCGAAGCTGTACTTTTGAATATGTTGGCCACCACCTTCACAGCAGGCACCTGCCTAGCTGAGCACTTTTTCAAAGATTTCTGTTTGCTTGGAAGATGTATAAAATCTTCTTTTGAATTGTATATCTGTATGTAATTATAGCTAGGGTAATTTTCTGTTGTTATTGTGCCATTGGTTTTCCTCTTCCTCAGATTTATTTTATTTACTGTTGATTTTTTTCACATAATTTAGGATTTGTGATGGTGGTATCAGGTTATTTTTGTTTATGTTAATTTGATGTCGTGATTTCAGACTTGTATGAAGAGACAGTAATAATATTAAATGTGTGTTATTACATTGAAAGAAAGATAGCAGATATTTTAACCTATTTACTACAAGTAAATTAATATTAAGGAAAGCTAATTAAAATAATTACTTCTTTACTCTTCAGAGGATGAATATAGTACTCTTGGATATCTTGGTGGAAAAGACTTTAGACTCATTACAACTGATGCCTTAAATTGATATTAATGGCTAAACTTTCTTCTTCAGAAAGGCAAAAGCTCCACTTCTTTCATATTAATATTATAAAATCATAATATCTGCATGTTGAAATGTTTTTCTCTGCTATTTTCAATTCCATTCTTCATCCATTAGGTATCTAGGGCTTTGAATGACCAATTCCTTAAAATAACTATACTGCTTATGATGTGATATAAATTTCAGTAATATTTTTTTTACTTATAGATTTTTATTGTGAAAATACCATTTTCACAATATTGTGAAATATTGTGAATCAAGCAGAAAAGTAATATTAATATGAATTTTCCTATGAGTCTCATCTTACACTACATTCATATGAAATTTATTCAGTCTCAGGCAAGAAACCTGACAATTTTACTCTTTTCTGTTTTAATCAATAAATCCATTCTCTTTAGAAATATGTTCTCATCTTTTATATTGTTCCAGTAAACATCATGTATTTCTAGTACTTTTAGTGAAATAAATATAAAGTATGGAACACGGAGACAAGTCCCCCACCTTATTACTTTAAAGTAAATCCTTGGGGACTAAAGGTCCGATAATGTGATGTCAGGAAAATGAACCCTTAGATATGTATTTTAATATTTTTTTCTTTAATGCATGTGTTTCTAATGCATTTATAAGATTATCTTTTAGTTGCTTTGAATGTCCCTCCCCCACAATATAACCCCTTCTTTCACTATATTTGATGTCAGTATAACTTGTGGAGGAGATGGGGAAAAAACAGTTGTTTAAGGATACAGGTGGACCTGTTGCAACAATGAGAAGTACAAGTTGTCATGTCCAAAATGAGCTTTACAATGTCGGTGCGGGGGGGGGGGGTAGGCGAAGGGGGGGAAAGGAGAAGGATTGGGATTGGGGGGGAAGGAGGGAGGCTGGGGAGGGATGTGAAGGGTAAACAAAGGAGGAGGCTGCAATGCTTGGTAAGAAATGTACTCATTATCCTGCCCATGTAATTGCAACCCCTCTGTACAGTATGTTCACAAATAAAATTAAATTAAATTAAAAAAAATAAATAAAACTGTGTGATGCACATGTTTATACAAGAATCATCTAATGGTTTAGTCAATTAGAAACAAGAACTACCATATCACATCAAGTCTCAATTTACTTAAAGGCAACAAAATATTAGTGTTCATGAATATCACTGATTTTTAAAAAATGACTAGTCACAACAAAGTTTATATTATATTTCAAATTTAAAAAGTGGAAATTACCACCAGATTTGCTGTCAATATCCTGTTTCCAAGAATACATTTATTCAGTAGAGAAACAAAAAATAAGTGTCACGTAGAAAGACAGATGTAGAAACAGACTGTCTTTCCTTAAGATGATAAATATTTGCAAATCATGTGATGTATTTGAAGATACTATAGGAATTCATAAGAGAATTTGTGATCAGAAGTGACAGGTAAGCAAAGCAACTGGAAAACTGTATATGTAGATTGAAATTTCACTATAAGATCACAAGTTTACAATAAATGAGTGTACAATAAATGAGTTTACAGAAGATGATTTTGTATCTGTAACACACATCCAGTGTTCTATATTTTCCCACATACTCCTGTTCTCTTACCTCAGTTCCTGATCAATATTCTTCTACTTTCATGATGTCAATTCTTAATAATATAACAAGGTAGGTATATTTTGATTTCTAGATCCAATAAATTTTAGTATTTTAGAATAGTAGTATGAATTCATGGAGTTTGACTTGAATGTCAAGTTTGAGGATACTGTATTCAGGATACTGTTAATTGGCCTGAAGCAGCCAGGAACATGCTATGAATATAAAGACACAGTATACTAAGAGCAAGCGACTTGATTTAAGACAAACTTGTAGGTCCAGGCAAGATCTTCAAGAAAAGAAAAACCAATGGCGCAAACATCAATCAACTATCATTACAAAGGAACTGAACTGATCTCTGAAGTGTCTGGGTGGCAGCTGTGTGCGTGTGTGTTTGTGAGTGTCTGTGTGTGTCTGTGTGTGTCTGTGTCTGTGTCTGTGTCTGTGTCTGTGTGTGTAGAGAGAGAGAATTTTGGTGTGGCTTCCATATTTACAGCCCATAGAGCATTACTTGTTAAGGAGAAGGTGCTCATATCAGAGCTCTGATACCACTCATCACTTTTTACTGAGAAAATCACTGTCTTAATCTGTACTTAAAAAGAGAAAAATAAACTTACATCTTAAATGATTGCTTTGAGAATTAATTGGTATACTGAAGGCCAAATGGAGGAATTGGAGATTAATATAATGTTTTTCCTATCTCCTGAATATTACCCAGCAATAACTGATTTCAGGAGTCTCCTGCTATGTCCTTATCGCTGAATTACTAATATGCTTAATAATATGAAATATATGATAGAGAATTAGATCAGCCAGCAAATACAAAGAACTAGTGATGAGACCGAACTTTTGAGCAGGGTTGTCACACATTTAGGAATGTAATTCCTTCATACGAACATGATCCCATCCTCACGTTACAAATTTTCATTACATAAAGAATCTCTTTTAGAATGCTTTAATTTAATATACTTCAGCACCTCACCTTTCCCTTTTGGAGACAGGAAAAAGATAATTTTTGAATATTATCTTACATAAGTTAGTGTGTACAGGCATGATTTATATGCTTACAGAAGTTAGTATTAAGTGTAATTAAGAATCATGTCACAAATAAAAATATAATTAAAATCACATAACAAGACTAGAAGTCACAGCATTTTGTTCATGAAAACGTACATTAGATTAGTTGCAGAATTTCTATTTTGAGATAACTTTAACTTTATATTAAAGTATAAAGCACTTTACCTAAGGATTGAAACATTTTATTAAAAACATATTTTAATATATTTAATATATAATATAGTTAAGATATTTTAAGGTATTTTTGCTGCATAATTTTTAAGAAGAAAATGCTCCCAAAGTAATCATTTTTCTTATTATTTTCCTGTTTCCATGTGATTAACCTCCAAATTAGAAATCCAGATATATGATTTGATTTAATTTCAACAAAAATATTATTGAGTATAAGGACCTTCTACTCTCTACATTCTTCACACTAAGATCATCAAATATGGTGAATTTGAAATAATTAGACTCTGTGTGAAGTATGTTAATATTATTTATAATGTGAGTGAAATGTTTAAAAAGTAGTATTTATTTTAGTTTAATTGCTTTGAAGAGACAATGAATGATATAATCAAAACCTAAAGAGGATTAGATTTAAAATTTAGAATTCAGGAAATGTTTTTGACCACACTGTTTACTGGAGCCTTCACAACAACCTCATTAGATAAGTTATGTTACTGATGCAAAAATCCCAGAGGTTAGACATTTACGAATAGAAAAACCATGTCATTCTGAATATGTAGGTTTACATAACAAACATAGAAAATTTAGCTTTTAAATACATGAATATAGTAATACATTTAATTGCAGGGAGATAAAAGGAGATAAAATTGCATTTATTTTGAAAAGTAAACATATTTGAATAAAAGACAATGTTTAAAACATCACCCATTTAAGAAAGAAGATGTACATTTAGCTGTTTTTTATGCCGATCATGTTCTCTAAACTTACTAGAAATACTAGATTAGTAAACCTAAATCATTGCTTTGTAGGGAAATAGAACTTTAGTTTATTAAAAGTCATGTCTACTTTTTCTCAAACAATTACTGATTTATATTTTTATCATGGAATTTTATTTGATATATTTTATTGATTAAGTTAAATAATTGACCAATAGCAATATGAATTATGCATGAACAAAGTTTATCTAACACAAGTATTTTATTCACAAGACATATTATGGCTCTCTTAAAGAACACTAGATGGCAGTGTGTTATTTACTTATTAATTTTTAGTTATTTTCTTAATGTTTATTAATTGTCAGAAGTGGCAGTTTCCTTATGCTCTTTCCAAAATATATTTAAAGCATTTGATTATACGCCCTCTATTTCCATTTCATTACTCCTTCCTCCAAAGATTTGTTTTTCATATAAAATTACATCTTTAAATATGCACATATAATCTAATTTGGAAGATTTAAGGTGAACTGCAACTTAATTCAATATGTACAGTGGATTAACAGGATTAATAAGAACTTGAATATTTTTTCTTATCTTCTGAATTGGGCTATTATTATTATTATGGTTATGGTTAGGATCCCAGACAAAATTAGAATTAGGGTTAGAGAAAAAGAAAATTTAGGTTCAACACAAGATGACCCATTGCAACAATGATACTCACAAAACACTATATTGAAAATGAACTTTACACCATGGGGACAGAGGAGTGAGAGAGGTGGGAGAGGGAAGGTATAGTAGGAGAACAACAAAGAAGAGGGTAACAATGTTCAACAAGAAGTGTATTCATTACTTTACACATATAACTATAATCCCTCTGTAAGCCTCTTTACAATAACTAAAATAAAAAAAATGTAAAATAAAACCTGACAGGAAATAGAAAAACACTTTAAAATCTTTAGTAAAATTTAGACCTACATGCCTAGCAAGAGTTGGGATAAATGTGAAATAGAGGCTTGCTATTAACATTTTGATTCAGTTAGCTGTAAGTTTAGTATTCAGCAAGGTGTTCCAGGTAGAATTGAGGTTAGGATGAGAAAAAGATGTAAGGTATTGTGTAAAACTGCAATATATTTTAAGAAGAATGAATGATATCAAAGTTAGAATGAATGAAAACCAACGTCTGTGTTACTTTTAACATTCAGATATGATTTGGTTTAAATTGTGAATTGCTGTTTTAGTTCTTGTTAGGGTTAGTGAAGGATAAGCATTAGGGTAAAATTTAGTTTTCCACTAAGAAGCATAAGCAATAAAATGTGTGATTGAATAGAATCCAGACAATTTTCCTTACATTAACCATTTGTTGTTAATTCAGATTGTGATTAGGATTAGGTTTCTGGTTAAAGGGTGTTGAGGAAAGAGTAAAGAATTTGGTTAAACTGGTGGCTTGTACCTATTATCACAGCTGCTCAGGAATCTGATTTCTGAGGACTGCAGTTCAAAGCCAGCCCTGGCAGGAAAGTCTGTGAGACTCTTATGTCCAATTAACCACCAGAAAATCTGTAAGTGGTGCTGTAGCTCAAGTGGTAAAGTGCACACCTTGAGCTAAATAACTCAGGGATCTTGCCCATGCCTAGTGCTCAGGGATCGTTCCCAGAACCAGAGACCAAACCGCACGCCCAGCAAAAAGAAAAAAAAAGGAATGGGTTAAATCTTAAGTAAATCTGAACTTATTTTAGGTTCTAGGAATTCAGGAAAAGCTGGAATAATGGAAGTACAATGTAGTTCATAATATCAGGATTTGAGATAAATGGGTATAATGATTCTTCTTATGGAACAAGATAGGTTCAAAGTTAAGAATGAGAAAATCTATAGGGTTTAGGAAAACCTGCAATTTATTTCAAGAATTACAAGTGGAATTTCAGTTAGGATGACACAAAACAAGCATTTTTCTTTTTTTTTTTTTTTCCTTTTTTTTTTTATTTTAATTGAGAACATACTGTACAGAGGGGTTACAATTACATGGGCAGGAAAATGCATACATTTCTTACCAAGCATTGCAGCCTCCTCCTTTGTTTACCCTTCACCTCCCTTCCCAGCCTCCTCCCTCCCCCCCACAAAACAAGCATTTTTCATAAATTTTAGATTTGGGATACCATTAGTGTCAAGGTTATGGTTAGATTGTAGCCATGGTTAGGGTTAGAGTGTAGGAGAAAAAAAAATGAGGGTCAAATTGAAGGTAAATTTCAGATTAAGTCAGGTAAGAATTAGAATGAATGTGAACTAGAGTATTGCTATTAATATTAGAATCTACTTATACTTAGGCTTATGGTTATTCTCAATGTATCAGTTAAGATTAAGTAATGGTTAGAAAATGACTAAGATATTGGGGAAAAAATTGAAACCTATGTTTGCAAGGCTTATTTGAATCAATTTAGGATGAGTGAAAACTAGTTTACTTGTGTTAATGTTAGTATTGATATATAATTTGGATTAAGATTAGGGTCAGTATTTTGTTCTGATTATGATTAGTGTTATGAGTAGGAAAGTTTTTAGTATAAAATTTAGTTTTCAAGCCAGGCGCCGGTGGCTCATGCCTCTAATCCTAGCTGCTCAGTAGGCTGAGATCTGAGGATCACGGTTCAAAGCCAGCCCAGGCAAGGAAAGTCTGTGAGATGCTTATCTCCAATAAACCACTAGAAAACCGGAAGTGGCACTGTGGCTCAAGCAGTGGAGCACTCGCCTTGAGCTGAAGAGCTGAGGGATAGCGCCCAAGCCCAGAGTTCAAGCCCCATGACCGACCAAAAAAAATTGTTTTTACTAGCAAGTAGAAACAAAAATGTGAGACTGAATAGTAACTAGAGCAATAGCATTATATTTATTTCTCAGTGATCATTCTTGTAATGATTAATGAGAGTTTTCCAGCCAGGATTAGGTTGAGAAATAGCGTTAAGTAATGGACAAGATGGTAAGTAAATCTGAAACTGTTTTAGGGTACTGTGGTTGAGGAACAGGTAGGATCAATGGAAACTACAGTATCTTCCCAGATAAAAGAATTTTAGGACATATAATTGGACATATAATAATATGTCCAATAATATAATGGTTCATGTTAGGGAACAAGATAACTTCAGAGATAGAGTCAGGAAATTTGTGGAAAATAGGACAAATTGAAACTCATTTCCAGAGGAAAAACAGGAGTATTCATTAGAATGAATAAAAACTAGAGTATTTTGCTTAAACATTAGAATTGGACTATCATTAGGGTGAAAGTTAGGTTTCAGTTCCAGCTGGGGTTAGTGTTAGTATTAGGGAAATGGAAAATATAAGGTCAAACTTAAAGTAAATCTTCGAATAACAAGTCAAGTTAGAATTTGGATGAATGTGAAATAAGAAACTACTAATAATATTAGGATTAGGGTATGATTAGTGTGAGGGTTAGCCTGAATGTTTCAGTTAGGGTTCAGATTAGAAAAATGGCAAGATATTGCATAAAACTACAAACTATTTTAAAAAAGATGAGTTGAATCAAAGATAGGATGAATAAAAACTAATGCACTTGTGTGGGTTTCAGAATTCAAAGGCAATTGGTTCTAGGGTTAGGGTTACTTTTCTAATTTATGAACTAATAAAGTAAAGGCACAATTCTTTCTTTCTTATAAACCAAGACCGACATGATTTGGGGAACAAACTCAATTTTCTACATGAAAATGTGTCTAAAATGTTTTCCAACCATGATTAAATAATAATGAACATGGTGTCATTTATTACATTTAGGTAAATTGATGATTCAGCTTTCAAATATATCCAAACACATAGGCTAGAAACTCAGACATGTTATTGGGAAAACAGATATTCTACTTGCTCTAGCTGGGAAATTTGTGTGTGTGTGTGCGCGTGCGCGCGCGCACGCATGCACATGCACACACGCACCAAAGGTCTTCAACTCAGGCCTGGGTCCTGTCTTCAGCTTATTCTGTGCAAGGAAGTTACTAAACCATGTAGCGACAGGTCTTCTTCTGGATTTTTAGTAGTTAATTTGAGATATATATCTCATGGATTTTCCTGTCTGGATTTAATATACTGATCCCCAGCAATCCTTGGGTTAGTGTTACTGTGGGTGCTACCACAAAGTGACAGTTCATTAAACTGGAAGCAATATGGACATACATGTGCAAGATACAAAGTAATCAGTTCATTAATTTGGGAGGAACACAGGATCGCATTAGATTGCCTTCAAACACATTGTTTCTGATCATTTTATCTGAAGCCCAAAGCATAATCAAAAGCTATTAGCCACACTGTATGAAGTAGCACATGTTTATGGGGTAGAATATATACAATGAATTAAATCCTGAATCAAAAGTCTTTGCTGGGTTTGCTACTTAAAAACAAATCAGAAATAGAGTGTTATTGAAATGAAGTCCAGACTGGAAGACTGTAGTGAGCAGCAGAGCATCTGCTTAGTGTAAGTCCAACCCCCAGGACCATAAAGAAGAAGTAGAAGAAAGTGAAAGTGTAGGAGAAAGAGGAAAGGAAAGGAGGAGAAAGAGGTAAGATAGGAGGAAGGGCAAAGAAGGAGGGAGAACAGGATTGGACAGGGAGAAAGTAGAGGAGAGGAGGGAAGGAAGAGGGAAACAGGACCCTGGGGAAGAGGAACAGGAGGGGAGACAGGAGGAGGAAGATAAATGCAATATAACCCCAAGAATTGTTGGAAAACATTTTGCATAAGTAATCTGCATTGCATGGCAGGATTTTTTCTCATCAGAGAGAGAGACAATATGGGTGATACCTGTTGCAGGGTCATTTTATTCTTTCTTCAGTGAGGAGTTCAGAAGAAATCCTGAGTTTGGTGTTTTACAAATACACTTCAACATTTCTTTTTCATGGGGACTGGTAAGGTGGTTCAGTGGTAGAGTGCTTGCCTTGCATGCCTGAGGCCCTGGGTTCGATTCCTCAGCACCACATAAGCAAAAAGCAAAAAGCCTGAAGTGGCATTGTGGCTCAAGTGATAGAGCGCTAACCTTGAGCTGAAGAGCTGAGGGACAGCTCCCAAGCCCAGAGGTTCAGGCCCCATGACCAGAACCCCCCCCTCCAAAAAAAATTTCTTTCTCATGAATCTAATATGGGAAAGAACTAAATGCAACCTCCCTTAATTAAAAAAATAATAGAATATATATTTATTTGTATTACTGTGCATGAAGAAATCCTGGAGATTTCTATGTAACTCAGAGGGCCCCATGCAAAAATATAGGAAAAGAGGAAAGTAAAACTGTTTTTTTTAAAAATTTAATTTTATTTTATTTGTGAACATACTGTACAGAGGGGTTACAATTACATGGGCAGGATAATGCGTACATTTCTTACCAAGCATTGCAGCCTCCTAACTTGGTTTACCCTTCACATCCCTTCCCAGCCTCCCCCCTCCCCCCCAATCCCAAACCTTCTCCTTCCCCCCTTCCCCTCCTTTCCTCCCCCCCCTTCACCGACGTTGTAAAGCTCGTTTTGGACATGACAACTTGTACTTCTCATTGTTGCAACAGGTCCACCTGTATCCTTAAACAAATGGTTTTTCCCCATTTCCTCCACAAGTTATACTGACATCAAATATAGTGAAAGCAGGGGTTATACTGTGGGGGAGGGACATACAAAGCAATAAAGAGATAATCTTATAAAAGTGTTAGAAACACATGCATGAAAGGAAAAAACATTAAAATACATATCTAAGGGTTCATTTTCCTGACATCACATTATCTGACCTTTTCCACTTGACTCATACATATACTAGATATTGCAAATAAAGGAAACCATGGGACCTATGTTTCTTTGGGCCTGGCTTATTTCACTTAATATAATTTTTTCCAAGTTTTTCCATTTCCTAACAAATGGGGCAATGTCATTCTTTCTGATGGAGGCATAGAATTCCATTGTGTATATATACCACATTTTCTTGATCCATTCATCTACTGAGGGGCATCTGGGTTGGTTCCATATCTTAGCTATGGTAAATAATGCTGCAATAAACATTGTTGTGCTGGTAGCTTTAGTGTGGTCTTGTTTGTAAACATTAGGGTAAATGCCCAAAAGTGGGATTGCTGGGTCATAGGGGAGTTCTATGTGAAGTCTTTTGAGGAACCTCCATACTGCTTTCCAAAGTGGTTGAACAAGTTTACATTCCCACCAACAATGAAGTAAAGTATAATAGGTAATCATTGATGAAAAGTTTTAGTGGACCTTTTTCCTTTTCTTTTTTGCCAGATGTTCAGTGCTGCAGCAAGGCTGTGCCCTAGAGCCTTTTCCAAGTCACCGCGTGAACACCCATTTCTGTATTTCCTGTGGGTGTGGGTGCCTCCTAAGTTTACCCGTTGAAAAGGGGCCCCCTCCCTTGTGGTGAATGTGCAGTGAGGGGATGTTTGTGCATGCTACCCAGCATTGCCGATGAGCCCTTCCCACCCTACCCAACTCTCTTCAGAGTCTCAGTTCCTCCATTTCACCCAGGAGCAGTCTGCCATGGGGCTGGATTTGAGTCCACTGCTGCCCTCTCCTCCTCCAGCTTTGCTGGTTATGGTCTGAAGTGCTCCTGGGTGAGAGTGCCATGCCAGGGAGACACTGTTCTAGTGTCAATGCCTGCCCCCATTGGTGTGGGGTGGGGGGACACCGTGTTTGTACAATGCACAGTCCAAGGGAGAAGGAAGGCTGGGCATGCAATCCTCCCCCTTGGGACCAGGCAGCCCAGCCTTGGTTCACCTCGTCAGTCTTTAAGTTGGTCTGGAGACTGGAGTCATGTGCTTGCCCCTCTGCCAGCAGGCTTGTGGCAGCTGCCGAAGCTCAGCACCCTGGAGCCCCTTCAGCATCCCCACGGACCTCCATTTCCTGGTTCCTGTGGACTCGGGTTCAGGGCCATCCCTGCATATGCTCATCAGTGACAGAGGAGCCTGGACTTACAGAGCACCAGCTGCAGGACCGGGGGCTCAAAGCCCCTTTGGCTTTGCTTTGTAGCCTCCTCTGTCATCCTTCTGGTCCACATAGGCCCAGCTCTGGATGCCATTCTGAGGAAGCTCTGTTTGTCGGCAATCGGCTCACCCACTACCCTTGTTGGGCTCCAAAGCAGGGCAATGGGTCTGGTCTTGGCAGTGTAGGCCACACAGATGGAAGGCAGGACTTGGGGTCTACCCTGCCTTCCCTCCTGGCTTTGGAACCTGAGAATCGGTTGCTTGGTTTGGTCACTGATGGAGCCTTGCTGGCTTCAGCCCACCACAACAACTGCCACACCTGCTGCAGCAGCAATGTGGTTTCTCGGACTCCCTCTGGGTCACCACATGGACCTTTGATTGGTCTACATGGACTGGGTGTGGGTGTCATCCCAGTACTCCCATTAGGAAATGCCACTCCCCTTCGTGGTACTGAAAGCAAGAGGTGCCACATATAATTTCTACTTCTTAACATTTTCCTTCACTGAGATAAACAGAATGGGGAGATATAAATAAGTTTTATTAAAACAAAATATACAACATATCACTTCAACCTGTTAAACCATTGTAATATTTTTCATCTGATAGGAAATCTTTCTGTAATTACTTATTTTAATTTTAGATGTAAATATATCTTGTGTGTAATTTACTATTCTAACATAACTTCATTTGCATTACGTACATACTTTTTTTCAAGTTCTGAGATTTAATCATGTGTTTATTGGATAAGAATTTTGTTGTACTTTTATTTCAGTTTGCCATAATGGCGTTGTAAATACAAACAATAAAATCCATTCTTTCTAGTATCAAGTTCAATGATATTGGAGACTAGAGACTCAAGGATATAGCATTATACATCATACAGTAATGTGTATCACTTTGTTTAAAACTGCTCCATAAGATTAGTAATTTAGGTGGCAGCCATTTTATCTTGCATGCTGGTCCCTCTGGTGAAGTAGGATCCTAGTGGCAGCTTGCCCAATTCGGACCCATGTGGGCACCTTGCCTGGGACTGTGGGAGAAAGATCAGGCTGTACCTGCTGTTGGGCTAGGGCAGCTACCCAGCGGCTGCTGCATGAATGACACACAGTGCCACCGACTCATATGTAGCACCAACCTGCCCCGTGGGCCTGAGCCCTGAGGATCAGCCGTTGGGAGCACACACACACTGTGGGGTGAGAACTGCCCACCTAGGAAGAGTGCAGACCAAACAGAAGCCACTCTGAAGATCGGCTTGTACAGTATATATTCTCCGTGGTGCGGGGGACAATTCTCTCCACTGTGGGGAGAAAACAAGAAAGAGAGGCCCAGGCGGGGTGAAGCCAACTTTTGTACTCAGGCTGGAAAGGAAAATTTCCTCCATGCATTCTCCAGCAGGTTCAGGAAGCCCTTCCATTCTCCTTGTCCATGGAGTAGCAGCCAAGGACACTCAGGTCTAGTACTCCTGGCTGCTTTTTTTGGATTTGTATGTTAATTTATACAGAAAGCCCCTCCCTCAGACAACAGAGTTATATTCTGGGTTTTGTAAAACATTCTGCATCTGAGCATTCCCAGTGTTTGGTTTTTGTATTGTTTCTTGTAAATGTGTTTTTGGTGTTGAGGTACTAGAGAAGGCTTGTAGGACACTACAAGCCTTTCATTTAAAAATGAAAACATATTCTCTCTAAAAATGCCTATCACGAAATAAATTTGAGAGGGGGGAAAAAAGGCTGTTTTCTCATGAGATCAAAATGTGCTAGTTTTATATGCATGTTTTATGCGTTCAAAATACAATTAAGTAACTGACTATCTAGGAACAATTGTCCAGACCTAAGAGTTAAGTGTCTTGGGAGCCGGAAGCAGTATTTTTGTGAGCTTTATCCAAAGGGAGGAAAGAAAGTTAAAATCCATAGATTACTTTGTATAATCAAAGTGGTAATACAAAATGAGAATCACAATAAACTTCTCTGCTATTCAATGTATTTTATTGCTCGGTATGAATTTTTGGTTTGCTTCTTCTTTTTCATTGAAGAAGATATTGGGATATTGTTAGGTATCACATTGAATTTGGGTATAGCCTTTGGCAGTATTGCCATTTTCATGTTAATCCTCCCAATCCATGAGCATGGGAGGTTTCCCACTTCCTTAGTTCTGTTTTAATTTTCTTTTTCAGGTTTTTAAAGTTCCCAACATAGAGGTCTTTTACCTCTTAAGTTAACTCCTAGGTATTTTATTTTTTATGCGGCTATTAAAAAGGGGTTGCTTTCCTAATTTCAGCTGCACTCTTATCGTTATTGGAATATAGGAAAGCCATTGATTTCTGAGGATTAATTTTATACTCTGCTAGTTTGCCAAAGTTTCTGATCAGCTCAAGTAACTTGGGAGTGGAGTCCATGAGGTTCATTAAATACAAGATCATGTCATCTGCAAAGAGGAAGAGTTTTACTTCATCTTTCCCTATTTGGATCCCTTTTAAGTTTGCATCTTGTCTTATTGCCCCAGGTAACATTTTAATACTAAGTTGAAGAGTAGTGGAGAGAGCAAGCATCCTTACGTCATTCCTGAATTTATAAGAACTGGCTTTAACTTTTCAACATTAAGTATAATGCTGGCTGTAGGTTTGTCAATCCTTAGCAGAAAGAACAGCACTAGAGCAATATCAGTTCCAAATTTCAAACTCTACCAAAAAAGCCATAGTAATAAGAAGAGCTTGGTACTGGCACAAGAACAGATCTGAGGACCAATGGAATAGGACTGAAGACTCAGAAATGAACCCACTGACCTATAGCCACCTAATCTTTGACAAGGGAGCCAAAAATATAGAATGGAAGAAAGACAGCCCTTTCAGTAAATGTTGTGGGCAAAATTGGTTAAACACCTGTAGAAAGCTACATCCATATACATACATACATACATACATACATATATGTATCACCCTGCAGCAGAATCAACTCCAAAAGGATCAAAGACCTAAAAATAAAAGCAGACACCATGAAAACTTTACATGAAGGAATCGGACAAAATATTCTTAACAGAGAACCAGAAACAAAACAAATCAAAGAAAGATTGGACAAATAGGATTGCATGAAACAGCAGAGCTTCTGCAAGGCAAAATTCATAGCTAGCAAGATCAGTAGAAAGCCCACATACTGGGAGAAAATCTTCATAAGTCATAAAATGGACAAAGTCTTATATCTAAAATATACTTAGGACTCAAAAACTTAAATCTTCCAACAACAAATCTTCAAAGGAACAACTGCCCGGTAGCTAAGTGGACTAAGGCTTAAAGAGAGACTTCTTTGAAGAGGAAATAAAAATGTCCATTAGACACATGAAGAAATGCTCAACTTTTCTAGTCATAAAATAAATGCAAATCAAAACATTGAGATTGCACCTCATTCCACTTAGAATGGCTATAATCAAGAAATATAATAACAGCAGATGCTGGAGGGGATGTGTCTAACAGGAACCCTATTGCATTGTTGGTGGGAGTGTAAACTTTTTTAACCACTTTGGAAAGCAGTATTGAAGTTCTTTAAAAGACTCCACATAGAGCTCCCTTATGACCTAGCGATCCCCCTTTTGGGCATTTACCCAAATGATCACAAACAAGGTCATACCAAAGCTAACAGCACAACCATGTTTATTGCAGCATTATTCACAGTAGCTATGATATGGAACCAACTCCGGTGCCCCTCAGTAAATGAATGGATCAATAAAATGTGTTATACGTGCACACATGCGCATGTACTCTCTCTTTATCTCTCTTTCACACAAACACAAACATACACACACACACACACACACACACACACACACACACACACACACACACACACACACACACACACACACACACTGGAATTCTATGCCTCCATCAGAAAGAATGACATTGCCCCATTCGTTAGGAAATGGAAAGACTTGGTAAAAATTGTATTAAGTGAAGTAAGTCAGACCCATAGAAACATAGGTCCCATGGTTTACTTTGTTTTTCCCTTGTTTGCAAGGACTAATACATGTCTAGGACAAGCAGAGAAGATCAAAGGCTAGCTATTTATGATCATATAAGATAATGTTAAGCAAAATATACCCCAAGTAAGAGACACAAGTGCTTTTTTTTCTTTCTTGCTTTTGTTTTTAATATACTTATAATGCACTATGTGATTTTTTGTAGGTTCATCCCCCCACCATATAACCTCTGTTTTCATTGTATTTGATTCCAGTGTTCTGCATCTTATATGCCTCGCCACCTTCTGTGGAGTCTGCATGAGAGATCGTGCCAGACAAATCATAAGCTTCAAGGAAGCATGCCTGTAGGAAGGTGGTGTTGGTTCAAGGCTTCCCATACACTTGGCTGCAACTTTATAGCCTCTACATTTATTTTTATTATATTCATCTTGGCTGTACATTCGTTGCCTTTATTCTCGTTTTGGCTATTTTTCTATTGATCCGCGAACAGCGCATGTTCTTTCTTTCCAGTCCAATAGAGTCAGCTTCTCTGAATAATAAAGAGTAGGACCAAATATTAAATGTGGGTAATGCCCCAATCAATCTATCACCTGATGTAACACTGCCTCCAGAGACTCCTACAACTTCACAAGCAGCTTTGCCGCTCACTCATAGTAAATATAGAAATTAAAATTTCCATATATGTTACAACAGGCAGGATTAATGAATTAAACTAAGCTAGATGGAGTTATAGCAGAAGTACAGAGAGTTCTAGAAAAAGGGACCCATGATAATAAAAGGGAAAAAAGATTCCCGCAACTGTTATGACTAAGCGTAGTCCCACTTACGTTATAGGGAATAGATGATGGTTTCCCACAAAATATAAAGTTAGTGACATCAAATTTCTGAGCTGACTGATGAACCATTGCTTTACACAGGAGTTTATAAAGATGAAAATAAATGGATTAATGTAAAAGGAAAAAGGATATTTTGGAACTCATTAGATTTTATGCAAAGTTTAGGTAGAGCTAGACCATTATGGTGTTTATTATAAAAACAATAACAAGATAAATTAAAACAACAATTAGAAATTTATGTGAACAAATACTGGGATTAAAATGATAAAAAACGTAGAATGCCTGACTCAAGCTGGAAGTCGTTTTTAGGATGGTTTCAAAGGGACTTGAAAATATATGGAAAAAATAAAAAGAGTACAAGTACAGCCCTGTCTTAGGTTTGTTAATTATTAAGCATAAAAAAGACTGAATAGATGATGCATTCTATTAAACTATATGCTATACTTGTTTCGCACCACTTAGCTCAAACAGTTGGTGGGATAGTCATCAATTTTCATGTAATCCATCAAAGCTTTGCCTTTCTTAAAAATTGATTATGTGTTTAAATAAAAAAGGAATCTATGTCACAATCACACACTGTATAAAAATGTTAATTCTCTTCAATAAAGACAAACTCAGATGCAACTCTTTTGAGTCTGTGTCTGTTTGTCACTTTGCAGACTCTTTGCCCACTATCTCAAGATCCCTGTCCCGCTGGTACCAGTGCTCCAGTCGAGCTGGCTGGTCCATCACACTTATATACACTTTTGTAATTTGGGGAGTGAAAGGGATATAGTAGAATGCTTTAATGGGGATGCAGGTTGACCCACTGTGACTATGAGATGTACAGGAGAGTATTTTGAAAATGATTTTACAATATCAGGCAGAGGTCGAGGAGGGAGGAGTTGGAGATATGGGGAAGGAAAGGGTAGTAGGGCAATAACAAAAGAGGAGGTAACAGTGCTTGATAGGAAATGTACTCATTACCTAGGCATGTAACTGTAAGCCCTCTGAACAGTATTTTTACAGTAAAAAGACAAGCACTCTACCACTGAGCCACCTCCCTAGCCCAAAGAATTTGATTTCAATAGAGTATTTGGCAGTTATGATGTGTCAATGGCTATTGAGGCATTGTCTATTCTAAAGAAGAATCAATTCCAGGAGTCTTCAGTCACATCAGTACAGCTGTATGTTCAACCTAATACTTGGTGTTACTTCTACATTTATAATGAGTAGGCTGATAAGATATCCAAACATATCTATATATATTTCAATAAAATCCCAAACTGATGTGTATAGATGGGTCACTAATTGGAACTGTAGGACAAATTAGGCTTGTCTGTGCTTTAGTTCAGTCTATTATCTCCTGGCTGAATGAAGTTTTCAAAAATGTTCACAGAATACCTCTAGGAAAAGTTCATGACAGTTATATCTGTATAACATTTCTAAGGTCAGGATTAAAGCATTTGTTCCCAACATTTAGAATCAACAGGACCTGTTGAATTTATGGATCCAGAATTTTATGGATTCACATTCATATCTCAACATTTTATCAATATGACTTTCACCAAAACACTGTTTTTATTGATCTTGTCTATATCCTTTTACTTTTCAAATCCAAATAGTAGATTTCCTTCAATATCTTCCTGAAAATTCTTTCCTTCCTTTTCTTCTGTAAATCTGTGTTTATTACTTTTTTGTTTCCTTATTTATCTTTTTCCTCCAATCTTATCCACACTGGTACTCACATTGTTCACACTTTCTTCAGAACTTTCCTTTTCCTCTTCCCTTTAATAATGTCCCTGATTTTATTATTATTTTTCATATTCATGTTCGTGGATATTTTGATGATGTTCAAACAGACCTATCTTTGCATCTGTTTAACATAAACCTTAGAACTATCAGAGAGTTTTTTTCCTCTAAATCCATCTTTTCTACCTGTAGTCCTTATCACCAAGAATGTAACTAACACAGTTAGGAGACAGAGATGTGGAAACACTTTAGATTTCCTCTTACCCTACCTCCATCCATTAGATAAGATGAATGATCAATATTTTCTCAGTTTCTGTCACTAATGTAATTTCTATGTACTCCTTTATATGCCCCTGACACCAACCTATTGCAAATACTCATCACTAGTCACTCAGGCCTAAAACAACTGTTCACAAAGTTTGCATTTTTCCCCATAGTCTTTTCATATTGGTCCTCTTCATCACCCAATGAATCTCCTTGTCAGCACACAGAGTAAAGAACTCAGAGAAAAATTGTAGTACCATTTTTTACTCACAACATTGACTGTTGATCTTAGATTTCTCATCTGTAAATGGATGTAATCTACCAGAAATATTGAAGAATATATTTGATGACTTCTAGAGCAAAGAAAAAGAAAGTAAACTGTCCTTACATTTTCTACCTTAGCTTACAAATAAGGAAAGAGTCAAATGCAGTTTGTTGGTATAAAGTCAGAAATAGTTTCATGCAGAAATAAAAATAAATTTTAACTCCTAGCTCTGCAGCTTGTGTCCTTTTATGGTAACTACAGATATGTAAGTGGTATTATGTAAATTGTGTCATGTATTTACAGCTGTAATGAAGAACATACTCTTAATATATCATTGGAAAACATTGGTTATTGAATATATCTATATGAGAATGTTATTTGAACTAATCACACCAAGTTGAAACCTACATCTTAGTCCATCAAAATGTGGAAATAAATGATTTTATTTATAAGCAAATAATACCACCAAGAACAGTGAGTATATATATTTATAAGCAAATAATACCACAAAGAACATGGTTTTTACTACCTGTTTATGTGATTGTATTTTTGATATTGAAACTCTCCTTTTTTATTATGGTTTTGTTTTGTTTTGTTTTGTTTTTTTGGTTCGTCATGGGGCCTGGACTCTGGGCCCGGCACTGTCCCTCAGCTCTTCAGCTCAATGCACTCTACCACTTGAGCCACAATGCCACTTCCCGCTTTTTCTGCTTATGTGGCCTGAGGAATCAAACCCAGACCTCATGTAGGCAAGGCTACCACTCTGCCACTGAGCCACCTTCCCAGTCCTCCTCCTGTTATTCTTATAGTATGTAATTCAGCCCCGTTTATAACTATGCATTCAATGTTGGAAATCCAGCTTCAAAGATGTCTAAGTTTTTTTTTCCTTTTCAATCACAACATCGTCATTATCAGGCTACACTGTTGTCATCATCCTCTCCATCAAAATTATTATTAGCATCATAAGTGCTAATTATTGAATGTCGGATATGTGTCTATGATTTTACTATTATTTGTCTTTTGATTAAAAATTTTAATGTTACCATTGTGCATGCATCCATATTGAAATTTTGAACAAAAAAAAACTAAACCATATCAGGTAGCTTGACTATGTGCTTATAACAAATTATGGAATAGATTTTTTGAAGCATTGAAAATTCCTAATCAGTATGAATTAACTTCCTCTCTCTCCTTAACTACAAACACATATTTAGGAGTTTGGGCAGAACCTTTTCAAGTAATATACTGTAAATGTTACTACAATATCATGTGTATTACTGTAAATGTTACTACAATATCATGTGTATTACTAAAATTCCCTTGAAAGAAATAAACTCTACTTTCTATTCAAATATTAGTTATTTTATTCTAGGAAACTTTTAGAAAAATAGACTGTATATCTTTGAAAGGAAAAGGTCAAAAATAGTAACATAAAAGTTTTAGAGGGAGTCTGTCATATATATATATACATATATACATATATATATAAATATTATGTGTAGAATAGTACATTTTTAGAGATTATTTGTCATCAGAAATATATATGTATATCAAAATTTATTTACAGGATAATATACATCATAGTAAAACAAACATCTTAAAACATAATTAAAATTTAAAACAAAACTTCATGAAACCAAGTGCCAGTAACTCACCCTTATAATACTAGCTATTCTGGGTGCTGAGATCTTAGAACTGTTTTCGAAACTATTCCAGACAGAAAAGTACTTGTTAGATTCTTATCTCCAATTAACCACTAAAAACAGAAATTAGGTCTTTTCCTCAAGTTGTAGAGTGCTGTCTTTGAGCACAAAAAGGCTTAGGGACAATGCCCAGGCCTTGCAAACAACACCCACAACAACAAATAGTATCACATTAATTTTACAAAAGTATCTTTTAACTACTGTGAACATTTCTTAGAAACATGAATACATACGCCTGGAAAATGTTAAGTAAAAAAGTATAGAATATTTATGTCCATGTTAAAGACAGTTCTATTTAGATTGTTTAAGATATTTAGGTAATGATTAGAAGTTAAGAATAATGATAAGTAGGTCATATATTGGGACTGGTTTCTTTATTCTATTTTACAATAGTAATAAAATGATATGTATAATGATTATATAAAATTACTCTGACTTGGTATTTGAATTATCATAAGTGATAAATATTTTTAAATGATTTCCAAGGCAAAGGAGTATCAATTCTTTTGTAACTTCAAAACAATTAAGAAAATGATTTCAAGGTTGGTTCACTCTAAGTCTATACTTGTTTCTTGTTCTAGTTCTCATATGTTAGTAGAAATTAAAATTCCAAAAATTCAATGGATATTGGCATTCAGGAATATCTTCACATACACTAATATTGGAGTCCCTTAAGTGGAATTGTTTTATTTCATTTGTTACTTTCACAAATAAATCAAGATGATTGTGTATTTTGTTCTTTTCACTGCTTTTGCCTCTTATCTTGAGAATACGTTTTTCCTAGCAAAGTAGAGATAAGCAATTGGATTGAGCAAGTAACATATGACTTTCATAAAATGCAGATGCATAGTTTTGTGTCTTCTGTCATTTGCTAAAATTTTCTTACAGAAAAGTTTCTCAATTACTTAGAATTTTTTCCCTTCCCCTCCACAAATTATACCGACCTCAAATACAGTGAAAGCAGGGGTAATACTGTGGGGGAGGGACATACAAAGCAACAAAGAAGTAATCTTATAAATGTGTTAGAAACAATCGCATGAAAGAAAAAAAAAACATTTGAATACATATCTTAGGGTTCATTTCCCTAACATCGCTTTATCTGACCTTTTCTGCTTGACTCAGACATATACTAGATATTATAAATAAGGGAAACCATGGGGAAAAAATAGGGATACAGGTGAACCCATTGCAACAATGAGATGTACAAGTCGTTATGTCGAAAAATGAACTTTAAAACTTTGATGGGGGGGTAGAGGGGAGGATTGGGTGGGGCAGCGGGGGAGGATGGGAAGGGATGGGAAGGGGAAACAAAGGAAGAGGATACAATGCTTGATAAGAAATGCAGTCATTATCTTGCCCATGTAATTGTAAACCCTCTGTACAGTATTTTCACAATAAAAAAATAAAAATAATAAAAAAATTACTTAGAAGTGATGCATAATTCCTAGGTATTCCAGTTATCACATATACTTTTGGATTGAGTTATCTCTGTATAAACTAAAATACCCTCAAAATAAACAGAAATCGCTTCTTTTTTTTAAATGCCGTAGTTTACAAAGAGTTTTTAGCCAACACCAAAAACATCTTTTTAGCTATGCTGCATTTTGTGAAGGAGTTTTAACAATTTTTTTTCCTGACACGCAATTCACTTGCAATATATTATCGCCTTTTATTGTATAAATTTTTGTGCTTTGGAAGTGAATTGTACCTTCATAGGTTTTCAAAGCCTAATTTTCACTAACTTTCATTTCTTCAAATAGAAATGCTGTAAATTTTAGAACAGACATTAAAATAGATATAAAATTCAGATACAGGAATTTGCCAAGCATAAATACTCTATAGTGTGTCTTTCCAAAATTTGTTTTTGGGGATCATTTCCAGGGTCTCACACATACTATTCAAGTTCACTGTCAATTAACTACATTCTCTGTCCAAAAAAGTTTTTTTACTTCTTTTTAATACATTCATAGAAATGTAATGCCTGGATCCTATACAATTCTCTTTCACCTTTTGAAGACTTGAAAACTTGTTTGCTAAAATGATTGCAGTATTATACAAATCGATCACTATGAGAAGTATATCAGTGTCTCCACAAATGCATTACTATATTTTGCATTCCCTTTTAATATTATGATCATACTAATGAGTTTTCTTTTTTTTATTTCTTAGACACTAAGGAAGAGCTTATTTCATAGGCTTCTCCTATTGACTATTAATTTACATATGTTATTTAAAGAAATATCCTATTCAGGAAAAAATTTATATAGAATTAGAAGTGATAAAAATACTTAAGTTTCAGAATCATTGTAGCATTAACAAATATGTGCCCTCTGTTGGGTATGTTTTCATTTCTGTTATACTGTCCCTTGAATGATGAAAGGTTATCACGTGATGTAATCCAGTTCTTGCTTTTCTTTAGCCACTAATGTTTTCCATGTCAAATTGTTAGAAACCTTTATTGATCAATGTCATGAAATTTTACATTTATGTTTTATAGGTTTTTACATCTTACATTTAGTTTGATAATCATTCTTTATAAGGTTTAAGGTAGGCCAGGTGCCGGTGGCTCATGCCTGTAATCCAAGCTACTCAGGAGGCTGAGATCTGAGGATTGTGGTTTAAAGCTAGCCCAGGCAGGAATGTCCATGAGACTCTTATTTCCAATAAACCAATAGAAAACAGGAAGTTTTGCTGTTGCTCAAGCGGTAGAGTGCTCACCTTGAGCTGAAGAGCACATGGACAGCGCCCAAGCCCAGAGTTCAAACCCCATGACCGACATACAAACAAACAACCAAAGGATTGAGGTAGTAGTCTAAGATCATTCTTTAAATCTAGAGAGGAAATAGTGCCAATACAACCATTTAAGATTCTGTTTTTATTTCATAAAGTCATAGCATCCTTTTCAAAATCTGTGGACCATAAAAGTAAGAATTTATTTTTGACAAATCTGTTACCTTCTTCTATGTGTATGTTCTTATAGTTGAGCTATGTTGTCTTCACTACTAAATATGGTAATACTATTCAAAGCTAGTATGAAGGCTTAAGCTACACCATTTTACAAGATTGCTCTGACTGACCAGTATTCCTTGAATTTACATATGAGATTATGGAGCAGGTGGACCAATATTCTACAGAGTTATCTAAATATTTGATAGTCACTCATAATTCACACCTTGTGAAAATACATACCCCTGATATTATATATAGAAAATGTCTTTAGAGACTGCTCAATGCAACTAAAATTAATTTAGAAATGAGTTAAGATTTAGATAACAGTACAGCATAATAAAGCTGAATGATAACGACTTGAGCTGTACTGCAGAAGAGAGTGAGAGGGGGAAGAATGGTGGACCACATAGGAGCTGTATATCATTGGTATTGTTTCAAAAAAACAGAAAGACTTCAGAGAGGAGGAGAAAAATAAAGTGTACTGAATCTAGTTTCTTTTTAATCCACCTGATAGTTTGGACTGAAAGTCAGATAACATGGGAAAAATAAAATAGAAAATAAAGCATTGTATAGAACTGTTACAATGTAAAGAAGTTGTAATAGGAATATAATTAATTTCCAAAGAAATAAGAAAAAGAATAACAATTGCTAACGTGGATAGAAGATGGATCACATTTTATCATATATAATTTTGAAAAAAACATACTAGGAATGAAAATTTAAAATTAATAATTTAAAATACAATTTGTATTATGACTAGATAGTACACCTCAGTGGTAAAACATTGGCCTAACATATGTGAAGCAATTGTGTGATCTCCCAAGCATAACAAAGTACCCACAAAGCACACACACAAAAACCCACATAAATGCACACACACACATCACATACACACAGTTGTTATTATCATATTAAACAGAGGAAATTATCACAAATAGTAAAAGTATTTTAATATATAAAATCATAATATTGCTCATACTATTTAAAAGTTTAGTAGAAATAAAATAGTCACAAGATACTTGGATTCTTATAGATTAAGTAAATTGAAAATTAAGAAATAAAAGACATGAGAACTTTGCAAACAAGTTTTAAATAATAAACATTTTGAAATATGTGTCCTTTTATTTTGACAAAAGATTGATGTTACTAGTGTTACTCAAGATTTAGAATATGATAACCAGGTGCTCTATATCTTGCTATGGATGGCTATATCTCTAATCATTTCACTCTGGAAATTTTATGATAAGTTCTCATAGTTTCTCAATCTCTCCCGAATTACAAACCCTATTTACACTCCCCACCATAGTTAGAAAATGGAAACCACAAATCACTATGGACAGCTCAAAGATTTTTTTTTAATTCAAGTACAAATATTTCCAAAAAGTGACCAGGTAATAAAGCCTTTTTTAATAAGGTATGTGCTTCTTGAAAATACAGTATTTGTTACATGGACAAATATGTTTAGAACTATAAGAAAATAACTATATTTAAATTCACCAACCATATAAAATTTAAGAAAATAATTTTTAAATATTCACATGTTAACTATTTTGAAACCAAAATATATGTCTGAATAATTTACCTGTTAAAATTATGCAAAACTAAATTAACTAATCCTACAACTTTGAAAAAAGAATTAACCTAAAGAAACAATACAAAATAAGTTCAAAATTTGAAATTTAGAAAATAAAATGATATGTACACTTTTGTTGACTTAAGTAACTGTAAACCCTCTATATACCAATTTAGTAAAAAAAAAAAAAAATGCGTGAACAAAGAAAGAAAAGTACCCATTGGTCAATAGTGACAGGAAAAACATCAGTAGTTCTTTTTAATTTGCAAAAAAAAAATCAATGGAAAAGATAACAGTGTTCTTTCCATAATAAATGTACTCATTACCTTAGTTATGTAACTGTATCCTATCTGTACATTACCATTATAATAAAATTAAATTGAAATTAAAAATAAATTAAGTAATATACCAATTAAGAATTCGTAGAGAGCTAGGAAGGTGGCTCAGTGTTACAGCCCTTGCCTTGCATGCTTGAGACCCTGGGTTCGATTCCTCAGCATCACATAAACAGAAAAAAAGCCAGAAGTGGTGCTGTGGCTCAAGTGATAGAGTGCTAGCCTTGAGCTAGCCTTGAGGGACAGCGCCCAGGCCCCGAGTTCAGGTTCCACGACCAGACCCCCCCCCAAAAAAAAAAACAGAATTACTAGAAGCCATTGGTTAAAACTTTTTAGAAAACTGCCCTAAGTACCCAAGTAATATAATTTGATGATACTATTAAAGTACTTCAACTTCAGCAGAGAAGCTAAAATTTAAAACAAGTTACAAAGTCGAGTAATAAATCAGAATATATTACTATTAATAATAATCATAAGATGAATTGATAGTGGTAGTCAAATATGTGAGAAATGAGGCAAATTGCCATTCATTTGCATTTAATAATCGAGAAAGAATTTTCTAGGTCTTTTAAAATATATAACAAGTTTAATAAAGAAACTATTCTGTCACATCATATGATAATCAGATGAAGCTGATATTAGAACAAAGAGCAGATTGTACTAAGTTTTGGACGTTAATGTACATACTTATTTTGGTTGTGAGAAATTGTGTTCAACTTGGGGTATTGTTTTTGTTAGACTGGTGTCATATCAGTGGTTAATTTTAAGATAGGGGTTCCCTTTCCACAAGAACATGCACCTGATCTGTCTTTTTAGCCTTCCCATTACCAATGGCATAAGAGTTGCACACCAACTTGTCTAGATTCCTACCTTGGCTGGCCTGGATTCTGCAGTCCTTCCAATCTTAACCTGTAGATAGTGCAGGATGGTGGAAATAATCCAATGCACCCAGCTATATATTGAGAAGGAAGTCCACGAAAATGTTGGCCTGGGTTCTGTTCTCAAGCCTCCTCAATAGTTAAGAGTTCAGATGGGAGCTCCTGGTGCCAAGCAGTAAGAGTATTTTTTAAAGCAACTAGACATATATATGACTTAGGCCTGTGAACACCTCAGGACAAGAATAAAAGAGCAGTGAAGCATAGAGGACAGGCCCAATTTTAACAAGCTACTTAGAGGCTGAAAAAAGCTTAACTAGCTACTCAGGAGGCTGAGATATGAAGACCACTATTCAAAGCCAGTCCAATCATGAAAATAAATGCAATTATCTCCAAAAAAAGAGAAGTGGAACAATGGTTCAAGTGCTAATCCACTATCCTTGGTCGCAGAAGCTTAGGGAGAGTGCCCAGGCACTATCAAGCCTCAGGAATGATGAATGAGTGAATGAGCACTTGCACATGCACGTGCTTGTATACGCGTGCATGGGTATACACACACACACACACACACACACACACACACACACACACACACACACACACAAATGAGTATTTCAATGCAAAGTTCTTTTTTTACCTTGCTGTAATTTATTTCCCTGTATTAATTTACAAATTAACAAAATCAGCTAAGCACCTATTTACATACAACTCATCATGTTTCTCTAAAGTCAACTCTCTTTTTGGAAGCATGATTTTATTTGACCCATATGTAAATTATTCAGAAGGTCGATTCATCTCCCTCAATTCTGTAGATGATTGTTTAGCTTCCTCTAAGCAATATAATTTTGTGAAATTCTGCATCAAGCAACGTATTTCTTTCACTAGAAGGGAAGCCTCTGTCAAACAATTAATAATAGATTTTTCTTCTCCTTGCTAGCATCTGTAGTTTTATTATCTTCATATATTTCATGATCTGTCTGTGTATGACAAAGGCTGCTGTGAAAATAAAAAGATCCTTCGCAGCACTTATCATTTATATACCATTCATAGGTATGAAGGTGTTTAAATATTACTGAAATTGCTTTGGAATAAATCATGTTCACATTGGCTATCGTGAAAAATAAAAATTAGTTTCTCATCACTTTAGGTAATAACTTGATTGAAGGAAACAAAAGTAAAAGTAAGGAACAACTCAACACATACATTCAAATGAAACAAAACAACCCAAGAAAACAAATTAATTCAGTACTCAAGAACCTGCAGCAAATGCAAAAACTTAAAAAAAAAAACAGCTATGGCAAGCTTATGAAAATCCTGACTACATGGGAGTCTACTGTTGTGAGGATAGAGGTTAAAGCCCAGAGTGTACAGAAAGATCTGTACACAATGCCATGGACCTATTATTCTAAATTCCAGGAAGAATAACAACGTGGACTGAGCCCAAGATCATATACAAGTATCTGAAAAATAATCAGGATAATTTAGGGCTGGGGACATGGCAAAGTGGTAACAACACCCATTTAGGGGGCACAAGACACTCAATTCAAACTCTAATATTACGGGTATTAAAGTAAAAAGCTATGATTTTAAATAATTGGAATAATTGTAAGATTTGAGTATTTGAGTGGAAAAATGCATGAGAGAGATAGAATGTACCCATGTTGCAATGCTTTCAACTTAAGTGAAAATGTTTTGTGGTACTTCAGACAAAACAGAGTTACCTTGCAAATGAACATGGTTGTGCATTTGGGTGATGGAAATACTTTACTTACACATCTGTAAATTAGATAGATTTTATTTGGGTAGTTTGTACTTCTTGAACTAAGAGCCTGGATGATGTCCCTGAGATTTTTCTCTCAAGACTACCACTCTACTCCCTTGAGCCACAGTTCCAATTCTGATTTTCTGTTGGTTGTTTGGTGAGGCTCCTGGATATTCCTGCCCAGGATGGTTTCAAACCATGATCGTCAGATCTCAGCCTCCCAAGTAACCAGGATGCCAGGCATGAACCGTCGATAGTATTAATAATTCAGTAAATTGTACAGTTCCTGAAGTTATTCATTATCATTATAACCTGTGTAATATATGTGTGTATGTATATATCAATGCATACGGATAGAAATATTTAACATATTTTTATCTACAGTAGATTTATGAAATCATCCATTATAAAATAAAATGGAAACAAACGTTAATAAGGAGCAAAACAAAGGAAATTATCACATGTTTCTTGCTGTTGAATGGAATATGAATTGCGAGAATCAGTTTGGGAAAACCATCCTTACTTGAATAATATGGATAAGAGGTATTAATTCCAATCCATCTATTTTCCCATATTGTGCAACCTCACACATGAGTGTCAAATCAAACCACACTCTTTGCCTTTGCTTTTAACACACCACTTATAATTTATGGATTAGATGAAGTAATCAAATAAAGATTAAAATAATATTATGTGAGGCTATTAATTAGAGCTGTAAATGATTTTAAATGTGATAATAGCTAATTAAATTGCATACTTCTTACTTTTACTCTTATGTCCTTCATTCTCAAATTAGGAAAGTACATAGAAGGTTCTCACTAAATTATATGTACAATTATGAAATAATGTATTGAAAGAATATGGGCACAGTATGGTTTTAGCTTATTGAGACCTGTAGGGGGAATTGTGCTTCTGAAGACTTGCAATACATTGTGATGAAGATGAAGAGAAGGATGTGCTTACTCTGGAAAACTTGCTAAAGGATTGCTCCCATAAAGGTAGTGATGAATTCTTCCAAAAGTTACAGTAAAATCACTTTCACAACCATGTTCACTGCTGCAATATTCACCATAGCCAACTTACGGAAACAGCCCAGATGCCCTTTGGTTGAGTGATGGATGGAGAAAGTGTGGAACGTATACACAATTGAATTGTACCCATCCATTATGGAGACTGTTACATTATTTGTAACGAAATGGATAGATCTAAAAATATATTAAGTGAACTAAGTCAGAGCCAGACAAACAAAAGACCCATGTTCTGTCTCATATTTGTAAGCTAGAACTTTATACAAGTTTACACAAAAATATTGTCCAAAGCATTCTATTTGCAGGGGAGTATTTCAAAGGTGTAATTTCTTATAAAATTGAACTTTTAATCCAACAAAATATATATCAGGAAACTATCACTTGGAAGATATGAGGGGAAGTCAAAAGGAATGAATAAAGAGAGTTATGGAGGAAGAGAGTGAAAGTATAATATTCAATGCAGATAGTATGAAACTAGAAAATATTAAAGTGGGGTGAGGTTTGGAAGGGTGTGGAAAAGTTATATGAAGAACCATTATACTTTAAAAAACTGATTTGTTGAATGTAAATTCCCTTCTACAAGTATTTAAGATAATAAAATATAATTTAAAAACAATGGAGACATCTGTTCTTAAATTCTATTTCCATCTCTTTTAAAAATTAAATTGTTTGCTCTATAAATTGATCAGAGGGATGGATTTTGTGGCTAGCTAGATCATGGCACATCTGTCTCTCTCTTCCTCTCTCCCTTTCATGGTTCTCATAGGTAATATGTTTGCTCCATAAATACCCTAATTTATTTTGCTTTTATTTTTTTCGTTGCATCATTTCACTTTCTGCTCTGTCATTTCCAAATTAATTTACATAGAAGGCATTATTTCCTATTTTCTCATTCCTAGAATAAGCTGCACATGAAGACACCACTGGTCCTCATTTTCAGTCTGTACCTTTGAATACGGAGGAAAATCTTTCCTCTGCTCTCTATCAATTCCCTACTCTCCAGTTAGAATAATTTAGAATAATAAAAATGAAAAAGGAGAAAATAAATAATAGTAAAAAAACAGATGCAGAAAATTCACCACATTTTTCTGACCAGTTCATCCAATGTGAACTATTGGGAAAGTGCATGGACACCTCATTCTCACTGGCACTCAAAGTCTCTGGCTAGGCAATTCTGATGAAGATGAGGAACAAGATGAAAATTGAGAAATGCTATCAATTGCAAGAGAAAAATGGAGAAGGATTCAAGCAAATTTCTTCTTTGGTCTGCCGAAAATAATCGCCTTACTACAGTGCAGAGACTACTTTCCAAAAAGGCCACTCATGTGAATACTAGGTATAATGATGAGTATACCGCTCTTCATTGAGAAGCCAACAATGGACACTTAGACATTGTCCATGAGTTAGTGGCTCAAGGTAGATAATTCATGTAATAATTGTGAATGGATGGACACCCCTGCACAGTACTTATACATGGAATAATAACAGAGTGGCTTCTTTATTTCATCATGATGCAGATACTAATGGCCAAACTACAGGCCTCTTGACCCCCTTGCATCTTGCTGCTGGGAATAGATAGAGCAAAGATACGCTGGATCTCCTTCTGTTGAACCATTATTTCAAACCAGGTCTGAAGCCCAACTTGGAAGAAACTGCATTTGATATTGCGAAAAAGATAAGTATGTATCACTACCTCTTTGAAATTGTGGAAGCCTGTACAAATTGTTCTCCTAAATCCTAATGGTTCAGTTAAGTTTCTTAAATTTCAAAATTGCGAGTCCATCCTATGTGTCCATATAAAATATTTTCACAATACAAAGTAACAGCAATGTCTTACTTTAAAAATTCATGGATTCCATGGTATTCTTCCAAGTGAGTTGCCTGACTTTGATGTCAAAATATATTCGAGTTGTTTGTATACATCTGTAATGATTTCTATAGAGTTTGTGATTTTAGTAATCAGGAATAATTTTAACTTATCTGATGATATGAGTAGTACAGAAACTAAAGATATTTCTGGTGCTTGTCTGAAAAAAGTATATTTTAAAATATTTAGTTTTCTGTTTGTATAATGTCCATAATCTATTTCATTCTCTCCTAGATATAATACTTTGAATTCTATATTGTTTTGTAATACATAGGTTTATTAATAAATATGTCCTTTCAGATAGCATTCCATATAGAAACAGTTTAATATTCCTTTAATTCCTAGGTCCTTATAGAATTTTATTTCTTTGGGATAAAATGACAATGTTATCTTATTTCAAAAGTTTTATAAAAGTTATGCGATGTAAAGGCCTTTCTAAAAAGATGAAGATTGAATACGCTGATGTCAAACTAACTTTATTTCTAGGAATTACATGTATTATTACACTTGTATATTTCTAATCAACTTTTTAATAACTGTTATTCATTTCTTGCATCTGAAGAATGAAAAATATGGAATACTTCACAAATTTTCCTATCATTAACATGGCTCTTGCACAATAGAATAGTAAAAATGAAAAAGGAGAAAATAAATAATAGTGAAAAATCAGATGCAGAAAATTCACCACATTTTTCTGACCAGTTCATCCAATGTGAAATATTGGGGAAATACATGGACACCTCATTCTTGCTAGCACTCAAAGTCTCTGGCTAGGCAATTCTGATGAAGATGAAGAACAAGATGAAAATTGCACAAGAGCCATGTTAATCTCTGTATTGTAATTCAGGTAGACATGCTGCTGAAGCATATAGTATCCTGTAAATTTAAGTAGTTAATGATGCAATCTTAAAACAGGCATATATCCTTGGTTGCCTATTTGTAAGAAGGAAACCTTACTGTTCCCTAAATTGCTATTCATCTTATTTCTGTAATATTCTGTTTATAGTGGAAAAATTATATTGTTTGTTCAATTGTTCACATTTGCAATTTTTCTTTTTTTGGTTGGGGGTTCAAGTCATGGGGCCTGAACTCTGGGCCTCGGCGCTGTCCCTCAGCTCTTCAGCTCAAGGCTAGCGCTCTACCACTTGAGCCACAGAGCCACTTCCAGATTTTTTTCTTTTTGCTTATGTGGTGCTGAGGAATCAAACCCAGGGCCTCGAGCATGCAAGACAAGCGCTCTACTACTGAGCCACCGTCCCAGCCCACACATTTGCAATTTTTGTCAATAACTATTTTAAGTCTTTTTCATTTGAAATTTGATCATACTTTTAAGCCTTTATAGGTAGGTCCAAAGTTTATGGCTTTTCAAGTACTTATTTATCAACTCAGTTAGCTTTGTGGAGTTAATGGATTCAAAGTAAGCCTTGCTTAAGAGCTACTTCTAAACTTCTCCAGCTTAAAATTTCCCAAATGAGGTCTTACTGGCACAAATGTCTGCCTGACCCATTACCCTTGCGCCATGTGGGAACAGACCAACCAGAATATCTTACCCTGACAGCCTAACTTGTCTTACTGGAGCAAAACTAATCTTAGTTACAAGGGATCATAGAGAGATGAACAGTTCAGACAGAACTGTTCAGGCTAGAAGTTATTTTTTTCAAAATATAATTGTTTATTACACCCTACCATTTCAAAAGTAGCTAAAGCCAAGAAGGTGAAAAAATTGTTCATATGCATGATTACCTAATGTCCTGGCCTGTCTACCATCCAAACAGGCAGGAACTTACACTACTGATTTTCTATCACCAAATATATTCCATATATCCAGGAGAAGTCCATATGTTTCTCCTCGTTATTAGGTCTTAAATTGGTAATGTTTTAATCACAGTGTTTCCTCTTGCCTCTAGGCTGTACATCTCTGAATGGTAAAGCTTTAGGTCTAATTCTACCAAACACTTAGGTAGAGGTAATGGAATAATATTTTTAAACAGTTGCCTTTGTTATCCTAACCACAACAGAACAATGCAAAACATTTTCTTACATATACTTATATATTTTATATTTATATGTGTTGATTTTATATTTCACACAGTGAATCTTACAGGAATTAATTGATAATTAGACAAAATAATTGTTATTTATTCCAATAAATAGATTGGAATATAAATAATCAGGATTAGAATGTATATTAGAATATAAAAAGTATCAATGCAATGTTTTCGGTATAAACTTATGATAACTTCTAAGTGTTCTAGGTTTCTGAATTCACATGGTAAAAAAAAATGTTGTTTTCCTCTAATATATAAGGAATTTTACTCTGCTGCTCTTTTTACTGTTTTAACTCGCTGGTACCAAACTGTTTTCCTCCATATTTCTGAAGCATTCCTACTGATTATACTCAAATTTTGCTGATATGATGTCTAAAAGGTATTATTTTTCTACAGGATACATGGGTCCTAGGATCCAAGGTGCCAGTTATCTGCATCATCAGATAACTAGGGCAAGAGTTCTCACATAGGCCCATGCAACATGCCAACAGAAAGTAATTGAAGATCAATCTCATTCTCTCCTTTCATATATTTCATGGTCCCAATTCTTTGAAATGCAGGAATTAGCAGTGAGCAATTGTGAAATGCCAGGCAACTTAAAATGAAGGATGAGATCACAAAATGTGAAAGTACAGTAATTCAAACTTTCAATTTTCAGATGACCATCCCATATGAGTGAACAAGACCACAAATGTCACAAGATTATTTGTAATACCCCTCTCCTAATGATTAATGAATGATTTCAGTCCAGCATCAGCCGGCCAAAAATTAGTTCCTGTAACGATAGATCCATAATTGTTCTGCCAATGCTAGGAAAACTTGACATAGAGGTCAAATATAATTCAGAAAAACATTAATTGAGAAGATTCTTAGTGCTTCAAAACACTGGTACTTCAGTAAAACTTGGTTCTGTAGTATAAAAATGTTGTCATTCTCAAACAAATGATAACCTACATTTAATCTCTTGAATGTATATTCCTTTTCAAATAAACTTTCTAAAATCACATTGCCAATAAAACACTTTACAAGTAGTTAATATTAAGTGACGTTACAAGTTTTTCAAGTGTAGGGAGCAAGTTACAATAGAGTTGATTTATTTATCTAGCACTAATGCCAAACAGGTTCAACCATTCATTAAAATGTAGAAATAGTATCCCCCACCATTTGTGTTTTTCAGTAGGTGACTTAGAAAATTTGTTAAATAGATCAGCTTCCCATATTTCAAACAAAAACAATAGCTAACAAAGTGAATTTCATCACATAATAAGTACATTTTAAAAAGTCATTGAGGAAGTGGCGCTGTAGCTCAAGTGGTAGAGCGCTCGCCTTGAGCTGAAGAGCTGAGGGACAGTGCCCAGGCCCAGAGTTCAAGCCCCACGACCGACCAGAAAAAAAAAAAAAAAAAAAAAAAAGTCATGAATAGTCAGCTTATCATATGGTGTTTTTCCCTATCTGTCGAAGATAGTAAGAAATATGACTTTAAGTCTTGACTATGGGTACTCATCAGAAATTTGACAAATATAAAATCTGTCTTCTATTTCTATCATATTCCTCTACAAATAAATTGTAGTTTTCTTCTTTTTCCAAAACTTATAGGTAGAAGAAAATATTATCCCATGTAAAATAAAATTATCAAACACCATTGGACAAAGCCATTTATAATACTGGTAGTTAGGAATACATTCTAAGCCATTTTTAAACTTTGTTGTTGACTACAAATTAATTTTCCAAATGAAGGTTAATAAAATCATGTCTAGGTGCTTCATGTCTCCAGTCTTGCAAATTGTTACTTCAGATGAATGAATTATGGAAATATAAGCTGACATCAGTTCAAGTATATGCATGATATAAACTACATGGAATGTACATAAACCTTTCAAATTACTAGCAGACAGTTTAACAGAATGACTATCAGGAAGTTGAAAGCAGAGAGGAATAATAGTAAAGACATAGAATGAATGAAAATGGAACAAGGAGCAAGTACAGCTAGAATACTCAATGTACACAAATGAGAAAGGACGTGGTAAATCGGAAATAAATCTTGTAGACGGGGTTGGTTGAGAATGATAGAAGGAGTGACTCTGATCCCGGAACATTGGACAATTAGATGGACATATTTAATTGTAACACACTTGCACAACCTTTTGATATTCAGTGAAAAAACACAACAAAAAACAAAAACACACAAAAAGCACAACCATACAGCAATCTCTATAGAGTATGATTATGACCTCTCAAAATTTAAATAGTTAATGAAGGACAATCTTGGGAAAAGCATACAAAGCTGTTTAAAGTTTGAGGTAGAGGAGAATTTTTAACAGATTTAAATAGATTGTCTAAGGTTATAAATCACCTATATCTGCTGCAAATATTTTCTTCTGCGAATTCTTTTGATCTGAACTGGATATTCCAGTCCTGAGCGACAATTGATAGCTTGTGAAGATAGAATGGAAGAAACAAGATCAAGAACCCATTACTCCACTGGAGAGAAAACAGTCCTTTATGGTTTTTTCCCATTTCTCTTGACTACTTTTATTCATAATTTTAAGTCAAATGATTTTGAATTATATTTTTCCTTCTTTGTTCTGACAAAGTAATTGTTCAAAGTAATTTACTACATATTTTTTGCCATTTTTTTCTATCATGCTGTTTACTTGTCCAAGTGAGTCCATTAAACTTCCCCCTTTCATTTGGGTGCCACGGAAACCCAGCATCAATGTTAATGAGGAAATCTCTAATGTAAAACATTGTCTCTAAAATACCAGTCCAAGAAGCTGTGATCACAAATATTTAGCTACACTTTTTTCTTTTTTCTTTTACCTTGAAAGTCTTCTTGTGTCTAAAGTGCCCTCAAAAATAAGTACTCCACCACTTTTTGGTTCTATCACTTCTAACCTCAAAGATATATTTTGCTAACGAGATGCTTAGAGGAAACAGAAGAATACTCCACTTTTATCTTCTCTCTTGAGACTCTCCTTAGATACCATATCAGGATTAGTGAAGTTATTCTTTCCAAAATTATTTCAATAGATTATGTTTCTCTTGGTCTTGCATTTGCTCAGAAAGATGTATGGAAAACAATGGAGTTAAATCATCCATACCTTGGATGACAGTGTCTGTTACAAAAGGACAATGCTCCTATGTCCTATTTCTCTGTTCTCCTCTTAGCTCTTGCCTGATTTCCAACTAATCACAGATTCTTGGCTTCAAGTCTAGTGGAGGTGAAGGCCTATAAGGCCTTCCCCACTGCTACATCTTCATGGTTTCTCTTTTAAAACTCTTTTATTTGGATGTGAAATTTATTTTCATGTCTTCATTCAATCCGTTTTAAATTGTAGTGAGCTAAATAGGCTCTGTAAAATCACTTTAGGTAGCAAAAATGTTATGACAATCTATATCAAAAAGCTTGGCCTCTCTCCACTGCTGAAGCCTATATGCTTAGCTAGGGCTTCTAAGAATGCGTTTTCTTGCCTTTTCAATTTGCTCAATTCTTTCCTGATCCCAAATTGTTTTGGCTTATGTAATAAGAGAAGTCTTCACTATCTCATGTTAATAAGGATATTATGTTTTGTGAGCTACTAAGAAATGTGAAATCATCAGTTTCAAGTACCCAATCAGATTTTTTTCTGTGGTTCAGTGCTTCACGTGCAAAGACATTGTAGAAAGTATTACAAAAAGAAAAGTGTAAACCCAATACCTTCTTTCATTGTTGAGGGCACTTTCTCCCTAAATATTTTGATCCAAATTATCTTTTTCAGAGAATTACTATTTGGTAATTAAAGTTAATTCATAAATTTTGATGTCTTTTTTTAAGAACTTTGAATTTAAATTCCACTACAACCTTGTTTCACACAGTAAGAGTATATTTCCTGGGTAAGGACAATTCTCAAGGGAACCTACCTTATTTATAGCATGGTTTCTGAGGTTTGTTTGTTTAATGTGAAAATGAGTCATCTTCAATCACATTGCTCCCTCTCAGCTAAGTCTCCATGGATTACTTTGCATGAAAGCCTATTTTTCCAAGCAATTTTAAATTTTCATAATAGGCTAATTTGTTAAAAAGTTTGAACAAATTAAAATTTACCTGTCATACTTTAAAAACTTTTTTGAAATTCCATTATCAGAACTGCAAATTCACCAATCCTAACTCCACATTTTCCATAAAAATCAGTTAACATGGTGTTTTCATGATATAGTGTCCATGAAACTATTATTTTCCAATGGCTTTGTTATACATATATATAACCTTATAAGCTGATGCTGAGCAAAATGAACTCCAAGATATGGAAACAGTGAGTATTATTTGCGGTTGTAGTTTTTAATTTGCTGTGTGATTTCTATTTTCTTTTGGGTTTTTCCCCTATATTTTATTCCCTGCTGTATTTGATTTTGGTAGCCTATGTATTGTGTATATATTTACCTTAATTAGGGAAGGGAAGAGGAACAACAAAATGGTGAGACAAAGAACGAAGGCAAACCAATGCAATAGCAATACTCACAAGACAATATGTTGGAAATGTGCATTACAACTTGTGAGTGGTATTGGGGTGAAGGAAAATTATGAAGAAAATGAGGGAGGGGGTAACAAGTTTGAAAAGTTATGTATTCACTACCTTAAAATTATTGTAACCCTACAGTACATAAATTTGACAATAAAATTAAATTTTAAAAATGAGCTGCATGAAATAAATTTCATTGTATTAGTATAATAAATATTATACTTTATGTAGTAACTTTTTAAAAATCAATACTGTTTGGCGTCTAATTTAAATTAATTATCTCTTTTTAATGAGAGGACCATCAACTTGAATGCTATCCGACTAGACAATATTTTCACAATATACTTACCAATATTTTGAAAAAAGAATAAATATAGTACTTTCTCATACTAAAAGTGAAAACAGTTTAATTCTATGGAAACCTATAACTTTTAAAAGTAAATAAGTTGTTAAGAAGACAGAATATATGTAATCTTCAACATTCCAATGACTAGTAACTACTCATTTTCAAACTCGGAGGATTCCAAACCTGAGAGATTCAAAACAGTATCGGTTTGCATGTTATGTAATTCTGCAATAGATGCATTTTCCAATGGGGTGTTACAGATTGAGAGTCAACAGAAAAATAACCTCATTCTGGTAGAGGATAAAACTATGTAGCATTGGTAATAATTCTTCAAGAGTAAGCAATTGTTTATCACAGTAAGTTATTATTTTTATGACCACCAATCCCAATATTTATGATATAGAGTCATCCTAGCCCACAGTTTAGAACTTTTAGAGTGCACCTCAAACTTCCCTTAATTCAGATCATGAATAGCTTTTCTCTATTGTGAAAAAAATACAACTCTGCCAATGTGATGCCATACATGTCCTGGAAAGAACACCACAATAAACTTGGTGGCATAATTTTCCCCCCACTGGTATTCTTGAGATCAGAACACTTGCAAATATTATTTATATTTATACTTTTTTAACTATCATATAAACTCTGGATGCTAAGATAGGAAGATTACAGTTCAAAGCCCACCCAGGCAGAATGATTCCCGAGATTCTTATCTCCAATAAACTTCTCAGCAAAAGCCAGACCCAAGTGGCACTTAGGTTGAAGTGGTAGGGCATGAGCCTTGAGCATAAACAGGCTCAGAGACAGTGTCCAGGCCCAGAGTATAAGCCTTAGGACAAACCAATAAAACAAAAACAAAAATAAAAACAAAGCCCAAACCTAACATTTTTCTCAGTGTATACAGTAGCAAATAATTAAGGAAATTGCTTCCTGTGTTACATACAGGTAGAAGAAAGAAGATGTCACATGATTATTCTCTTCATACCATGTTATACCAAAGACTCCACAAATTGCTCTTATTCTAAATTTATAAATTATAAATTAATATAATAATAAATAATAAATTAACATAATTTATAATAAATTATTATAATAATTTATACTAAATTAATATAATAATTTCTAACAATATAATATGATATAATAATATAATAATTTATAAATTAATATCATCAATTTGTTGGCAACTCTGTCTACAACATTATCATTTTATACATGAACTGTTGGAATTATCTATTAACTAAGTTCTAATTATAACTCTCTTGAAAGAATATTCTAGGCAAATAGAATGCAAAATCATTTGTGAATTTGTCAATTAAACCCTCTATTTAAAAAGAATTTTGTAGAATCCTATAAAATATAAAATTACAAACAAAACCAAAATATTTATTTTAAATCTAAATTCTAATTTAGCAAGATCTTCAAAATCTTACATTAGACAAATTTTTCTATTTTTCGAGGCTTAAGCTTTTGTAATCCTTCATCATTTTTTTGGGATACAACATAATGATGATAACTTACTTTTTCAAATTTTGGATGGGAATCATGAGTCATTTTGCATCTAGGAATGTTCTGTAATGAAGAGAGAATTTAAAACACAAGTGAGGATTAAGTATAAATTGCATTTCAACAGGAAATTTGACTTCTTGAAACATAATGACAAAATTAGCCCAAATGTCCAACTATGTATTCCTTTCTTGTTTGTTTTGTTTTATTAAGACAAAATTATACTACCTGGTCCAGAGAAGGTATCACTATGTAATTCCATTCTCTAATCTCCTGTCTTAATCTCAGTGCTAGAATTCTAGGTTTGTATCACATTGCCCTGCCATAGTTTCTTTGTTTATTTAATCTAGATACACACTACCAATTCTGAACTTCTAAAGTGATATTATACACCAGAGTGACTGCTTAGACTGTTTATCTACTATTTTAAAAGATGTTCTAACAGCTCCTCACCCACAGCCCACCTCTAGAATGAGTAGGCCATCTTGGGTTCCAGCCACCTGGGGATTTTGGGTCACCTCCTAAAGCACCCATTCAACCAGTTCCTGAGAGAGAGAGAGAGAGAGAGAGAGAGAGAGAGAGAGAGAGAGAGAGAGAGAGAGAGAGAGAGAGAGAGAGAGAGAGAGAGAGAGAGAGAGAATCAGAATTACACTTAAATCGGGTGCCAGTGTCATAAAACTCTAATCCTAACTACACAGGAGGCTGAGATATGAGGATTATGGTTCATAGACAGCCCCCATGCAGGAACATCTGTGAGAATCTTATCTGCAAAGAACCACCAGAAAACTGGAAGGGGCACTGTGGGCTCAAGTGATAGAGTGCTAGCCTTGAACTGAGGAGCTCAGGAACAGTGCCCAATCCTAGAGTTAAAGACCCACGACTGAAAAGAAGTGGACTTCCCACCACAAAAAGTGGATGAATAGCACCCATTGTCCTAGGGAGCATGGTAGAGAAGTCAGGCCGAGCTTCCTGTGAACTTGAGGTCATAAGTAGGTCACCTGGCTTCTCTGTGCCTTGGTTTCATAGCTGCAAAACTGAACAAGTGAAGGATCCTCTTCCTCATGGGTATAGGGTAATAATGAAAGAGAGCCATGTTTCGGTGCATAATCCCACACTTGTTACATGATTAATAACAGGCCCCACCTGAGCCTTTTCTGGTATCTTCCTGTCACATGCTCACAGAATTGCCAAAACCTTATCTGAAGGCCACTCCCTCTCTGCCTAGCCATTCTCCAGAGATCTCTCTGCATAAATCCCTTATTTCCTCACAACTGTCCTGTGAGGAGACTGAGGTCCAATGGTTGAAGCCCTACAAAGAGCTTCACATGTGGTCAAGAATCTGCTGCTGTGGACTGATTTTGGGATAATCCATGTAAACCGATGACTGAGCATGACACCACATGTCTTCCATCCCAACTACAGAGGACCAGGCCTGGTGGAGCATACCTTTCACAGGAGGACCACGATCCAGCCCAGCCTGAGCATATATTTAGTTTCCATCTCAGAAATGCTCAAGACAGAAATGTGGCTCATCAGAGCCGGGGAGAGGAAACAAGCAGGGGGGTTATGGTGCCCCAAGAGGGCTGTTTGACCTTGGGTAGTTTGGTGTTGGGGTGGCCACTCACCTGTGCTGCTGGGAGAAGCTGTTGCCAGCTGCTCTAATTGGGGCAGCAGTGATGGTGGCAGCATCGCGGACACATGGTCCCAGAGCAGAAGACTAGGGAAGGGACCAGGTAAGGCCTGTTGGCAGCACACCATTGCCTGAGGTTTGAAACCTGGAACTGCGTGAAGGGAGGGAAGGGGCCGGGTGGGGATGGGAGCATCAATTTTCTACTATACTCCAAAGTCACCTCTAGTCTCTTCCTCACCACTTAGCCACCTCTACTTTCCTCAAGTTCTGATAATGGTGTAAACTAGCAGAGGGAATCCCAGTGCTACCTGGAAGCATGGAATGTGGGCGTGGCCACCATTCTTGTATCCCATTGGTCAGAAAGAAGCATGAAAGAATGGGGGTGTGGCCAGAATCCTGTGAAGCAAGCAGCATGGGCAGAGTCAAAATGACAGTGGTTCTCCCATCCCTTTTCCCAGGGAATTCTTTCCAATTCAGTTGGGGCCAAGAGGGTGACCTTCTTTAGGTGGATGTCTACACATATTGTTGTGTATTTCTGTTTGCTGCCAGTCCCAGACCTTGATCTCAGGATCTGGGCACAGTCCATGAGCTGCTTTTGCTCAAGGCTGGTCCTCTACACTAGAGCCACAAGGCTTTTGGCTTTGTTGGCACTGAAGTTGGACAGGGGTCTCAAGGATTTTCCTGCTTAGGGTGACTTTGACCATGATCCTCCTATCATAGCCTTGCAAGTGTCAAGGAGGACTACTGAGAGCCACTGGTGCCTGCCTAATCACTGGTCTTGCTGATGTTTTGGACAGACTGGTGAGTTCCCTATCCTCGGGTTGAAGTGGTGGGAGCTGGAGTCCACAATTCGAATCCTGGTTCTGCAACCTCCAAATGGTAGGAGATCCTAAGAAACGTGTTCCTATCCATATGATTACCAATGGAATGTGATGAAAGTCATGATTGAATGAACAGTTCTTGAAAGATTCTAGGATAAAATTATACACAATTATATTACACGACACTAATTGATTTCAGTTAATATTTTATTAAGCATTTAAACAACCACGTTCAATAAATGGAGACATAATGAAATACCTAAGAATTGGGCCTTACATACTATAAAGGTAACATTTTTTCTACCACGATTGGGAGTGGAATTCATAGTCTGGGTAACTCTGTTGCACTGTGTGGGAAGGGGAAGCTTGCTTCCTTGAAGTCACGAAATTAAAGTCTGTTCTTAGGTCTGAAATCGAGTCCCAGCACTAGAAAACGCCCTATTCATGTACAATTTACATATATGTTTTATATTTATATACATATGTTGACTCCATATTGCATTCAGTGTAGTAATTTTATTTTTTGTTTTATTCATGTATTGACCATTTATTTTATTGACTATTATACACATAGAACATTATCTACATAAGATGTAGGTCTACCTATGTATTCCACCTCATTCCTGACACCCAGAAGATTCACAGTAAAGGATAACATGTGTCACCATCAGCTTTTTACTCCACAATTCATTGTTTGGGAGCGCTGGCATCTGAACTCATGGCCTAAAAGACCAAATTCATGAATGGGTGAGTGTAAACATGCCATCCTGGGGCAAATTGAGCTGACAGGTTCTTCCCAGTACCTGAGAATGAGCCTCAGGCGTTAACAAAATAAGAACAGATTGACATGCAGATGGCAGTATGCTAATAAATATATCTTTATAGAGTGCCAGAGATGTCTATACATTATTCAGTTATATAGACTATATTCCTACCAATTCCTGGGTATTTATTATGCATCCATGTAATTAGCTATTATTTTCATCCTTAAAATATTAATGAAAGCACTAAGAGTCCTGAAATTATTGTGGCCCTGTAAGTAATAATATTCTTTTAATGCTTCATAAATATTAAATAAAATCAACCAGACTTCTGAAATAATGCTGTTTAATTTTATAGGATCATCATTCATGATCAATTCATTCAACTGTGACATTGACAAAATTCCCGTGTTATTCCTCTGGATGAGAACCAGTTTCTTAGTACATCTTGCCATTGCTTGGTGTCAGGACGGGGATTCAAAATGAGGGCTTATGTTGCCACGTGGGCCTATGGCTTCCCTGATAGTCTGCAGCCTTCAACAATGCAAGGTGAAGTACCCTTTGCAACAGTGTCATTCAGACCCAGAAGGGTCACTGTGAAGAGGAAGAAAACATAAAAGACCACATTTTTCTGTGCATTGTTTTCCCTGCAATACCTGGGGGTCTAGGATCCCAGAAGCACCTGTGTGTCTAGTGGCTGCACCCCATCCTAGGATGATCGAAGCTGAGGCAGAGTTGCTATGACCTGAGTTCAAGCCCCATGCTGAGAAAAAAAATTAGCTCCCTGGCTTGCAATTCACACAGTTTATTCTTACAGGCTTTGGATTTGACCTCAGGATCTGCGTAAATCTGCAGCAATGTGGACAAAGGGGAAGATCACCTTACGTGAAGATAAAAAAGTCAGGCCTGTTCACTAGTCCTGAATTCAAGACCCAGCCCTGGAAAACATACTATTTTTATATAAGTAAAGATAGGATTTATACTTACCTATATATGTTCAGTCCATACATGCTTGGTGTGGTTGTTCCTTGTATCTTTGTTTATTCATTTATTTATCATTGACTTTACTATGATCAAACTCATTCTGTTTATAACATTGATGACAACCTATCCCGGAACATCTAGATTTGTAGAAATGTTCTCCATCATGCCTGACCCCCAGGATTCTTAGAGAAAAGGAAAAAAAGTTTCCTACTCTCCTGTTTTACTCCACGATCCACTTGTTGGTAGTGCTGGGATCTGAACTCAGGGCAGAGCAAAACCAATTGGCCAATCAGTCAAGGTGATCATATAACCTGTGAGCAAGTAAGGAGTGTGGCAATTCCCAGAATCTGACATTGATCCCTAGGGTGGTCCACTATAGTCATAAATTCATAATTTAATCATAGGATATATATAGACATACATGTGTGGACAGCATCTTGTGTTCAGTGCAATTATTCTCTTTATTTTGTCTCTAATTCATGGAGGTATTGTGTATTTTTATAAGTATGGTAACAGGTATAACTGTGCTGACATTGATGACAACCTGTTCCCATGGTTACAGGGTTGTCTATGCATCCTCCATCGTATTTGAGACCCAGGACTTTCACAGGAGAGGATAAAAGGCACAACGACTGGCTTCTCATATCAGGATGAAAATTTTGTCAGTGCTGGGATTTGAGCTCAGGTCTGGGTAACTGTTGCAGTGTGGGGCAAGGGGAAGCTCACCATCTTTGAAGACTAGAATGTCAGGCCTGGTGCAGGGCCTGTTTTGAAGCCCCAGCACTGGACCAAATAACAAGCCCACCTTTTTTAAACATAGGATTTCTCTTTACCTACAGGTGTCGTATGCATCTTGCATTCAGTGTAGTTATTCGTTCTATTTTGTGTCTTATTCATGGATGTATTGTGTATTTTATTGCATATGGGGTGACAGATAACTGTGCTGACATGGTTGGCAACCTATTCCCATGGCTAAGAGTTGCCTATATAGCATTCTCCATCCTCAATAAGACCCAGGACATTCACAGGACAGGAAAACATGTGCCACAATAGGCTTCTCACATCAGAATGAATCTTTTGGTAGTGAAGGAATTTGAACTCAAATCCTAGCATGCCCAATAGGTGAATGGGTCCTGCTGAGCACATTAGGCTGTGAGCCACTAAGGAACTAGACCATTCCTGGGACCTGAGATGGAGTCCTGGTTGGGGCCAATATAGCCAAAAATTTATAATTAAACAGTAGATATATATTTCCAAACATGGGTTGGAGGCATCTTGCGTTTGGTGTAGTCATTCTCTTTGTTTTGTGTCTTATTCATTGATGTATTGTGTATTTCCTTAAGTTTAGGATGACAGATATAACTGTGGTGAACTGGATGACAAGCTATTCCCATGAGTATAGAGTTGCGTATACATTCTCCTTCCTAGCTGAGACCCAGAACTTGAAAAATACAGGAAAACAGGTGCAACTATTGGCTTCTCACATCAGGGTGAATTTTTGGCAGTGCTGGGATTCAAACTTTGGGCCTAGGAGGCCCAACTGCCCAATGGGTCCACGTGATCACACCAGACTGTGATCCACTAAGGAGTTGGGCCGTTCCCAGGAACTGAAATCGAGCCCTAAGGAGGCCAAAATAGTCCTCAATGATCATTGAAACATGGGATGTATATTCACATCCATGTGTGGACTGCATTATGCATTGAGTGTAGTTATTCTCTTTATTTTGTATGCTATTCATGGGTGTATTGTGTATTTTCTTGAATATATGGTGAGAGGTATAACTGGGCTGACATGGATAACAACTTATTCCCATGGCCACAGGGTGGCCCAAGCATTCTCCATCCGAGCTGAGATGCAGGACTTGCACAGGAAAGAAAACAGGTGCAACGATTGACTTCTGACTTCAAGATGAATCTTTTGGCAGGGCGAGGAATCTGAACTTGGGACCTATCAGGACCAAATGGCGAATGGGTCCACATGAGCACACCAGCCTTTGGGACTTGCGATTGAACCCCACCCCCACCCCCCAGGGGAGAGCAGGGAGCACAACAGTCATCCATTCATAAGCTGAAGGTAATATGCAAATAAGTACACATTTGTATAGAGTAGGAGAGATGGTAACCTGTGGTGGAATCCAATCTGTGTGACTACCGATTCTTGGATCTTTCCTTATGCCTCCATATCATGACTGTGATGATTATTGTCATGCTTCATCAACTTCTTTACAAATAATCGATGCTCCATGAGTCTTGCCTATCATTTCCTACTTGCATCATGCACGAACTACTCATTCAAGGATAAGATCGATCACATTCCATGACTCTTCCCAGGCCCAGAAATGAGTATCTCAGCATCTCCCGCCATTCCCTCCCCATAGGGAGGCTGAATTCAAGCCTCAGGCCTGGAAAAGATATTCCTTATATACTTTTTTTATTGGGCCACTCAAGGGCCTGAACTCTGGGCCTGGGCACTGTCCCTCAGCTCTTCACCTGAAGGCTAGCGCTCTACTTCTTGAGCCACAGCGCCACTGCCGGGTTTATTTTTTTTCTGCTTATGTGGTGCTGAGGAATCGAGCCCAGGGCCTCTTGTATGCAACGCAAGAGCTCTACCACTCTGCCACCTTCCCAGCCCTCCTTATATATATTTTAAAGATAGGATTTATACTTCCGTACAGATGTTCAGTCCATATTGTGTTTGGTGTGGTTAATTATTTTATTTCTTGTGTAATTAATTTATTTAGAATTTATTTTATTGACTCTGATAACACCTATACCATTTATTACAGTGTTTACATCCTATCACATAACATCTAGATGTTAGATGTGTTCTCCATCATGCCTGGCAGTGCCAGGATCTGAACTTAGTGCCTAGCAGGCCCAATTCATGATTGGGTGAGTTTGAGCATGGCAGCCTCTAGCCAATGAAGATGGCAGGTGGTTCCCAGGCTCTGAGATCAACCCCCAGGTTTGGCCAAAACAGTGATACATGGATAGGCAGACGGAGGTATACAAATAAATATATGTATTGGTAAAGAGTTCCATAGTCGTCTATCTATGATAGAATGACACCTACTATTTTCTTACCAACTCTTAGGTATTTATTATACCGCCATCGAAGGAATATTACTCTTTCATGCTTAATAAACTATTAATTAATCTCAATCAGCATTCTAGGAATATTGCATCCAATATTAGTGTAGACTGATGTATAAACTACTCTTTCAATCAGTATTCCTATGCATAGGAATGAGTCTCTTGTGATCTCCTGCGATTGATATCAGGACTGCGATTTGAACCCAGGGCCTATGTTGACAGGTTGGCCTATGACTTCACTAATAGCCCACCAGCCACCAGCAATGGCAGGTGAGGTGCACTTTGCAGCTTTGTCATTCAGACCCAGGATGGTCACTGTGCAAAGAAAAAAAAAATCATAAAACCCCAGCTTTCTGCAGCTCACCACTTTGTGTGCTTTCCAAGTTTTTTTTCTTCCTGAAAGCGCTCTGAGCTCAGGATCCTAGGATCTGCTATGGGTCCAGAGACTGCACCCCAGCCAAGGGAGATCCAAGCTGAAGTAGAATTTCCACGACCTGTGTTCAAGCCCCATGCTTGGACAAAAACAACAATAAACATATATATATATATATATATATATATATATATATATATATAAATTAATTCTTTAACTAATTTAACTAAATTAAAAAAATAAAGTTTCTTGGTTTGTAATTTCTGCCAGTTTTGTTTTCTAGCCTGGGATTTGAACTCAGGGTCTTGGTAAATCTGTAACAATGTGAGTGAAGAGTTGCCCTTACTTGAGTTCACCCCGTGCCAACCAAAAATGAAAAACTAAGTCGCTGACCTCGGCAGAGGGAGGTAGTTGTGGAGATGGGAGGGAAGGAATGGTAGGGGGGAAACACAGGAGGTGTAAACAATGCTCAATAGGAAATGTACTCATCACCTTGCTCCTGGATCTGTAACCCCTCTGTAGAACATTTTTACAATAAAAAACACACACAAAAAAGAGAAACAATGAAGTTCTCAGAGAAGCATTTTGAAGGTAAGGGAAGGATATTCGAATAGCTGTACAAAACTCTGCACTGCTTTTTTTAATGTTCAGTATGGAACTGAATAAACATAACTGCTTCCATTAAAAAAATTAAGTGACTGTCTTGGAACTGGGGCCAGTATTTCTGCCATTGCTTGTTTTGAGCTCACCGTCCAGGTAACTCTTTTGCACCATGGGTGAATGCGAAGCTCATTGTCCTTGAGGAAAAGAAATTCAGGATAGAGCTCCCAGGACCTGAATGAAGGCCCTACAATAGAAAAAATATTTCTATACATGTGTAATACATGATATATTCTTATATATGTATGTTTATTTTATATTATGAATTTTATTATTGATTTAGTATTTTATTTTTCTTTGATTCATTTATTGATTATTGTATTTAGTATTATTATACAGATAACATATTTTGCACATCTATTATAAAATTATACACAATAATTTAGGACATTGACTCATTTTTCACTATATTAAGTGTTGAAACATGATACATAATTAAATGGAAACATTTGTCACAGTCTTCCCATGTTTAGAGTGTCTCACAAGTTTGAGCTTTGAGTTCAAGCACCAAGACTGGCAAAAAAAAATTGAGCCTGGTGAGACATATTATTCTGGAACTCAGAGGAGGGCCAAGGTTATAGGTAATTGGTAGGGTAGAGAGCAGGTGCTGGTGGCTCACCCCTGTAATCTACTCAGGAGGATGAGATCTGAGGATCCCAATTGCAAGCAGAAAAGTCAATATGAGACACTTTTCTCCAATTAAACACCCAAAAAGTCAGAAGTAGAGCTGTGGTTCAAGTCATAGACTGCTAGTCTGGAGCACAAAACCTCAGGGATAGGATAGCATCCAGGCCCTGAATTCAAATCCCAAGATTGGCACACACACACACACACACACACACACACACACACACACACACACACACACACACACACACACACAAACACCAATATAGAGCATTTGCCAGTCAGCCTGTACAAAATCCATCTCTAGCAACTCAATATTAAAAAACAAAATATAGATGGAGAAGGGAAGGAAAGACTTGCTCCAGGAAGTGATTTAGCCAGTGCCAAAATTCCATAGTAGATCTAATATGTGGGTATAAGACAGAGAGCCTCAGAAAGAAGGTATAGCATGGGCAAAGGTCCTGAGATGTGATGTAGAGCAGGTGGTGTGAGTGGTGTAAAGGTTCTATGGCCTCAGAAAAGTCTGGCAGGGAATTCAAGGCTGGGTCAATGTTGACTTGAGTCACAGGGCAGAGGGTGAGGTCCGAGAATGGCGCCCAGGGGGAAGATTAGCTTGGCTTTTTGCCAGGGACCCAAAGCCATTTCCTGTGGCCAGAAACCAGTTTTCACAGCTCCTGACCCTCAGTCCTCCTTTGCATGGAAGAGTAAGGGCAAATGCAGGGAAAAACTCTTGCTTTAGAAAAGCTTCTAGCCCAATGCCACCAGTGTCTCAACCCCTGTAAATCCTAACTACTCAGGAGACTGAGATAGAGATCGAGGGTCAAGCCAGCTCAGGAGAGAAAGTTAATGAGACTCTTCTTGCCATTTAACTACCAAAATCCAGAAACGGAGCTGTGGCTTAAGTGTTAAAGTGGTAACCTTGAAGGAAAAAGTTTAGATACCAGAGCCCAGACCCTGAGTTCAAGCTCCAATACTAGCAAAGGAAAATTAAAGAAAAAAATTTCAGGAGCTCCTAGTCCACTGTGGTGTAAGGCTAGATCATCCAGGCACAGGTGGCTCATTCCTGTCCTCCTAGCTCCTCAGGAGGCTGAGATATGAGGATTATGTTTCAAAGCCAACCCAGGCAGGAAAGACTGGGACACTCTGATCTCCAAGGAACCTACAGAAAACCGGAAGTTGCTCTGTGGCTCAAGTGGTAAGGTGAAGACATGGGGGACAGTGCCCAGTCCCAGAGTTCAAGCCCCATGACCAAAACCTAGCCTGCTTGGACCTTACTCTGTGGCTCTTGGAAGAGTACTTTCCAGTGGACCTCTGAGGGTCTCCTAATGTCTAGGTGTCCTACAAGTGTTGATTGCAGCCTGTTTTGAGGCCATTGCCTACAGAGTAGGCCACAGTACCAGAGAAGTATCAAGCCTTGGGGCATGAAGACCATCAGAATGGCATCTGTCATGGGTGCAATGTGGATCAGAGCAGTAAATCAGTCTCAGACCACGGTTCTGGGCCAGGAGCGGCAGGAGCTGCAAGATGTCACACCAGATAATACCCACTCATGCGAGTATCACAAGAGTGAAAATTTGTCAGTCACACCTTGGACAGGTGTTGAGTTGGGCTCATGAAAATTCTGTAGGCTCAGCAATCCACAGTCAACTGGCTGCTGCTTGTAGCAGTCACTATCCCAGGAGTCTGAGGGCTCGGAGCCCTGCTTTCCTCACCAGTGCTTGGGGAAGGCAGGCAGATGAAGGTCTGCAATCATGGGCCGACTACAAAGGAGCATCCCTAGTGTCCTTCCCTTGATCCTGTGGCCCTGTGTTGAGATTGAGGGGCAGGTTCCGTGGAACTTACTGCCATGGCCCAAACCCCTCAGCCCAAGAAGGACGTAGGGAGAAACCACTTGATCTGGTTTGAGAGTTTACTGTGACTATGACTCCGGACTGCCCCCAGTTATAGCTCAGCTCATCCAGGCCAAAACGAATGCCCCAAAACATTGAGGTACTGGCCATACCAATCTCTCATCCCACAGTTCCCTGGCCCTGGTATCTAAAGTATATGCCTCTGTATTCTGGGCATCCAAAATTGTCTAGAAAGACCTGAGAGGCCCAGCTGGGGCCAGAAGATAGATTTGCTTACGATAATGTACATTGACATTTCCTAGAAATCAAACAGTACATCCAAGCCACCTTGGCCTCACCTTTTATATAGCCCCAGATTATCCTTGTTTGGGGAGCCTTCAGTCAGCTATCAAGGTTGAGTTGGCCAGAGCCACTGGCAACCACCCTTTCCCCACTCTACTGCCAATCTGCTGGTAGTGGGACATGCAGCCAGGAGCCCAGCTGAGAAAAGGACACGACACAGCATGACTGCCCCTGCCCCCCCCCCAGAGGCAGGAGAGAACTTATGCCAGCCAGCACTGCTGACCCATAATCCCCTGGATGAGGACAAAGATAAGGACAACTGGACATGGGTCCCAAGGAAAAGCTGAAATATGCAGGTCTCTGGCAATTTAGGACTGTTTGTAGACCATGATAGGGGGCTAAAGATAAGGTTGCTATTGAGGAAGGGCACAATCAAAGGTCAGGAAGAGGCAGACAAGCATCCAGGAAGTGGGCAGAGGGAACACACACACACACACACACACACACACACACACACACACACACACACACGGATAGCCCAAGGACTCAGCAGTCCCTGAGCAACTGAACATCCCAACCTCCGAGAAGATGTCACTACTATCCTAAGACCAAATGTTGACAAAACTCAGAGCCTCTCACACATCTGGAATGGCTCATAAAACAGCATGGCATTACCTACTGTACACACCGCTATGAAGAAAACTCAGCCACATTATTTTTGGTCATCAGTCATGGGGTTTGAACTCTGGGCCTGCGTGCCATCATTCAGCTCTTCAACTGAAGATGTACGCTCTACCACCGGAGCCACAGCACCATTTCCAGTTTTCTGGTGGTTCACTTGAGTTAAAATCTCACAGATTTTCCTGCCCCAGCTGACTTTGAACCGTGATCCTCAGATCTCAGCCTCCTGAGTAGCTAGGATGACAGTTGTGAAACACTGGCAGTGCTCGATTTCAGCCAACTTCTTACAACCAGTGGAAACCCAACTTGTCAGACCATAAAGCACATGTAACCCTATAATTTCAGACTTGACACCAGCATCCAAAAACATTCTTCCTTAGTTGGAAAGAATATAAATGACATTAGTCTCCCACACCTGCTCCCATTTGCCCACTCCCTGCCTAAGACAGGTCACAACCTCTGCAGTTCTAGGTAAGATAATGCCCACCCTGCTGTAAATTCACACTCGGGCAAACTTGGGGAGTTCTTAGAAATGGCTGTACACTGAGACCAGAACCTAGTGTCCCAACCACAACAACCCCACTCCTACACCATCTCTCGCAAGCAAGTGGAATCTTTCTTTCTTGATTTTTTGGATGAGGGGCTTGAACTCAGGGCTTGATGATGATTTTTGCTCAAGGCTAGTGCTCTTCCACTTGAGCCATGGCACCACTTCCGGTTGGAGATTGGAAATGAGACTCTCATTGGACTTTCCTCCCTGTGCTGGGATACAAGACCCTCTGGATCTCAGCCTCCTGAGTAGCCAGGATGACAGGTGTGAGCCATCAGCGCATGGCCTATGGTGTGTCATTTTTTACAATTTCCAACTAGTCTTCCTCTAGACACTACCACCTAGACACTCCTCTACCTCCCTCAGGGACAGCAAAGGAGGCTCAGAATCTGGGGAGGGCCATGGGCATTAAAGGGCCCCCTTCACATCACTACCCCTTTCTAAGCTCCCATCTGCTTCCTTTAGATGGCCTGGATGTCTGGGATAGATCAGACCTACTAGGACTTCTGAGGCCTGCCCTGTATCCCCCCGCCACACCCAACCAGTACCTGAGGATTTCTGGGGCCAGCTGCTCCATGTCCCAGTGGAAGCCTTTGGGAGGGTTGCTGATTATCGGGTCCAGGGGTACCCAGGGCAGGAGTGTCCAGATCCCCTTTGTCAAAGAAGGAGACACAAAGCATGGATGGATCTACTTAGAGCTACAGGGCACAGCCATCCACCTGTCACCCAGGTCCCTTGGAGTGCAGTTTTACGTTGAAAGTGCTGGGGTTTGAACTCGGGGTACAGACGCTGTCCCTGAGCTACTTTGGCTTGAGGTGAGCATCCTTCCATCCATGCCATGGTACCACTTCTGGCTTTTTCTGTGTATGTGGGACCTAGGAATTGAACCCAGGGTTTCCTGTGTGCTAGGTGAACCCACTACTTCTAAGACAAAATCCCAACATTGGATAGCTATTCTTCTGTGACCCCTTGGGCTTGTCTCAGGACAGTCTAGCCCATCTTTCCAAGTTTCTAACCAGCAGCCCTGGCTTGAAAAGAACACGCTCCACTATGTTGTCCTTTATCTATGGCATCTTTTTCCTTTGTGCTTCCTGTCACATCCTCCTTGTTGAGCAAGACCACCTTTCAAGTGCTGCCTCTAAGAAGCCCACTCCAATCACCCTGGCAGAGGGGGATCTTCTCCGCTCTGCAGGCTGTTGGCCTTGTTATGCTCTGCCTTCCAGCTGGTGTGGGTTGAGAGCACACAAAATTGAAGGCCTGGCTTTCACCACCCAATTTCTGAAGGCTCTGATACACTACCCAGGAACCAGTGCAATATCACACTCTATGAGAGGGCACTTGAGGCCCAGGCAGTCTGAAGGCAACAAATGGGGCCATTTCTTGTGTGGGCTTGAACTGAGGATCTGGGAGCTGTATTTCTGAGTTTTCATGCTCAAGGCTGCTATTCTACCACTTGAGCCACATGCAGAGAAGAGTCTTATCAGCTTGCCAGCTTATGGCTGCCTTCGATCTTTGATCCTCAGATCTCTGCCTACAGAGAAGCCAGAATGTCAAGTGTGAGCCTGAGCCAGACAGGCTCCAGAACCTTTCCTTTGAGCTTCTGTTTATCTCGTGTCAACTAGCAAGCCTTAGTTAAAATAGTCATTTATAAGGGATCAAGTTCCTCTCCTAGGTCAGTTAATCCAAGGAGATAAAGTGTCTTTGGAAAAGGCTAGTAAGAGTTGGCCTAGGTGAATGTGTGTGTGTGTGTGTGTGTGTGTGTGTGTGTGTGTGTGTGTGTGTGAGTATGAGTTTCAGGGATACCTATCCCTATCTCTCTGGTGCTTCTTTCACCCAGTGGTGAGTACATCCATAATCCCCACCCCAAAAAGGCGGGTAGAGGAAGGTACTTAAAGTCACATTAAGTGGGATGACCTGAATTCTATCCTGGGATGATCTGAATTCTATCCTGCAAGTGAAGCCAGGGTGATAATGGAGAGAAGGAGACGTTTAGAGAAACATCAAGGGAAGCCACTTACCTTTGGTACAAGTACCAGAGAGAAGAATGAATCCATCCATTTTGGTAATAAGATAACAAGTGCCCACTATTCTTTTATTTTATTTTTTGTGAGTCTCAGGTCTTGGATTCGGGGACTCGGTGTCATCCCTGAGCTGCTTTTACTCAAGGCTGAGGCTCTATCAGTTGAGCCACAGCACCAAAACTGGCTTTTATTCGGGGGGGGGAGGAAGGTAGTTTATGGGAGATAAGAATCTCACAGACTTGGGGCTGGGGATGTGGCTCAGTGGTAGAGTGCTTGCCTTGCATGTGTTAGGCCCTGGGTTCAATTCCTCAGCACCACATAAACAAAAAGAAAAAAAAGCCAGAAGTGGCACTGTGGCTCAAGTGGCAGAGCGCTAGCCTTGAGCTGAAGAGCTGAGGGACAGTACCCAGGCCCAGAGTTCAGGACCCATGACTGGACAAAAAAAAACCAATCTCACAGTCTTTCCTGCCTGGGCTGGCTCTGAGTAACGACCATCAGAACTCAACCTCCCAAATAGCCAGGATGACATGTGAGAGCCACTAGCACCTGACCGCCACCATCCATTTATAGTCCCCTAGGGCCATTGCTGGGCTACATGCATTGCACCCTCCTTGTTGTGAGTGGGAAGCAGACATGGACGGGTTTGATACTTCAACAGCCTACCTAGCTTTGAGCACTGTTCTGGCTCAGTCTGATGCCGGCTTCCTTCTTATCCACAGCAATGACTTCGTGCTGTCACAGAACAAATGTCCCCCAGGAGGTGTCAGATCTGGGGTCTTTCCTCTGCACACTGCCCCCTCTCCCCGAAACGACAGACTGCAGCAATGTGAAGTAGACATAGAGTGAATTCAGTTTCTTATAATCAGGGTCTGGCCAGATAGGTGGCAGTGAGGATCAGAGGCTTGGGATAGTGTTGTGCAGTTGGACAATGCGATGCCTCCTCATCCACTTTCCTTTAACTGTCTTAGCAAAGGGTAGTGGGGAAGTACTCACCAAACAGACTGACAATGAGTACCCATCACGGTTTACCCCGGGCACAGAGGGGCTTACCTAAGGGAGCTAGTGCAACAGGCCAAGCAAGAAAGCTCCTGATCCACAGCCTAGGTTCAGAATAAGAGGGTCACCTTGGGTCCCAGCCACATGGGGACACTGAGCCACCCCCTCCAGCACCCTTTCAAAAAGTTACTGAGAGAGAGAGACAGACAGAGAGAGAGAGAGAGAGAGAGAGAGAATTATACTTAAGCCAGCTGCTGGTGGCAAAGATCTACAATGGTAACTACACAGCAGGCTGAGATATGAGGATCATGGTTCATAGCCAGCCCAGGCAGGAACGTCTGTGAGATGCTTATCTCCAAAGAACCATCAGAAAACCGGAAGTGGTGTTGTGCCTCAAGTGGTAGAGTCCTAACCTTGATCTGAGGAGCTTGGAGACAGTGCCCAGGCCCAGAGTTCAAGCCCCACAACTGACAATATGTGGAATTCCCACCACAAGAAATTGACTGAATAGCACCCATTGTCCTAGGGAGCGTGGCAGATAAGTCAGGCCGAGCTTCCTGTCACCTGGGGGTCATGAGTAGGTCACCCAGTTTTTCTGTGCCTCCTTTTCCCCAGCTGCAAAGCTGAACAGTGAAGGATCCCCTTCCTCATGGGGATAGGGTAAGGATAAAGAGAGCCATGTTTTGTTTTATAACCCCATACCTGTGGCATGATAAATAACAAGCCCCTTCTGAGTCTTTTCTAGGAATCTTCTTGTTATATGCTCACAGAACCAAGAAACTTATCTAATGAACGTTCACGCTTTGCCTTGTCCTGCTCCAGAGATTCCCCTTGTATTGATCCCTTGTTTCCTCAAAACTGTCTTGTGAGGAGACTGAGGACCAATGGTTCCAGGCCGAACGCAGAGCTTCAACTGTGGTCAAGAATCGGCTGCTGTGGACTAAGAGTTTGGGACAACCATCTAAAGCGATGACTGGGCATGGTGCTACATATCCACCATCCCAACTACAGAGGACCAGGCATGGTGGTGCATGCCTGTCACAGGAGGACCATGCTCCAGCTAAGACTGAGCATATATGGAGTCTCTATCTCAGAAATGGCCAAGATAGAAAGGCTTGGCTTCCATGGTCTTCCAACCAGGTTTTCTTAACCTGGCTGGAAAGCCTAAGGCTTTGAGTTCAAACTCTAATATACCGAAAAGAATCCATGGTCTGGTGCCAGAGGCTCATGCCTATAACCCAACCTACTCAGGAGGCTGAGATCTGAAGAACACAGGTCAAGGTTTAAAGTAGGGTTGGCCTTGCCCATCAGACATCTTGGTGAGAAGACACAGAGTCTGACCCATGCCAATACGTTCCATACTAACGACTCAAAACATTACAGTGCTGACCACGCTCTCTGTTCCCCTGGGGAGCCACCCCCTGTGGGCCCCACCTCCAGATCCTCCCACACTCCCTCTGCCACCAACCAGGCCCACGGGAGTAGACAGTTCCAGGGCACAAAGTTCCCTTGCTCTTATAATTTAAAGGTGCTGAGTCCCCTTCAAGTGTCTCACCCTTCCAGGCTCCCAGACCTCAGCCTCAAAGCCCATGCTGCCCACAAAGACAGCGTTTAGAAGTTACCAAAGGGTCCATCACTCCTTGTTACAACCAACTTCTACACACACACACACACACACACACACACACACACACACACACACACACAAAGCCATCTTGGGTGGCTCCTGTCTGTCATCCTAGTTACTCAGGAGGCTGAGGTCTGTGGATCACTGTTCAAAGCCAGCCACGTAGGAAAGTTTGTGAAGCTCCTGTCTACCCTGAACCACCAAATAGCCCGAGGTGGAGCTGTGGCTCAGGTGTCAGAGCTCCAGCTTTGAGTAAGAAATCTCAGGGGCAGCATTTTGGCCTTGAGTTCAAGGCCCAGTTCTTCTACCTCCAAACACACAGACACAGACACAGTCAGACAGACAGACAGACAGACAGACAGACACACACACACACACACACACACACACATACACACACACACACGGATAGCTCAAGGACTCAGCAGTCCCTGAGAACAGAAACATGAACTCCCTCAATTAGGATCACATCCCACCCCTGAGAAGGTGTCAGTACCGACATCAGACCCACTGTAGACAAAATATTGAGCCTCTCGCATATCTGGAATATCTCATAAACCAGCATGGCATTTCATGCCATACACACTGCTATGCGGAAAACTTAATCACCTCTTTTTTGTTGTTGTTGGTTACGGGGCTTGAACTCTGGGATTTGGTGCTTGCCCTGAGCTCTGAAGCTTAAGGCAAACATTCAATTGCTTGAGCCACAGCACTGCTTCTGGTTATCTGGCAATTCTTTGGAGATAAGAGTCTCAGGGTCTTTCCTGACTAAGCTGGCTTTGAACCACGATCCTCAGATCTCACCGCCTGAGTACCTAGGATAAAAGCCATGAGCTTCTGGCAGCCGGCCAAACATACTTTTCCATTCCTTTCATCCTGTCCCCTCAGGAGACTGAAATCTGAGGACTGCAGTTGGATGCCACTTAGCAGCAAAGCCTCTGAGTACTCTTTATCTCCAATTAAACACCCAAAAAAGCTGGAAGTGGAGCTGTGATTAAAATGGTAGAGTGCTATCTTGGAGCATAAAAGATAAGATCCATGCCTTAGTTTCAAGCTTTTTCTAGCATAGACCCAACGACAAAAGGGAAGCAGGTGGGCATATGGGAGATCACAGCTAACACATAATACTCAGGACTCCCAGAACAGACCACATGCAGCTCTGATTCTCTAGATTCTATGTCCTACATCATGGCAGTCTTAGATGGGACTGAACATGCACCAACTACATTCAAGTACAATCTCATACTGAAGATCCCCTGTCCTTATCAAAGACTCAGGATCTCTCAATGACCTGCCTCAGCACTGGGCAGCGAGGTAAGGTCTAGTTACCCAACCACATGATATGGGAACTAAAGGGTTTCCTGGTCAAGGGACGGAGACTGGGGAGATCTAGGTCCCTGTTGGGGAGGTGAAAAGGGCTGCTCTATCCCAGAAATGTTCCTATGTTGTGAGTATTATCAAAGAAATAACCCAGCTCAGAGCCCAGTGCCTCTGGTTTTCCCACCAGCCTCTATGCCCTAGAAAGTCCTAGTCCCCAAGGATGTACTGCACAGGCATCCTGCAGTGAACGACAGCCAGGTCATCAATGATGAACCCAAGGTGCTAGGACTTTTAATAGCAGTGTGGCTGGATCAAAAGCTGGTAGACTATTTTGTCACACGAGGTCATGGTTTCAATTTCCTGACACACCTCACCTGGGACCATCCTCCCTCTTCAAATTCCTGCTTATCCCTTAACCCCCCGTTGAAACTCTCTCACTCCAATACCTCCCTAGCCCTTGGAAACTTTCTTCTTATCTGACCAGAAAATAAGCTCGATGAGGCTGGGGATAATTGAAACCTGGTGACCCACCTTGAGCCCTAGGTTCTACCCGAGGCTGGTTCCCTCTACAGTCAGTGACCACACAGCTCCTGGCTGTCATGAAGTTGCTGAGGGGTCAGTGGCTTGGTCCTACATACTGACTTTGGGCTCTGAAACTGTCGCCACAGAGATTGTGAATAGGTGGCTCCCTTGATCCAGGGACTCCAAACCAAGGCTTGCATGTTCTCCCTTCTTCCTTCCTTTCCTCTTTTTCTCCTTCTGTCCTTCCCTCCTCTCTCTCTCTCTTTACTTTCTTTGTGTCACTCCTGGGCCTTGTACTTGGAGCCTAGGTGCTGTCCCTAAGCCTTTTTATTCAAGGCTAGCAGTCTATGGCTTGAGCCACACATCCACTTCTGGCGTTTTGTTTTTGTGGAAGACAAGAGTGTTAGAGGCTTTCCTGCCCGGGCCAAAAGCCTCAATCCTCTGATCTCCACCTCCTAATTAGCTAGGATGACAGTCTTGAAGCACTGACATCCAGATCAATCCAAGGTTTCTTCATGGGCTGTGGAACCAGTCCTGGACCTTTTCATTGTCTATGACCCCTCAGAGCCTGGTGCACACTGTAATGGTTTGTTGAATAAATAAATGAACATCTGTCTATGACAATACTACAGAAAAGTCCCATCTGATTCAGGTAAGAATCCTCTGTGGGGGAGGGGGGATGAAGCCTGATGTTGCTCTCCCTCAGTTCTCCCCCCTCCCTCTTACCCCCTTCTGGTGCCACCACACTTAACTTTTTTGGCTCTGAGGATGTGAAACACTATGTACTCGCTGGACTCCAGGGCCTCTGGAATGCCTATCTTCTCAAAGATCTCTGTCCAGCAGCTGACCAGTTCTCTGGCACTCAATTCCCCACCTAGATGTGAATGAGGTTGCTGTGAGCTGAAGGCCTGGCTCAAGGGGCCTCCTCTCCTCCCCCTGGGGACAGTCAGGATTACCACATCCGGCCCCCAAGTTTCTTGTTGCCGAGAAAGGATCCTCGAGGTATCCCTGGTTTCTGAATCTCCCAGAGTCCAGTGCAGGTGCTGGGAATCATCTCTGCTCACAGCTGGCAGGCTTGGGATGGTAAGGTCACAATCTCTGCTCCCCATGACTTCCTTGAATGTGGTGGTCACACTAGAGAGAGCCAGAGGAGAATCAACAGCTGCCGAAGAAAGTCAGTCAAGGCATGACATTCATTACAGGAGACCATCTGGCTTGGGAACTCTTCCTGTGCTGCTTTGAACATCATTGTTTGGAGGGTGAAATCGTCTGTCTGATTTGAACCATCATCCCAGGTGTTAGTGGAAATTGCAAGCTTCAAGGAGAAAAACCTGGAAAACATTGCATTTCAGTTGTCCCAATCAAACTTGAAGGGTTCTAAATTCAGTGGTCTGATTTTTCTTCCAGACAGCCTACAACAGGTTATAAAAAGTGGCATTCAGAGAGCCCTAGCTAACTGCCATGGCAGTTAGCCAGCAGGCTCCAGCAGGGGGAACACACCTGCCTACCACTGCCCAGCTGGAAACGGCCTAGGCCGGACACAGACTGGAGTCTGCAAGACTCCAGGGAGGACTTCCCACCAGTACTTTGCCCAGGAGGGAATCCATGCCACCAGTGGCGGCCTGGAGTGCCCTGCCCAGATGCCCATGGACACAGTCAATGCCCTGGGTAAGTTTCCCTTCTCATTCTCGGTCGTGGTGAACCATCTGCCATGACACAATGTTCACCACTCCCCATAACATCCTAGCCTCACAGCCCCTGCCCTACTGCCTCCCCCACAATCTCGTTCCCTAATTACATTTGGCAGACATATCCCAACCCTTGAATTAGCTCCAACTATACACACTGTCTGGCTAGAAGAGTACGGCTGTGATCACAGTTGCCTCACGAGCCTTCTGGCTTAAGACAGAAGGACAGGTGTCCACTGTGGTCTGTGGTTCACACAGGCCTCCTAGGGGAGACCCACACAGGCCCAGCAGCTACTGTGGGCTACAGGAAAGGGAGAAGAGAGAGAGGTGGAAAGGAGCATGTACTGAAACCTTCCCCAAAGGAGCCATGAAACGGTGAAGGAGAAAACACAAATTATCGCTAGACTCGTACTTGGCATTGATGAAAAAAGAACAACACACACACACACACACACACACACACACACACACACACACACACACACACACACACACACAAACACACAAGCACTTACACACAAATCCAGAACTGTGACAGAAAATTAGTCCTTGCAGCACCTGCAATTTGCCAACGGATCACTCACCTGAGCAAAGTCAGGCTGTATAAGGAGAAAGATGATCTGTCTGTCTGTCTGTCTGTCTGTCTGTCTGTCTGTCTATCTCTCCCTCTCCCTCCCTCCCTCTCTCTCACTCTCTCTCTTGCTCCCTCTCTCTCTCTCTCATGCACACGCACACACACACACACACACACACACACACACACACACACACACACACACACAAACAGACTCAGAGCAGTGCCTCTCCTGAGTTTGTTGGTTCCTCCTTTGGGACAAGGCACAAGGTGGAGCACAGGGGTTGCCTGGTCAGAACAGGGGATCCAACAATGGGACCACCACTCTAATAATGCAGAACAATCCTGCCTCTCCCTTTCTCCAGGGCCAGACCCTTTCACTTGGGAACAACCAGCCTTGACTCAAAATTCACCAAAACCCTAGGCCAGGACACTTGGTGAAGGTGTCCCAAGATAGGTGGTTCCTCAGAGCCGGGGCTGAAAACAAGCAGGGGGTCATGGTGCCCCAGAGGGGTGTCTGATCTGGGTTTGGGGCAGTGTTGGGGAAATGGATGGGGTCTTAAAGGCTACATACATGGATGGACTCCCTACTTCCAGCCTAGATGCTTCTGGATGACTTGGTGGATTTGGGGAAGATGAGGAGACCAGGAGCACCAGCAGATGCTGGGAAAGCTGGGAAATGGGATCACCCTGTGAGTACTGTTGACAGACAGGCTGGGTGTATGTGGGTCGGAGTGGGTATATTCCTCCCAGATATTCACCTTTTGTCTGACTCCAAGTGCCCTCACGTACCTAGTGGGCTCTTCTGGGACCCTCCTCAGGTGAAAGGGTGACTGAGCACAGAAGACAAGGGCTCACACAGCAAGGAGGGCCTATCTTCTCCATCCAACACCCACAACCCCCAGAAAAAGAAAAAGACTCAAGAAGGCAGGTGTGGAGATGCTGTTCCCCACCTCTGATTAAAGCCACCAGGTTCCCACCAGAGAGAGGAAGGATGCAGATGTGTGCCTGTGTGGCTCCCACTGCTCCAGGCCAGGAGCTCTGTGGCACCCCTCCTGACCCATTCCTGCATCTCCCTGTTTCCTGGGACACTGGTCACTAAGGATGGGGGTGGGATCCTCAGGTCAACACACACCACTACCCCCCACCCCTGGGGCACATTTGTGATAGGGCCATGGCAGACTGTGGGGGGGGGGAGGGTGGACTGGAGGAGGAGACAGGAAAGGGGAGGCAGGAGGTGCAGGTCCAGGTCAGTGGTTGGTTGGGCTGAGTGTTTCCAGGTTGTGGGCCCTCAGAGGCACCACTCATGTGTACTAATGGGAGAAGCTGTAGGCGGTTGCTCCGGTGCACATGGGCCCAGAGTCCTAGGACCAGGGGCTGCGACCAGTTTGGGGCTGCAAGCCTGCCAGGGGCATGCCATTTCCTCTGGACAACTGTGAGAGGCGCAGCTGGTAGGAGCCGAAAGTGCCATGTTTGAAATGCAATGCTGCAGGGAGGGGGCAGGGGAATCTGTGGGCACATGGCAGGGCTGCATGTGGCCTCTGCTCCTCTTCTTCAGACAACACCACTCCTACCTTAGCCGCTCCTGTGCCCCCCTTGTTGGGACCTCAGTCCCAGGGCCTCCATGTCCACTGTGCCTCCTCGTGTCTGCCCGTGGCGATGCACCTGCTGTGCCAACTCCACCAGCTCTGTGCTCCCCGCCAGAACCTGCACTATGATCAGCGAGGCCGCCAGCTGATGAAACCACTTCCCTTGTGTGTACTGGCTCTTCTCTCTGCTCTCTCTCTCTGCCCCTACTCCTCTCCTGGACTGTGTTGCCCCCATGGGGCATGCCCACACCCTTGCCCTCCCCTGAGTCATGCCCCTGGCCATTGCTGCCATGGGAGTGTGCCTTGGGCCCCGTCCCCTCCTCCTCTTGGCCCCCTCCCCCTCTTCCCCGGGGCCTGGTCCCCACCCCTGGCTGCAAGCCAAGCCCTGACTGGAACCAAAGGCTTCCAGGCCATGGAAATTGTAGCCTCACCTCAGCTCATCATTCCCTCCCAACCCCGTACCTGCCCGGGGTATCAAATCTCGCCTCAGTCCCACCGCTGGAGGAGACTCTCCATGCCCCTCCCATCCACACACCAAAAAGGTGCACGGTGACCCTTGTGTGTATGTTTGTGTGTGTATGTTTGTTTGTGTGTGTTTGTGTGTGTGTGATTGTTAGGGATAACTTCCTCTCAAGGACTCAGAACATATACCTTTTGAGAGGAGTCAGCACACAGCACACTTCAAAAAACAGCACAAAGCATCCTGTGTAAAGGACTCAGCACACAGCTCCCTTTGAAGGACTCAGCATATAGTACCCTGTGTAGAGTACTCAGCACACAGCATCCTTTGAAGGAGGGAGTCCATAGCCCACAAGGTAATGGACTAAGTGTATGGCATGCTTTGAAAAATTCAACGCATACCATTCTTTCCCAGGGACTCAGTACATAGCACTCTGTGTAAAGACACACACAGCCCCCTTTCAAGGGTTGAGTATGTAGCACACTGGGTAGTGCACAGCACCCTTTGAAAAACTCAGCACATAGCACAATTTTGAAGGACTCAGCACTTACTACCCTGTGGAAGGACTCAGCACATACCACATTGTCAAAGGACTCATCACATAGCACCATTTGAAGGACTGTACAGAGCACCCTTTGTAAAAGACTCGACACATAGCACTTGAAAAATTCACCTTATCCATCTCTTCCCAAGGGCTCAGCACATAACAGTACCCTTTGGGATGAAATAGCACACTGCACCTTTTGAAGGACTCAGCATACAGTAGCTGTGTAATCGACACAGCGCACAGCAACCTTTGAAAAAACCAGCAGGGCCCACTCTTCTCAGGGATTCAGCACATAGCACCCTTTGGGATGACTCAGCAAACAGGACTTTTTGAGGACTCAGCACAAAACCCCCATGTCGGAAGGACCCAGCAAACAGGATCTTGTGAAGGACTCAGCACATAGCTATATGTCACAAGTTCAGCTGTCATTAGAATTAGGATGATTTCTTCAGTGTCACCATTCTTCAGAAACACTTCACAAATCATACTAGTTCATATTTAGCTAAACTGGGGGAGGGTCAGCTGAGAGTCTTGAACTGAAAGCTTGGGGGCCCTGTCCCTGAGCTCTTTGGTTCAATGCTAGAGCTCTAGCAATTGGAGGCACAGCTCCATTTTTTTTGTTTATTCTTTGACAGGTCTTACGGTGATTAGGAAGGCCAACTTGGGGTATCTGTGGGCAAAGGCTCTTAGCTCATCCTGGAGCTGACCTCTCCCTTCCTTGTGCCTCTGGGAGCCTGGCCTTCTGGAGCTCTCTTGGCCTAGGGTGGAACAGACCTGCTCTGGCATCAGTACTCATGGTGAGCAAAAGTCAGCATGGACCAGGTCACTTCCCCCAATTGAACTCAGAGGACGATGACACAGGGCTGCATGTCCCACATCTGGCCATGAAGAGGCAAGAGTCACCCACCATAGGGATTGTACCTGTGAATTATGTTTACTCTTACTGCCCTGGGGCTCCCGTCATGCTTTGAAGCCACCCTGGACAGGAAAGTCCTTGAGACTCTTACATAAAATTAACCATCAAAAAGCAAGTGGGGCTGTGGCTCAAGTGGCAGAGCACTAGGCTTGACCAAGAAAACTCAGGGATAGAGCCTAAGCCTTGAGATCACACACACAAGCACACACACACACACACACACACACACACACACACACATACACACACATACACACATACACATACCACATGCATGCAAAATCAGAGATTTCTACAGTGAAATCTTTAGGTATTCTTCACGTTTCCCCCACTAAGCCTCATGGCTGTTGGCCTAGGTGTTTGATGCATACCAAACCACCTGGCATCTTTAATTTGGGGGAACAGTATGGCTAGAAGGTCAGCCTTCCCCCATCCCAGCTCCTTGATTGGGTTGTGGTCTATCCAGGCCCTTTGGGGCTCCTTATACAGACTCGCCAAGATGCCTTCAAAGGGCATCACATGCTGGGCACTGGTGGCTCATACCTGTCATCCTAGATACTCAGGAAGCTGAGATCTGGAGGATTATGGTGCCAAGCCAGCCTGGGCAGGAAAGTGTGTGAGAGTCTTATCCTCGATGAATTATCAGAAAACAAGAAATGTCCCTGTGGCTCAAGTGGTAGAGTGCCAGCCTTGAGAAAAAGAGCTCAGGGACAGTGCTCACAGCCAACAACAACAAGGAGAGGCATTGCATGTTGGCTTTGGGATTGGTATGGGTCAAATATAATTGGAATTTTCAAGTGCTCCAAGACAAAGCAGTACCTCCTTTAGTCCTGTGTTGCTCCATCTCATCTCACACTCTGGCCTTGGCCATGCTTTGGTTAGCATGGCTCTGGCTTGACAGGAGGGCTCCAAGGAGGAAGATCTCAGAGCAATCAACCCCCCACATCCTTCTGTCCTGCTCACTCTGTTGCTTCTGCTCTTTGCTACAGACCATCTTCCTGGAATCCATACATGATGTCATTGCCACCAACATTGTGGTGAGTGGTGGGTCTGGCCTAACTCGGGGAAGTCAGAGATGGAAGGCGGTCTGGGACTAGGAGCTTCTACCCTGGCTGAGGCCAGGGCCGACATTTATTTCATCCTGAGCATTGAAGAGGTGAGGAGACAGTGTAGAATCCACATTGAGTCAGCTAAGATTAGAATCTAGAGGACCACTTGTGTGAGGTAGGCTGTGGGGTCCGGGGGCCACTGTTCTTGGTACTCCTCTCTAGAGACTCCTCACTCCTTCTCTCATCCCTCAATGGTAGAAGAGAAACTTCAACTAAGTGGATCCAAGAGGGGGCAGGGGAGTATCTCTGTGTGAACCAGATTTGTGCTTCATATTCATCCTAGCCCCTACTTCCTATTTATCTGAGGAATGGCCACATGGGTTTGGGACAGGGGGAATCATCCTAGCTGAGAATGTGGCTCAGTGGTAGAGTGGTCGCCTAGCATGCCTGACACCAGGGGTTTCATTCCACACAGAAAAAGCTGGAAGGGGAGGTGGGGCTCAACTGGTAGAGCACCAGCCTTGATCAAAAAGATCTCAGGGACAGTGGCCAGGCCCTGAGCTCAAGCTCCAGGACTGGAAGAACAAGTCTTTGTTGGAGGCTTTTCTTCCCTTTGAAAACAATTTATTGTTTGTGATAAGCATAACATGGGTCTCTTCCCTGGCCACCAATGGGCCATTAGATGTCCCTTGAATTTGGACCGCTTCCCGGCAGCCTCTGCCCTACCTGACCTATAGTTTACCCCCATCTTGTGGCAGATGGGGGCCTGAGAGAAGGCCACCTGCCACCTACTTCTGGTGGCTGCCGAGGATTTTGAGAATCAGTATGTCACATAGAGAGTTATCATCCACATCAGTCTACAGAAGAAAGGGAGGGAGTGCTCCTTGCCTGAGACCTCAAGCTGTAGGCGGCTCTGTATGTGGGGCATCTGCTGCAGGATGTGCTCCATGGGGGAGTCATCTACGGTGTTGGAACACCGACCTCTCCTCTGGCAGTTTCCAAGCTGTATTGAAGTTTCAATTCTTCAAAAACTTTCTGCTCCTCCCTCATTTCGCCCAACCCAGAGCCTGAGGCATCTGAAGCAGTGGGGGTGGGCGGGGCTCAGCCTGTGCTGGCATCTTGAACCCACTGTCCGCGCCTTCCCCTGCGAGGACCCACAGCAGCTCCTGGAGCTCTCTCTTCTTCTCCATCTTCTCCTGGGAGAGCCAGCACATGTGCTCAGCTTTCTCCTGACACAGTTCATCCAGGACAAACATCTGCTCTTTACATGCCATGAGGGACTCCTCGATGGTGCGGATGTGTGCCGACAGCTGGCTACATTGATGGTGGAGCGCATCCACTGGACTCTGGAAATCCACCTCATCAAACAGGTCATGAATGAAGCAGATTTTCTTCTCGAATGCCCACGTGTCCCACTTGCCATCCCCACGCCAGCTTTGATGGCAGCTCACAGAGCAGGAGGCCTGTGACTCCAGCTCTGTCTGGCACTGAGCTGCAGGTGGGCCAGACGCCTGCAGCAGGGCCGCTGCTCCTGCAGCAGGAGTTTTCCCCTGTGGATCTCAGCCTCTGAGAGATCTCGCAGATCCACGTCCCTCTAGGTCTGGGCATGTGTCCATCCTCTGGGATGGTCACGTCGGGGGGAGTAACCTCCTCTCCTTTTCTTCCCCAGGGTTCACACTTTCCACTTCCCCAGGGAAAGCCAGGAAGCTCAGCTGGGCCTTCAGGTGTTCCTCCTATGGTCTGGTCACTTCCAGGCACTTGAGAGTGTCCTGCCACTTTGGGGCCACCACCTGGTCCCCCAAGTTGTTCGGGCCCTGCACTTGCTTCAGCAACTCCAGCAGCTGGATCTGCCTCTGCAGGTGTTGCTGCAGGGCCTCCTTCTCAGAGTTCAGCCGCTCATTGGAGGCAATGTGCTGCTCACAGGTGGCTCTGAGCACCTGCAGCTGGGCCAGGGACTGCTCCTCTTGCTCCTGAAGCTCCTATGATGCTTGGCTCTCTCTCTCTCTCTCTCTCTCTCTCTCTCTCTCTCTCTCTCTCTCTCAGCCACCTCTTTCCATTCCTCTATCATCTCCTCTTAATGGTCTAGGTGTTCCTGCATTTCTTTCTTCACCTGTTGCTCTTTGTCTAGGATGCTGGTGAGCTCCTCCTTCTCACCACTCACCCTGTGGAGAGTGTCCCACAGCAGGGCCAGCTCTTCCTCTAGCTATGGGTCACACACACACATGCACCTTGTGGGGTCTAGGGTATCTCCTTGGCCTTATCCTCCAGTCTCTTCAGTTGCTCCTGCTGCTCTGTGTTCTGGAGACAGAGCTTCTGGTTTTCCTGGACCTGGATGTGAAGTTGTTATTCCAGTTTTTTCAACTCCATCTGTGTGCGGTAGGCTTAGGCCTGCAACTGCAGCTCCACCTGAGATGGTCCTGTGGGGGGCCATGGCTCTGTCAGCTTCTTTCTCAGTTTCCCCAGCTCATTCTCCAGCACCTGCCTCGTCCTTCTCTCCTTCTCCTCTGTCAGTTGGTTTACCTGCTTAGTCAGCCACTGAGTCTCCTCTTTCATTGTGGACCTCTTAATGCTCAGGTCCTCTATGAATGTGTCTCTCACCAGACTTGCTGAGGTCACCATCCAGCTCAGGTTGTCCAGTAGTCTCCAGTACCTGATGCCCCACCAGCACTAGTTCGAACTTGCAGATTCTGTTCTTCTGGTGCTGTTCTGTGTCCAGAGCACTTCCAGCTTCTCCTGCAACTCTGTGTTCACTTGCTGCAGGTCATCAAAACTTCTGTTTTTTCTTCAAGCTTATGAGTCACATTATTCAGCCGTTCAACGACCATTTAGGTCTTCTGTGCAGCAGTGACCACAGAAGCCACCATATCCAGCTTTGCCACACACCGCTCTGCGGCCTACAGGTGGCTGGTAAGAGCTTTGTGCTCCATTTATCTGTCATTGGCCACCTGCTTCATTTGGGCCAGAGACTGTAAATCTCTTTCTGCTGAAACCAACCTCTGTATGGGTGACTTGTGGATCTCTAGCTCTGTTTGTGGTGCTTCATGCAACTGGGCTATCTTCTCCCTCTCTTTCTCTGGTCGATCCTGCAGGTCTGTCTTCTCCTGCTTCAGTGGTGGAATCTTGGCACTGAGTGCCTGACTTCTTCTTTTGCTGCAGTCCAGGGTGGGCACCACGTGTCACTAGCACCTCTGCAGATCCTTGATGGTATCAGGACCCTTGACACTCTGGCTCCTGGTGGCTGTGACTGTGTCCAAAGGCAGGGAAGGCCCACGGTCTGCATCACCTTTGGCCAGACCCTCTGTTGAATCATGCTCCCCAGTGGTGTTTGTTTTTGGGATCCCTCCCTTTTTTGTGTTCTTTGTTTTCTTGAATGTTGCAGGTCTGATGGGAGGATTCCTTTGCTGGTGTTCTGGAAGTAGTTTCTTGCCTGTAGCTCTTTCACGGAGTCCTGTTGTTTCAGACATCTGAGCACTGGGATGGGAAAGATGGCCTGGCCATGTTCCCAGGCTCTGGAAAATCCTCTATTCTCTCACTATCTGACTAGGACATCAATTTTCCACTCTACTCCAAAGTCGCCTCATGTCTCATGCTCACCACTCAGCCACCTCTACCTTCCTCAACTGCTGGTGGTAGTGTCAACCACCAAAGGGAATCCTGGTGCTGGGCATCATGGAATGTGGGTGTGGCCATCATTGTTGTATCCCATTGGTCAGAAAGAAACATGAAAGAATGGGGGTGTGGCCGGAATTCTGTGATGCAGGAAGCATGGGTGGGTCAAGATGACAGCAACTCCCCCAGCCCCTTTCCCAGGGAACTCTGTCCAATCCAGTTGGGGACAAGAGGGTGACCTGCTTTAGCTGGATGGCTGCACATATTGTTGTGTATGTCTGTTTGTTGCCAGTCCCGAACCTTCAACTCAGGATCTGGGCACAGTCCATGAGCTGCATTTGCTTAAGGCTAGCCATCTACCACTGTAGCCATATTGCTCTACTTCTGGCTTTGTTGGCACTGAAGGTGGACAGGGGTCTCAAGGATTTTTCTGCCTAGGGTGACTTTGATTATGATCCTCCTATCATAGCCTTGTAAGTATCAAGGAGGACTGTTGAGAGCCACTGGTGACTGCCTAATCACTGGTCTTGCTGATGTTCTTGGACAGACTGGTGAGTTCCCTATCCTCAGGTTTAAGTGGTGGAAGCTGGAGCCTATAGTTCAAATCCTGGTCCTGCCATCTCCAAATGGCCGAAGATCCTAGGAAACTCATTCTTATCCATATGAATACCAGTGGAATGTCATGATTGAATGGGTCATTCTTGAACGATTCTAGGATAAAATTATACACAATTATATTATAGGACACTGATCAATTTTAATTAATACTACATGAATCATTTAAACAATCACATTCATTAAATGGAGGCATAATGAAATACCTAAGAATTGGGCAACACATAGTATAGAGATGCCATTTTTCTGCCAGAACTTTCTTTAGTTAATTATAATATACCATTTAAATATACCATTTTCTGAATGTAGTTTGGTATATGAAACCAGGATATATTATACCTGACTGGAAAATCAATTATTCAAATAGTTTTTATCAGAAATGCTTATATCCAAATGTAGAGGGTAATCCAAATTATGTATATTCAAAGACAATGCTTGGTTAGTCCTCTTCTCACATTACCCATTCCCTTCTTGAGAACAATACACATTGTAAGGAAATGCTTAGAATGTTTTGGAGAAATTGTTTGACTTCAAACCAGTGAGTTACTCTATGCTGAAATTTGTTTGCTGAAATTTGTTTACTTTATATCCAGAAAAGCTAAATTCTTACTTTATCATTTTCCTTAGGCTTTAAACTCAGATTTAATCTCTTATCGGTGACAAATAAAGATATAAATATTTTTTTAACAGTAGCAAAATTCAGGCTGAGGAATCTAGGTACAATGATACTCATGTAGATAGGCCTCATCAGTCATGAAACCATGATATCAACTTGTTAACCAATGCTTAATGGTGTCATGCTTATGAAAATTTGAGTATTATAAACAGTGCTTATTAGAATTTTTTTGTAATCAACATCATTTCATGGGTTAGGAACTGAAGTGAGACATTATACTCAGAACAAAATTTAACAAGGCATGCAAAATTATTTACTAAGATATACATCATGTAACACAATGTTTTAAAGATGCAAACTAAAGGAAATAATTTATGAAAAAATCAACATTTACAATAAATACAGAATCAGTATGACTGATTTTTCTTTTACCCCAGTTGCAATACGGCTTACATGATGACTTTTCTGGTTATATGTTTAGTTAGGTCTTGATATTTAGTTGGAGAAGTTCTTTCATATATTTATTTGTCAGATCGAAGAGAAATTAATTTCTTGCCAGAGTCAACACCCATAATAATGTTACAGATGTATACTGATACTTTGCCAAAGTTTCAAATCTGCACGAGTAACTTGGGTCTTTTTTGGATCTAAATATATACATATGCAATTTTGTCAGTACTAGAAAGATTTTGACCACCATTTATTAAACTATTATTTTCCAGAAACTACTTCTCTCTTTTCATGAGATTTTTAATTTCATTCATATCATGTGTTGATGTTTTCCTTTAGATAAGCCACATTCAGTCTTCTACAAAGTGTAATTTGGAGTAGTTTAAAAATTATGTACACTCATGTACAATGCTCAGATTCTACTTTTTGCATATTTTTTCTTGTTAAGTCAGGAGGAATTAGTTCTCAATATAGATACTATTGGAGTTAATCATTACATTTCTGAATTTTTAAGTATGTCATGATTTTGTTATTTTATTCTTTTAAATACGTGCAGATCTCACTCCACATACAGTCACATTTGCTTTAAACAATTTGATCCATTCAAGGGATTTGCTATATTAGGTTCCTAGATGAATTTAATTACAAATTAACACAACCGTATTTCTGAGACACAGTTATCTTTAAGCTCTATGCAAATTTAACATGTATTTGAGATTTTTGTGCTTAAAAAATACTGGGCATAACATGCTTTTGTTCCTGGGGGAATTCTACTTTGTTGTTTGTTTTTCCAGTTGTGATGTCAACATATGTGTGCATTTTATTTCAATTGTTTTGCGTCTATATTTTGTTTCCTATAACAGAAAGTACAAAAAGAATCAATGATTTACAACTTTTCCAAATAGAATTCTAAGATAGAAACTTGAAATTTTGAGACAAATGGGAATAGGCAGGTCTTCATACAGAGACATTGCTTGACATGATTTGAATTCTTCCTCCATGCCGGGCAACTGTGGCTCACACCTGTAATCCTAGCTACTCAGGAGGATCACGGAGATCTCAGGATTGCTGTTCAAAGCCAGCCCGGGAAGGAAACTGTGAGACTCTTATCTACAGTAAACCACTAGAAAAGCAGAAGTGGAGCTGGGGCTCAAGCAGTAGAGCACTCACCTTGAGCTGAAGAGCACAGGGATAGGGCTCTAGCCCAGAATTCAAGCTTCACGACTGACAAAAAAAAAAGATTGAATTCTTCCTCCTCTTGCCTCCAATAGTATTACTGCAAAGTCATAAGTGGAAAGAAAATAATTTTGTCTGTATGAATTCAGAATTTTTGTTTCAATTGGGACACACTACATATTCATACTTCTTTTTAACTCGAAAATCTTTCGTTCGTTTAAAATCACATATGTGAATTTATAATGCTAAAATAGCAGCTACTAATTTATCTGAAATGATCCAAACTATTTTCACTTCACATTATATGTAATATAGTGTGTAATAATAATAGTAAGTAATAGAGTATGTAATAATTGACTTTGGGGAAAGTCAATAACTGTGGATTTTTGTGAGATACTGAGTAATAGTAATACATATATGATTCGATTAAAAACTTCAAAGTTACATCTAAAAATAATCATAGTTATAAACTAATGTTGAAAAAGTAAGATTGTTTATTGGAAAAAGCTAGAAGTTTCAATATGCTTACTTTTTAAAAATTGTCTTAGATCTGAGCTTTGTTGTCTCATGCTTGCAATCCTAGCTACCCAAAAGTCTGATATCTGAGGATAGTGGTTCACAGTCAGCCTGGGCAGAAAAGTCTGTGAGACTCTTATCTCCAATATATCTCTTGAAAACTAGAAATGGCACTGTAGCTGAAGAGATACAGTGGTATCCTTCAGTCGAAGAGAGGAGGGACAGTGCCCAGCCCAGAGTTAGAGCCCTACAACCGACAAAACAAAATTGACATGAAATTTACTTCATTGTTTTATGATTTTTTATTGTGAAAATACAGAGGGTTTACAATTACATGAACAAGGTAATGAGTACATTTCTTATCAAGCATTTTTTCCTCCTCCTTTGATTCTCCTTCCCATCCCTTCATATCTCCCCTTCTACCACCTCATCAGACCCTCTGCACCAAAGTTGTAAAGTTCGTTTTTCGACGCAATGTTTTGTACATGTCATTGTGGTAATTAGTCCACCTGTATAACAATTTGTTTTTCCCTTGCCATCCCCAAATTCTACCAACATCAAATACAGTGAAAACAGGGGTTATACCATGGGGGAGGGACATGAAAATCAACAAATAAATCATGTCATAAATATGGCAGAAACAATAGCAAGAACGAAAAACAATTTGAGCCCTTAACTTAGGGTTCATTTCTCCTAACATCAACTTGTCTGACAGTTTCTGTTTGTCTCAGACATGTACTAGTTATTGCAAATAAGGGAAACCATGGCTCTTATGTTTCTTTGGGCCTGAATTACTTCACTAAATATAATTTTTTCCAAGGCTTTCCATTTCCTAACAAATGGGTCAATGTCATTTTTTCTGATGGAGGCATAGAATTCCATTGTGTATATAAACCACATTTTCTTGTTCCATTCATCTACTGAGGGGCATCTGGGTAGATACCGTATCTTAGCTATGGTAAATAATGCTGCAATAAACATAGTTGTGTTGGTAGCTTTAGTATGGTATTGTTTGTAATCATTTGGTTAAATGCCCAAATGTGGGAGTGCTGGGTCATCAGGGAGCTCTATGTAGAGTCTTTTGAGGAAGCTCCATACTGCTTTCCAAAGTGGTTGAACAAGTATACAGTCCCACCAATATCCCCACCAGCTTCTGTTGATATAAGAGTTGTTGATTATAGCTATCCTTATTACCTCTTCACAGAAGTTTCTCTGTAAGTCTTTAGCCTATTTATTGGGGAGTTCTTTCTTTAAGGATTTGTTGTTGGGGGATATAATTTTTTGAGTTCCAGGCATATTTTAGATATTAGACCCTTGTCTGTTGTATGGCTAGTGAGGATCTTCTCCGAATCTGTGGGCTTTCTATTGATCTTGCTAGCTTTGTCCTTTGCCAGGCAGAAGCTCTGCAATTTCATGAAATCCCATTTTTCTAACCTTTCTTTGAATTTTAGTGCTTCTGGGCTTCTGTTAAGAAAATTTTGGCCTGTGCCAAGGAGACTTAGGGTTTCTCCTATTCCATCCTGTAATATTTTCATGGTGTCTGCTTTGACTCCGAGGTCTTTGATCAATTTGGAGTTGATTCTGGTGCAGGGTGATATATAAGGATCTAGCTATAGTTTTCTACAAGTAGTTAACCAATTTTGCCAGCACCATTTACTGAACAGGCTGTCTTTCTTCCATTCTAATTTTTTTAGCTCCCTTATCGAAGATTAGGTGGCTATAGGTCTGTAGGTTCATTTCTGGGTTTCAATTCTATCCCATTGTTCCTGAGGTCTGTTCTTGTGCCAATGCTAAGCTGTTTTGATTACTATGGCTTTGTAGTAGAGTTTGGAATATAGTAGTGATATTCCTCCAGCAATGTCCTTTCTGTTAAGGATGATTTTTGCTATTCGGGGTCTTCTATTGTTCCATATGAATTTTTGGATTGCCTCTTTTGTTTTCTTGAAGAATGATTTTGGAATATAGATAGGTATCACATTGAATTAGTAGATAGCCTTTGGAAGTATTGCAATTTTCACAATGTTGATCCTTCCAATCCAGGAGCAGGTTTTTCCACTTTCTAAGTTCGTTTTGACTTCCTTTTTTCAGGTTTTTAAACTTTTCATCATAAAGGTCCTTCACTTCTTTGATTAAGTTAATTCATAGGTATTTTATTTTTTGTGGGGCTATTATGAATGGAGTTGTTTTCCTGATTTCAGCCACACTTCTCATTGTTGGCATGCAGAAAAGCCATTAATTTTTGAGAGTTAATTTTATACTATGCTTCTTTGCCAAAGTTTTGAATCAGCATGAGTAATTTGGGAGTGGAATCTTTGGTATTCTTTAAATATAAGACCATGTCATCTGCAAAGAAGGAGAGTTTTACATCAACTTTCCCTATTTTTATCACTTTTATGTTTGCATCTTGTTGTTATTGCTGTAGGTAGGCATTCTAATACTAAATTGAAGAGAAGTGTGGAGAGTGGACATCCTTGTCTCATTCCTGAGTTAAGAGGAAATGGCTTTCGTTTTTCACCATTAATTATAATGCTGCATGTAGGTTTGTCACATACAGCTTTTATTGTATTGAGGTATGTTCTCTGGGTTGATAGTTTTTCCAGAGTCTTCATCATAAAGGGGTGCTGGATCTTATGAAATGCTTTTTCTGCATCTATTGATATATCCATGTGGTTCTCATCATTGCTCTTGTTGATGTGATGAATTATATTAACTGATTTGCATATATTGAACCAGCTTTGCATCCCTGAAATAAATCCTGTTTGATCATGTGTATGATTTTTTGAATGAATTGTTGAAGTTGATTGGCCAAAATTTTGTTGAGGTGTTTATCATTCATGTTCATCAAAGAAATGGGTCTATAGTTCTCTTTCTTTGATGAGTCCCTGCCTGGTTTGGGATAATGGTTACGTTGGCATCATAGAATGAATTCGGTAGTGAACTTACTCTTTCAATTTTATTGAATAGTTGGAGGAGGATTGGTGTGAGCCCTGCTTTGAATACCTTGTAGAATTCCACTGTAAATCCCTCTGGTCCTGGGCTTTTCTTAGATGTGAGGTCTCTTATTGCTGTTTCTATTTCTATGCTTGATATGGGAATGTTAAGTTGATTTAACTCATCTTGGTTGAGTTTCGGCAGGTGGATATTTGATAGGAAAAGGTCCATTCTGCCACATGTCAAACTTACTAGCATAAAGTTTTGAGAAGTATTCCATTATAATGTTCTGATGGTGATGTTCCCATTCTCATCTCTGAGTTTATTTGGGTGTGTTCAGTTCTTTTTCTGATAAGATTTGCTAAGGGTCTGCCAATTTTGTTAATTTTTTCGAAGAACCGACTCTGTTTGGTTGATTCTTTTTATGGTGTTTTGGGATTCTAATTTACTTAATTCTAATTGAATTTTAATTATTTCTTTCTGTCTACTGGATTGGGGTTAATTTTGCTGATCTTTTTGAAGGAGGTTCAGATGTCTTATTAAATTGTTTGTTTCAGTCTCTCTAATTTGTTGATGTAGGAATTCAGAGCTGTAAACTTGCCTCGGAGTACTGTTTGTGCTGTGTCCCAGAAGAGCTTCATTTCCCCTTTTCCCTTCCATCACTTTCTTTTTCTCTTTAGGCCTCTCCACTATTCACAGGCCTGCATTTCTCTGACCTGGTGGCCAATTGGCATACTTTCCCTCCTACTTTCCCTCAAATTCCTCTTCTCCCAAGTCTTTCCCCTTCTGCTGTCTCACCACGTCTTTCCCTTGATTTTTTCCAATTCCATTTCTCAGACCATTCAGCATATACATATGTTGAACCCCTCCATCACTCCAGTGGGTCTCCTGCCTAACAGTTTTCAACCATCACTTCACAAACTGCCTGTTCCCCAATCACTTCTTCACAGCTAATCTTGTGAGGATGATATCCTACCCCTTTCAAGAACATACCCTGACCCTTTGGTGGTATGTCTCGTGCACTCAGTGGGCCAGGACATGGGGCCACATTGATTAGTGGGCCCTGCTGATTATTAGGGCCCCACTGCTTTATACACCCCCCACTGGTTTTCATTTCTAATCAAATCCTTGATTCCCTTTTACCAAATCTTAAAAATTCCCTTCTCTCCACCCAATGAACAGGCTTAAAATGTAAACTTAATAGAAAACAAGTAAATTATAGAAACCACACTATTTAGCAGTAATTAACACTTAGTAAGTCTTATCCTTAAGGGGTCATGAGTGTCTCTGAACAATTCATCTTGAAGCCTTCTCTGTATATTCGTCCTATCACCACCAAATATGGTCCTTGCCACTTTGGTTCTAATTCAGGAGCATGATGAATTTTTACCCATACCAGCTGTCCAGGCAAGAAAGAGTGGGTGAATTTTTTTTTTTATCATCTCTGTTTCTTAGTTTATTTCACTTACTTGAGGTCTAGCTTTTGAATTTATTGCTGAAGGAGACTTGCTATAGAATAACCTACATTATTCTCCGCAAAGAAATTTGCCTTCCAATTGGATTTAATTTCTTATTTTATATTTAAACTTATCTGTTGCCATCTTATTTATTTTTTAAATACTTTGTATTGTTATTATTTTTAAGTAGTTTTAGAAAGAAGTTCCCATTCTACAAAACAGTACATGAATACAAGATGTTTGACAACATTGCCACTCATCCCTCACAACCCTTCCCTTCTCACAATATTTTGTAAAAATTGAGATAGGTGATTACATATATTTCACATATTTCACAATATTGTGGAATTGTAATACTTAGTTAAAGTCACAAACACATTTTAACCTTGATAAGGCAAATTATCGTTATCATGGTCTAAAGTTTGTTAATGCTATGAGCTTTGACAATCCAAATTATTTTTCCCACCTCAGGTGATGTTTACATTTTTCCCCTTTTGCTTAGTGTAATCTATTCCCTCTTTCCCTCTTTCCCTCTCATTCCTCCCTTCCCATCACTAGTTGCATTACTTAGTTATTTTTCTTCTATGTCCAGTGCAGCTGATGGACCCCGTTGTTGTATGTTGTTCCATATCCCATTTATTCTGTTCCTCCTCCTGGCTTCCCTCCATTGCGTACATATTTCTACCATCTACATAGTCAAGAACATGAAGTCATTAAGGGTGAGTCCTGTTTACTTTGTCATACCTTCTTGCATTTTGGCTTTAGAATCCACATATCAGGTAGACCCTCTGCCATTTTTCCCTTTGTTCTTGGCTTACCTCACTCAAATAATTTGGTCTAGTTCCATCCATTACCCTACAAATGCCATCATTTTGTCCTGTCTAATGGTTGCATAACATTCCATTGTATATAGGTACCACAATTTTTGGATCCACTTATCAGTAGTGGCTCATCTGGGTTGTTTCCAAATCTTGGCTATTCTGAACAGTGCTGCAATAATCATAAAGGTGTGTGTGTGTGTGTGTGTGTGTGTGTGTGTGTGTGTGTGTGTGTGTGTGTGTGTCTTTGTATACTGGTTCCTGTTGTTCTGAGTAGATGCCTAGGAGTGGTATGGCCAGTTCATAGGACAGGTCAATATTTAGCTTTCAAAGGTATCTCCAGACTTCTTTCCAAGTGGTTGTAGTAGTATACATTCCCACCAGCAATGCAGTAATGCTTCTCTTTCTTTGCATCCTTTCCAGCATTTGTCATTGGCTGAATTTAGGATGTGGGCCATTCTAAATTGAGTAAGGTGGTATCTCAGAGTTGTTTTTATTTGCATTTCCTTTACAGCCAGGGATGATGAACATTTCCTCATGTGTTTCTTTGCCATTTTTGCCTCTTCTTCTGAGAAGTCTCTCTTTAGCTCCCTTGACCATTTCAAAATTGGTTTGTTAGGTTTGTAAAGAGTTAGTTTCTTGAGTTTACCATATATAATGGATATTAGATACTTTTCTGATATATTGCTGGTAAATATTTTTCCCAATTATTTGGCTTTCTTTCTAGTTTGGTTGCTATTTTTTATCTGTGCAGAAACTTTATTTTAAAAGGAGTCTAGTGTCGTTTGCCACTGCTGCTACTGCTCCTGACTCGGCTGAGCTACTTGTACCAGCGAGGCAGGGGCCCTGTTCCAGTGAGGGTGAGGGGAGTCTTTGTTCCAGCTCTGCCTTCTGAGATTTCTGTTTGTATATTCTGGGTTGGCCCAGATCTTGGAAGTCTCATGGGAGACTTGGGATGCTTGTGGGTGTGTGGTCCTCAGAGGGTCCAGACCCTGGGCACTTAAGCAGCTTCGCACAAAACCCCATCACTTAAGCTGTGCAACATGGAGCCCCATCACCAACAAAGGGTGGGGGAAGGGTCTTCCCACTTTACTGTCTGTGTAGGTTTTCCCCTTTTCTTTTTGCACTTCCTTTATCTCTCTGAGTATTTGCCTTTTTTTGTGGGTCACTTGGAGAAACAGAGCATTGAAATCCAAACTCTGTATTTGGTTGGAGAGAGCTGTGGTGTTTCCCTGCTATTCCATCACCTTCTTGGTCCCTCCCCTTCAGGTGGAGTTTTTCTTAGCCGGCCTGTGGGGCTTGGGTACCAAAGGATAGGTATATAAAAGAATATGTTGTAAAGCCTGCAGATTGTAGTTAGACATTTCTGTTAATATAGCCTTCCTAATTTAGGAACCCAAGGGGGTGTTCTACAGTAAAGTATTTCAATGGATTGAATCTTTTAACATAAGGGCTACATCTTGCTCAAAGGAGAGTGAAGTGGAGGAGGCTTACCTAGCCATGACCAGTCTCTGTATTTAATTTAGTTAAAGTTTCTTTTAAGGTCATATTCATTCTTTCTAGTGCTTGAACTCTGAGGTGAGGCTTATAAATGGATTGTAACTTCCAATTTATAACTAGGGCATTAGTTAATAATTGAGAAGTTGGGCCATGAATGCAGGGCCATCTTTGGACCCCACAGCGAAGGGTAAGCCAAATCAAGGTTTATTACATGCCTCAGCTCAGCCTGAAAAAATGTCCACTATTACTAACAGATACCAATACCCATATTTTCCAAGCGTTACCTCTGTGGAGTCCACTTTCCCAAATTCACCATCTGAGGTAACCCACATATGAATTCTTTCCATATGTTCCAGCATTTCAGCATTTACCTGTTGGAAATTACCTACACATATTACAAAGTATTGTCAGGCTCAGGCCCCACCGGTTTTCAGAACAGTTTATGGCAGTGTCCTCGGGAAATTTAGCAGGTTGCAAATATCTACATGTAAACTGACAGAAAGCTAGATCCTGTATACATTTCTCACAAGTTCAGTGTCAACATTTGCACACTTATTACCACTCTTTTTGCTTCTTCCTTTAATATTGAAGACTAATAGCTCTACAGAACAAACTGGCTTTTTTTAAATTTGTGAACATACTGTACATAGGGGTTACAATTACATGGGCAGGATAATGCATACATTTCTTACCAAGCATTGCAGCCTCCTCCTTTGTTTACCATTCACCTCCCTTCCCAGCATCCCCCCTCCCCCCCACCCAATCATACCCCCCCTCCCCCCCACTCCGACATTGTAAAGCTGGTTTTGACATGACATTTTGTACTTCTCATTGTTGCAACAGGTCCACCTGTATCCTTAAACGACTTGTTTTTCCCCATCTCCTCCACAAGTTATACTGACATCAAATATAGTGAAAGCAGGGATTATATTGTGGGGGAGGAACATACAAAGCAACAAAGAGATAATCTTATAAATGCATTAGAAACACATGCATGAAAGAAAAAAAAACATTAAAATACATATCTAAGGGTTCATTTTCCTAACATCACATTATCTGACCTTTTCCGAATGACTCATACATATACTAGATATTGCAAATAAGGGAAACCATGGGACCTATGTTTCTTTGGGCCTGGATTACTTCACTTAATATAATTTTTTCCAAGTTTTTCCATTTCCTAACAAATGGGGCAATGTCATTCTTTCTGATGGAGGCATAGAATTCCATTCTGTATATATACCACATTTTCTTGATCCATTCATCTACTGAGGGGCATCTGGGTTGGTTCCAGATCTTAGCTATGGTAAATAATGCTGCAATAAACATAGTTGTGCTGGTAGCTTTAGTGTGGTCTTGTTTGTAAACATTTGGGTAAATGCCCAAAAGTGGGATTGCTGGGTCACAGGGGAGCTCTATGTGAAGTCTTTTGAGGAACCTCCATACTGCTTTCCAAAGTGGTTGAACAAGTTTACATTCCCACCAACAAAGAATTAAGATTCCCTTCTGTCCACATCCCCTTCAGCATCTGTTGTTGTTAGAGTTCTTGATTTTTGCTATTCTAACTGGAGTGAGGTGGTATCTCAATGTTGTTTTGATTTGCATTTCTTTTATGGCTAGGGATGTTGAGCATTTCTTCATGTGTCTATTGGCCATCCTTTCTTCTTCAGAGAAGTTTCTCTTTAAGTCTTTAGCCCACTTATTTATTGGGCAGTTGTTTCTTTGATGATTTGTTGTTGGGGGATTTAATTTTTTGAGGTCCAAGTATATTTTAGATATGAGACCCTTGTCCGTTGTATGGCTAGTGAAGATCTCCCAATCCGTGGGCTTTCTATTGATCTTGCTAGCTATGTCCTTTGCCATGCAGAAGCTCTGCAACTTCATGCAATACCATTTATCCAACTTTTTTTGATTTGTTGTGTTTCCCGGTCTATATTCAGAAAATTTCGGCCAGAGCCAAGGAGACCTAGGGTTTGTCCTATTCCATCCTATAAGGTTTTCAGAGTGTCTGCTTTGACTTCGAGGTCTTTGATCCATTTGGAGTTGATTCTGGTGCAGGGTGATATATAAGGATCTAGCTTTATTTTTCTACAAGTAGTTAACCAATTTTGCCAGCACCATTTACTGAAGAGGCTGTCTTTCTTCCATTCTATTGTTTTAGCTCCCTTATCGAAGATTAGATGGCTATAGGTCTGTAGGTTCATTTCTGGGTTTTCAATTCTATTCCATTGGTCCTGAGGTCTGTTCTTATGCCAATACCAAGCTGTTTTGATTACTATGGCTTTATAGTAGAGTTTGAAATTTGCTATTGATATTTCTCCAGCAGTGTTCTTTCCGTTGAGGAGCATTTTTGCTATTCGGGTTTTTTATTGCTCCATAAGAATTTTTGGATTGCCTCTTCTATTTCCTTGAAGAATGAGGTTGGAATTTTGATAGGTATTGCGTTGAATTTGTAGATACCCTTGGGAAGTATTGCCATTTTCACGATGTTAATCTTTCCAATCCAGGAGCATGGCAGTTTTTTACATTTTTTAAGTTCTGTGTTGATTTCCTTTTTCAAGATTTTAAAGTTTTCATCATAGAGGTCCTTCACTTCTTTAGTTAAGTTAATTCCTAGGTATTTTATTTTTTGTGGGGCTATTACAAATGGAGTTGCTTTCTCTATTTAGCCTTTTTTATGTTTAATAATTGACAAACCTAAGACAGGGCTGTACTTACATTGTACTCTTTTTAATTTTATTTTTATCCAACTAATTTCATCTTTATAAGCTCCTGTATAAGGAAATGGTTCTTGGTTGGTTTAGGAAATATGTTACTAACTTTATATTTTGTGTGAAAACACCATCTATTCCCTATAACGTAAGTTGGACTAAACTTAATCATAACTGTTGGGAGAATCTTTCTTTTTCTTATATAATCAGAGGTCCCTTCTTTTTTAGAACTCTCTAAACTACTGGGATAACTCTTTCTATCTTAGTTTAATTTATTGATTTTGTCTGTTGGACATATCTAGAAATTTTAAGTCTCTATATTTACTATGTGTGAGCTGCAAAACCGCTTGTGAAGTTGTAGCAGTTTCTGGAGGCAAGGTCACATCAAATGATAGATTGATTGGGGCATTGCCCACATTTAATCTTTGGCCTTAGTCTTTATTACTTAGAGAAGCCGTCTCTATTGGACTGGAAAAATACAACATGCTCTCTTCGTGGATCAATAGAAAAATAGCCAAAACGAGAATAAAAGCAATGAATATACAGCCAAGAAGAATATAGTAAGAATAAAGGTAGAGGCTATAAAGGTGCAGCCAAGTGTATGGGAAGCCTTGAACCAACAACGCGATCTCTCACGCAGACTCCGCAGAAGGTGGCGTGACACCCACTGGTCACAGAAAGATGTCCACTCAGCTGGAGATACCAGGAACCACTGGAAGTGCAGAAACTTAAGCATTTGACCTTATTTTTCTGGCCAGAGACTATTCATTGAACTTGCAGTCCTTTATTCTGTTGTCAATGTCAAATCAGAAGCCATCTATCCACCACAGGCAGCTTTATGGAAGTGCTCTGCCCACCTGCGCCGGCCTCTCTTTGCTGAACCCAGCTAAGAACTCCTTGTAGACACATCTTCATGGCTGCTTTGCCTGCTGTGATCTCTGCTCCTTTCCAAACGCTTGCTTTGGCAACTTCCCCTCCATTGTGCCTCTTGGGTTTCCATGGTGGTTGGATACTGTGCTGCTTGTTAGAGGAGGAAACAAGGGTTGTTGTATACAATGGCAGGCCTGAATTGGCCTGGAGGCAGGACAGATGCTCTCCCAGATGGGACTTGTCAGGGCACAGGGCAGGCATCCTGCCACTGGGCCCTGGGTCATTGTGGTGAGCAGCAGTCACACTGGAACTTCTCTTTCTCAGAGAACAACGGGTTAAGTCTGACCAGATTGCCTTTTTTAGGGAATCCAGTTCTCCACCAACTCCTGGGGGATGCCTGGGGCTTGAGTTTATGCCAGGCTCCACTCCTGTCCAGAACCTTTCATTCCAAAAGTTTCAACCAAGTGTAATTGGCGTGGCAATCTGTCCCGGCTCTGAGGAGCCACCTGTCTCAGGACTCCTTCATCCAGCATCCTGGCCTAGGGTTTTGGTGAATGGGAGTCAAGGTTTGTTGTTCCCAAGAGGAAGGTTCTGGCCCTGGAGAAATGGAGAGGCAGGGTGATTCTTTGTTATTAGAACAGTGCTCCCCTTTGGTGGGAGCCCCTTGTTCTGACAAGGGAACCCCCATGCCCCAGCTTGTACATTGTCCTAGATGAGGAACTGACAAACTCAGAAGAGGCACTGCTCTGAATCTGTGTGTGTGTGTGTGTGTATGAGTGAGAGATAAGCAGAGGTGGGGAGAGAGGGAGAGAGAGAGATCATCTTTCTCCTTGTACAGCCTGACTGTGCTCAGGTAAATGATCAGTTGGCAAATTTCAGGTGCTGCATGGATGAGTCTTCTGTCACCGTTCTAGATGTGTGTGTGCGTGTGTGTGTGTGTGTGTGTGTGTGTGTGTGTGTGTGTGTGTGTGTGTGTGTGTGTTGGGAGAGCAGTTAGATGAGAACAATGAAAACATATTTAAGTCACCATGTCTAAAAAGAGCAAAAACATTTTATTTGTGTGTATGCGTATTTTTCTTTTGTCATCAATGCCAAGTATGCGCCCAACCACTATTTTTGTTTTCTCCTTCACCATTTCATGGCACCTTTGGGGAAGGTTTCAGTAGATGTTCCTTTCTACATCTTTCCACTTCTCTCTTCCCCCTTTTCTGTAGCCCACAGTAGCTGCTTGGCCTGTGTGGGTCTCCCCTCGGAGGCCTGTGTGAATTGCATGACCAGAGTGGACACCTGTCCTTCTGTCTTCAGCCAGAAGGCTCATGAGGCGAGTGTGACCACAGCCACACTCTTTCAGCCAGAAACTCTGGTCTGGTGTGTAGAGTTGGAGCTGATTCAAGGGTTGGGAATGTGTCTGCCAAATATAGTTAAGGAATGATATGGGGAGAGTAGGGCAGAGGATGTGAAGCTAGGAGGGTCTGGGGGTGGCGAATGGTGTGACATTGCAGATGGTTCACCACAAACAAGGATGAGAGGGGAACCTTATGCAGGGCTTGACATTGTCCATGGGCATCTGCGCAGGGGGCTCCGGGTCCCCACTGGTGGTGTGGATTACCTCCCAGGGCAGTGCACAAGTGGGCAGTCCTCCCTAGAGTCCTGTAGACTCCAATCTGTCCTGCCTGGGTGTTTCCAGCTGGGCAGTGGGAGGCAATTGTGTTCCCCCTGCTGAAGCCTGCTCAGAATCAGGCCATGACAGTTAGCTAGGGCTGGCTGAATGCCAGTTTCTGTAACCTACTGTAGGCTGTCTGGAAGGAAAAGGAGACCACTGAATTTGGAACCCTTTAAGTTTGATTGGGACAACTGAAATGCCAGCTTTTCCTGGGTTTTTTCTTTAAGCTGGCAATTACTACTAATGACTGGGATTATAGGTCAAATTAGATGGAGGATTTCAGCTGCCAAACTATGATGTTCAAAACAGCAGAGGCAGAGTTCCCAAGCCAAATCGTCTCTTGTCATGAATATCATACATTGACTGCCTTCCTCCAGCAGCTGCTGATCCTCCTCTGGTTCTCTCTAGGGTGACCACACAGTCAAGGACATCATGGGCAGCAGAGATGTTGACCTCGCCATCCCAAGCCTGCCAACTCTGAGCAGAGTCGATTCCCAGTACCTGCACTGGAATCTGAGAGATCCAGAGACCGAGGATGCCTCAAGGATCCTTTCTCTGCAACATGAAACTTGGGGGCCAGATGTGGTGGACCGTCCTGTCTGGCCCCAGGGGGAGAAGAGGAGGCCCCTTGAGCCAGGCGTTCACCTCATGGCAGCCTCATTGACACCTGAGGGTGGAACTGAGTGCCAAAGTGTGGGTCAGCCGATGGACAAATATCTTTGAGAAGAGAGTCATTCAAGAGGCCCCAGAATCCAGCGAGTACATCGTGGCTCACATCCTCAGAGCCAAAACCGTTGAGTGCAGTGGCACCAGGAGAGCAGGACGAGGGACAAGGGAGAACTGTGATAGAACTACATAGGATTTGACACCTCCCCCACCAACCCCTCCACCCCCAGGATGCTTACCTGAGTTGGATGGGAGTTTTCTGTAATATTGTCATAGAAAGATGCTCATTTATTTGCCCAACAAACCGTTACAGTGTGTGCCAGGTCCAGGTGGTCATAGACGATGAAAGGTTCCAGCGCCGGTTACACAGCACATGAAGAAATCTTGGTTTGAGCTGGATGCCGGTGCTTCACACCTGACATCCTAGCTACTTAGGAGGCTGAGATGGGAGAACTGAGTCTTAATTCCCAGACAGAAAAGCCTGTAAGACTCTTATCTCCAACAAACTACCAAAAAGAAAACGCCAGAATGCCGCGGACTGGCTCTGTCGGGACAACGGAGGACACCTAGTGGAAGAACTGGAATAGGTGGGGAGATGTCAAACAGACAACTCACACACAAGAGGAGTAGATGCTGAGTGCGATTTAATGCAGAGGATAACAAGCTTTTATAACAAAAGTCTCCATGAGAAAGGGCAAAAGGTTACACAATGTTGCTGCAAGGCTTCGTTCTTGGGTGGTCACCAGCTGGTTGCCTGATCTTGTTTTTTGGATGACAAGCTATGATGATAGTCACTTGTTTTTGGCTTTACCTCTATTTTTAAGAAATACAATGGGTTTCGAAGTTTATCACCAATTAACCATTAACCAGAGCATTTGGGCAAGGTGCTGAACAGAAAGGCATGAACTCTAGTACTTCATAGTTAATTTTGTTTAGTTTTGTACTTTATACATTTCAAATCTTTTCTAAGCAATTGTGCTTCTTTGCCATCTTTTAGAGAGTCCCCAATTTGTGGCCAAAAATCATGATATTCAGTATACTTAGTTAAATCTGGCCATATATCAAATTTAAGCTCATAGTGTCTTTTCTGTAACCCTTTCACATAATCGTTTACTTTTTTCTATAGAGGCCTTAACTGTCTCATAAGATCTTTCTTGTTCCTTCTTTAATTGTAAGCACCAAGGAGACCTAGATCTAGCAAGTCTCTCAGTAAATGAAAGAGAGTAATAGGAAGTTCTTTCTCCTAAGTAGTTTACCCAACGGTTGCCATCCGTATCATACACACCTGTTAAAGGCTATGGATCTGGGGGAAGTTTTGGGGGTCCTCTAGATAATGGAGGATCCCACCATTTTCCTCTGATAAGCCATTGCCACCTTTCATCTACCAACCTTTTAGGAATCTTATTTAGCTTTTGGTCTAAATATCCCTCTACATCTTTCTTATCTACAGGATATCTATATAAATCTATTGTATATGCTTTAGGATTAAAGGAAAGTCTCCAGTAGCCATACACACTTTCTGCTCTAGCCGTGCCTACAGCTTCTTGTAAATCTCTTACAAACAATTCCTTCTGTTGAAGTGACATCATGAAACCCCCAATACTTTTATATTTACGTATAACTTGTCTACTAGCCTCCATAAGAGGGGCTTTCAGGGTAGCACTTAACTCTGGTGAGTTAGTCATATTCTCAGGACACTCATCAGATGTTGGAGTCATCATCACTTTTAAGAAAGAGCCTTGAATAAGGGAAGGTTGAGCATGAGTAAGTACAATAAGCAGCAGGAACAGTAAAATATTAATAGGCACTCCTATACAGCGAAGAAAAGAAAAACAGCAACACATCTTTCCCAGGGGCTTGCCAGCCTTTTCCAAGAGGTAGGCCTCTTTGAAGCCCCATTCTCAGATCTGAAAGCAGGTTTCCCATGCTAAGCAGACTCCACCAGAGTATGCGTGGCACCAGAAGTTGATGAGTGGCTCAAGCTGTAGACTGTTGGCCTTGAGTAAAAAGGCTCAGAGACAACAGTAGGCTCTGATTTCAAGGCCCAGGAGTCACACAAAGAAAGGAAAGAGAAAGAGAGGAGGGAAGGATGGAGGGAGAAAAGAAGGAAAGGAAGGAAGGGAGCATGCAAGCCTTGGTTTCAAGTCCCTGAATCAAGGGAGCCAACCATTCACAATCTCTGTGAGGACAGTTTCAGAGCCTAAAGCCAGTATGTAGGACCAAGCCACTGACCCCTCAGCAACTTCATGACATCCAGGAGCTGTGTGGTCTCTGACTGCAGAGGGAAACAGCCTCGGGTAGACCTTAGGGCTCAGGATGTGTCACCAAATTTCAGTCTCCCCAGGCCCTCCGAGTTTATTTTCTGGTCAGATAAGAAGAAAGTGTTCAAAAAATAAGGAGGTATGGGCTGAGGGAGTGTCAAGAGGAGGGGGGCAAGGGATAAACAGGAAGATGAAGAGGGAGGACCATCCCAGTTCAGGTGTGTCAGGCCATTGGAGCCATGACCTCACCTGACAACCTAGACCATCAGTGATAGAGCCTTCGACCCAGCCACATGGCTGTTAAAAATCCTGGCACTTTGGGTTCACCATTGACAAGCTGGCTGTCATCTGCTGCAGGATGCCTGTGTGGTACATCCTTGGGGACTGGGATTTTTGCTGGCTCTATCTGAAGATGACACCTCCGGTGTTCATTCCTCGACCAGAAACAGAGGTAAGCGTGCCACTGGCACAGGACAGCCAGAGAATGAGGGCTGGAGTTAGACCCGTGTTGCCCCGAGATTTCCTCTAGGGGACTCTAGGGCCCCGTGACTGCCATTCTCAGAGGCAGAGGTGGGTCTCTTTGCTGGCTCAGCCTTTAGTCAAATGGCAGATCTGGGATGCAGAGAGGGCCTATTGAAAGTTGGGTAGGGCTGGGTAGAGGCTGGTGGGAAAACCAGAGGCACTGAATCTGAGCAGGGTTGTTTTATTGAGGATAGTCACAACCCAGGAACATTCCTGGGATGGATTGGCCCTTTTCTCCCTCCTGAGAGAGGAGGACTGAGAGCCCTCCAGTCTGCATCCCTTGGCCAAGAAATCCTTTCATTCCCATATCTTGTGGTTGGATAACTAGACCTCACCTGACTGCCCAGTGTTGATGCAGGACAGTGAGATCTTGAGTCCTTGATGAGATCACGGGATCCTCAGTACGAGATTGTACTTGATCGTCCTGACTTGGTGCATAGTCAGTCCTATCTAAGACTTCTGTGATCTAGGACATAGAATCCAGAGAATCAGAGCAGGATGGGATATATTCTGTGAGTCTTGAGTATTATTTGTGAGCTTTGAGCTCCTGTGTGCCCACCTGCTTCCCTTTCTTGGGTGACCTAGAAAAACTAGGGCCTGGGTCTCATCCGTTGTTTTATGCTCAAAGTTAGCACTCTGCCATTTGTGCCACAGCTCCACTTGCAAGGTTTTTGGGTGTTTGATTGGAGATAAGAGTTCTCATGGACCTTGCTGCCAAAGGTAGCATCCAACTGCAGTCCTCAGATCTCAGTCTCCTGAGGGGATAGGATGACAGGCATGGAAAAGCATCTTTGGCCAGGTACCAGTGGCTCATGGCTGTCATCCTAAGGACTCAGAAGCTGAGAACTGAAGATCACGGTTCCAAGCAAGGTTGGGCAGGAAAGACCCTCAGACTCTTCTCTCCAACAAAGCACCAGAAACCAGAAGTGGTGCTGTGGCTCAAGTAGTAGAGTGCTGGCCTTGAGCTGAGGAGCTCCAGAACAGCACCCAGGCCCAAAGTTCAAGTGCCACAACCAACAAAAAGGAAGAAAGTAAAACATCTTTGCCTGCTAAGGACTGTGGAGGTGTGGGGGGGGGGGAGGGTTGGGATGGTAGGCAATAGTGCCATGCTCAGTCATCGGTTTAGATGGATTGTCCCAAACTCTTAGTCCACAGTAGCCGATTCTTGAACCCAGGTGAATCTCTGGGTTGGATGTCAGCCAGCGGACCTCAGTCTCCTCACAGGAGAGTTGTGAAGAAATAAGGAACTTATGCAGAGGGATCTCCTGAGCAGGGCCAGGCACAGAAGGCACGGCTGTCAGATATGGTTGTCAGCAATTCTGTGAGCATATGACAGGAAGTTACCCGGAAAGGGCTCAGATGGGGCCTGTTATTAATTGTGCAACAGGTGTGGGATTATGAAACAAAACATGACTGTCTTTCATCATTACTCTATCCCCATGACGAAGGGGATCCTTCACTGTATTCAGTTTTGCAGCTGGGGAAAACGTGGCATGGAGAAGCTGGGTGAACTACTCATGACCCCCAGCTGACAGGAAGCTCGGCCTGACTTCTCTGCCATGCTCCCTAGGACAGTGGGTGTTATTCAGTCCACTTCTTGCGGTGGGAACTCCACTTCTTGTTATTCGTGGGGCTCGAATTCTGGGCCTAGCTGCTGTCCCCAAGCTCCTTAGGTCAAGGATCGCACTCTGCCTCATGAGCCACAATGTCTTTTCCATTTATCTTGTGGTTCTTTGAGGATAAGAGTCTCACTGATGTTCTTGCCCTGGCCACCTATGAACCATGATCTTCACATCTCAGCCTCCTGTGTAGTTAGGATTATAGTCCTGAGCCACCGGCAACAGGCTTAAGTGTAATTCTGGCCCTCTCTCTCTCTCTCTCTCTCTCTCTCTTTCTCTCTCTCTCTCTCTCTCCTTCCCTCCCCCTCTTTCTCTCTCTCTGGAACTGGTTGAATGGGTCCTGGAGGAAGTGGCCCAGCATCCCCATGTGACTAGAACCCAAGGTGGCCCTCTCATTCTGCATGTGGGCTGTGGTTCAGCAGCTGTGTCACTCAGCCTGTTGAACCAGCTTCATGAGGTAACCCCTTCTGTGCCCTGGCTAGGCCGTGATAGTTATTCATTGTCCAGCCCATGAGTCCTTCCCCACATCTCTCTGCTAGACCATTGAATGAAAATGGATGAGGAGGTGTCACATTGTTCCACTGCCCAGCACATTCCCAGTCTTCTGACCCATACCCCCACCTATCTGGCCAGACCCTGGCTATAATTACAATGAAAACACTCTGTGTCTACTACCCTTTGCTGAGGAGTGTCATTTCGGTTAGGGGGGGTGGGGTGCAGAAGAAATACCCCAGACAGACCTGACAGGGGGATATTTGATCTTGTGACAGAGCCAAATCACTGCTGTCAATAAGGAGGAAGCCGCCATCAGACTGACCTGGAAAAATACTCAAAGACTGGAAGGCTGTTGATGTATTACACCCACTCCCAACAAGGAGGTTCAGTGTGGGTGGCCCAGCCCTGGTCCTAAAGGAGTATAAATGGATGTTGGCGGTCAGGAGCTCGTGGCTCCCACTCATCATCCTGGCTATTCGGGAGTCTGAAGTCTGATGGTCATGACTCAGAGCCAGCCCGGGCGGGAAAGTCCGTGAAATTATTATCTCCCATATACCACCTGTTCCCCCGCCCCCAACCCACACACAAAAAAGCCAGATGTGGTGCTGTGGCTCAAGTGGTAGAGCTTCAGCCTTGAACAAAATAAGCTCAAGGATAACACCCAGGCCCTGAATCCAAGCCCTAGGACTCACACAATCATAAGAAAATAAATGAACAATGCACACATTTTATCTGACTACCAAGAAAGATGAATTCAGTCTTCTAGCTGGCTGGTATTTTTAGCCAAATTTAAGGGGCTTCCCTTGATGTTCCCCTAAACCTCTCCTTCTCTCCTTTATCTGTCGAGCCTTCGATTGTAGGACAGAATTCGGTACATCCCCCTGGATGTGACCTTAAGTACCCTCCCCCATCTGCCTTCCTTGGGGTCAGGATCCTAGATGCACTCCCTACTCGGAGGATGAGGCACCACAGAGATGAGGGTAAGTATTCCTGACACTTACACACACACACACACACACACACACACACACACACACACACACACACACACACCTTAAGGCCAACTCAGACTAGCCTTTTCCAAAGACACTCTATCTCTTTGGATTAACTGACCTAGGAGAGGATTTTTATCCCCTGTAACTGATAATTTTAACTTGTGCTTGCTAGTTGACAAAAGATAAACAGGATCAAAAAAAAAAAAGAAGCACTTGGTGCCCATTACCTGATGCTCAGGCTCATGCCTGTCATCCTGGCTACTCAGGAGGCTGAGATCTGAGGATCACGATTTGAAGCCACCATAAGCTGGAAAGCCCGAGATACTCTACTCTCTATGGAACCACCAAAAAGCCAGAAGTGGAGCTGTGGCTCAAGAGGTAGAGCACCAGCCTTGAGCAATTAAACTCGGAGAGTCAGCTCCCAGATCCTCAGTTCAAGCCCACACAGAGAAATGGCCCCGTCTTTTGGCCAGAGACTGCCTGGGAGAGTGCCCTCTCACAGAGTGTGATACAACACCTGTCCCTGGGTGGTGTATCAGGGCCTTCAGAAATCTGGTGGTGGAATCCAGGCCTTCCCCTTCTAACCGGAAGGCAGAGGGTGACAAGGTCAGCACCCTGCAGAGGGCAGAGGCTCCAGCTCTGCCAAGGTGATCAAAATGGGCTTCTTGGAGGCAGCACTTGAAAAGGGGGTCCTGCTTAACAAGGAGTATCTGACAGAAAACACAGAGATCGAAGGTCCTGCAGATGATGGACAACATAGCAGAGCGTGTTCATTTCCAGCCAGGGCTGCAGGTGAGAGACTCGGTACAGATGTGTGAGACTCTGTATAGATGTGCGAGACTGTCTCAAGACAGGCCTGAGGTGTCACTGAAGAATAGCTATCCAGGTCTGGGATTGTGTCTTAGAGGTAGATGGCACGCCTAGCATGAAGGAAAGCTCGGGCTCGATTCCTAGGTCCTGCATACTCAGAGATAGCTGGAAGTGGCACCGTGGCTCAGGTGGACAAGTGCTCCCCCGGAGACAAAGAAAGTCGGGGACAGCACAAGGGCCTGAGGTCTGGCCCCAGGGCTGTCAACATAAAACAGTTCTCCAAGGGACCTTGGTGACAGGTGGATGGCTATGACCTGAAGCTCTTAGGAGTCTTCCATGCTTTGTCTCCGTCATTTACAGAGGAGACCTGGACACTCCTTTCCTGAGCACCCCCTGGACCCAGTTATCAGCAACCCTCCCAACGTCTTCCACCAGGACATGAAGCAGCTGGCACCAGAAATCCTTAGGTACCTGGTGGGTTTGGCAGGGGATATAGGGTAGGTCCCAGAACTCCTAGTGGGTCTAATCTGCCCAGGACGACCAGTCCACCCAGAGGAGGCAGATGGGAACTTAGAGAGGGTTAGTGATATGGAGGGGCACTTTAATGCTATGGCCCCACCCAGATTCTCAGCCTCCTTTTGCTGTCCCTGAGGGAAGTAGAGGAGTGTCTAGGTGGTAGCATCTAGAGGAGGACTAGGTGGAAATTCTGAAGGACTAGACACCTTAAGCCCTGCACTGATGGTGCACTTCTGTCATCTCATGCCTGTCAACCTGGTCATTTGGGAGGCTGACATCCAAAGGAGATCTCATTTACCAGCCCAGGCAGGAAAGTCCCACGAGAGCCTCATCTCCAATTTCCATCTGGAAGTAGAGCTATGGCTCAAGAGGTAGAGCACTGGCCTAGATGAAAATCAGACATCAGGGACAGTGCCCAAGCCCTGAGTTCAAGCCCCTCAACTGGAAAAAAAAAGAAAGAAAGACACCCCTTCCTTGCTTGCAAGAGATGGTGAAGTAGTGGGGGTGCTGTGGTTGGGAGAACAGGTGCTGGCCTCACTGTACAGACATTTCTAAGAACTCCCCAGGTTTGCCCCAGTGTGAAGCCACAGCATGGTGTGCGGTGCCTTACCAAGAACTCCAGAGGTCGTGGCAAGCAGGAAGTGGGTGAATGGGAGCAGGGGTGGGATGGTAGTGTCAATTATATGCTCTCCATCCATGGAAGAATGGTTTTGAGTGTTGGTGTCAAAGTCTGAAGTGAAGGGTTGCATGTAGTTTGTTGCCTGACAAGTTGGGTTTCCCCTGGGTCTAAGAAGGTGGCTGAAGCCAGTCGCTGCCGGTGGCTCACAACTGTCATCCTAGATACTCAGGAAGATGAGATCTGAGGATCATGGTTCAAAGCCAGCTTGTGCAGGAAAATCTGTGAGATTTTATCTCCACTGAACCACCAGAAAGCCAGAAATGACACTGTGGCTCCAGTGGTAGAGCGCCCACCTTCAGCTGAAGAGCTGAGGGACTGCGCACAGGCCCGTAGTTCAAACCCCATGACCGATAACCAAAAATAAGGTAGCTATGTTTTCTGCATAGTGGTGTGTATATTTCAGAAATGTCAAGCTGTGTTATGAGCCATTCCAGACGTGTGAGAGGCCTGAGTTTTATCTACAGTTGGTCTGAGGATGGTAGTGCCATCTTCTTGATGATGGGATGTTCAGGGTGCTCATGGACTGCTGAGGCCTTGGGCTACCCATGTGTATGTGTGTGTTTGTGTGTTTCTGTGTTTGTGTGTGTGTGTGTGTGTGACTGTGTGTGTATGTGTGTGACTGTGTGTGTGTGTGTGTGTGCTTTTCCCTCATCTTTCTCTGTCCCCTTTCTGAGCGCCTGTCTGCCTCTTTCTGTCCTCAGATGGTTCCCTCCTCCACACTGATCTTGCCCTTTAGCCCCCTATTAGGGTCAACAATGAGTCCTAAATTGCCAGAGGCCTGCCTTCCAGCTTTACTTTGGGGCCCAAGTCAGGCCTGTCCAAATCTTTGGGCGCCTCCAGGGGATTCTGGGTCAGAAGGGCCGACTGGTATAAGGTCTCCCCTGCCTCTGGGTGGTGGGGCTTAGTCATGTGATGTCCTGTCCTTTTCCTCAGCTGGGCCTCTGGCTCATGTCCCTCCCTGCATAGTGGCAGTGGAGTGGGGGAACATGGGGTTTCTGGTGGCTCTGGGCAACTTGAGCTTGATAGCTGACTGAAGGCCACCCAAGCAAGAAGGATCTGGGGCTACATGGGATTTGAGGCCAAGGTGGCTTGGAAGTATCCATCGGTATCTAGGAAATGTCAACGTATCTTCTCACAGAAAAGTCTATCTTCCTACCACAGCTTGGCCTCTCATGTCCTTCTAGACAATTCTAGATGCCCAGAATACAGATGCACACACTTTAAATTCTAGGTCCAGCAAACTTGGGGGATGAGAGACTAGTATGGCCAATACCTCAATGTTCTGGGGCATTAGCCTTGAGCTGGCTATGCCCCCCTTGTTGTACGTTTATTTCTTAATCCAGTGCTGGCCACACACTGACCACTTGTGGCAGTGCTGTGAAAGTGGCAGGAGTGGAAGTGAGATCCAGGATGATCAAATTCAGGATTTGTGGCCTGATTGGGGGTGAGGTTGGGGCAAAGGGTGTCTTAAAAAAAATCTGAGAGCTGGAACTCAGGGCCTAGGCATAGTCCCTGAGCTTCCTTTGCTCAAAGCTGACACTCTACCACTTGAACCACAGCTCAAATTTCATCTTTTCTAGTTGTTTAGTGGAAAGAAGAGTCTCAAGGATTTTAATGCCCGTGCTGGCTTCAAGTTGCCATCCTAAGAGCTCAGCTTCTTAAGTAGCTAGGAGTGCTTGTATGAACCATTGAGCCCTGCTAAGGATATTTGTGTGTATGCTTTGTGTGTGTGTGTGTGTGTGTGTGTGTGTGTGTGTGTGTGTGTGTGTGTGTGTACATGCGTATGTTTGTGTGAGTTTACCGGGGCTTGAACTCAGAGCGTAGGTGGTATCCTTTAGCTGGATTGCACAAGGTTGGTGCTCTACCACTTGAACATAGTACACATCAGCTCCCAGCAACCCCTGACTGTGTGGAGAATATAAAACTCAAAGTGATCCAATTTCTTTGTCCTCAGGGATGGGTATGATTCCTCTGAAGCCTGGAGGAGTAGGGGTGGAGTAGGAGGTGTAATTGTACATGGGTGCTAGGCTGGGAGAGAGGTACTCTGTCTTTAGCCAAGAAGGAAAGTGTAGCGAGGTGCTAATAGGTCATGCTCTCATATTCCTAGTGACTCAGAAGGCTGAGATCTGAGGATTGCCATTCAGAAGCAGTCCAGCTAGAAAAGTGTATAAGACTCTCCTCTCCCAATAACCAACCAAAAGCTGGAAGAAAGCTGTGACTCAAGTGGTAGAGTTCTAGCCTTGAATGAAAAAAAAAATAACTGAGGGACAGAGCCCGGGCCCTGAGTTCAAGCCCAAATACCAAGTTGTACGCACACATAGAAAGGTGGTAATGATGAGCTGAGCCAGGACTGGGGGCAATTCTGACCTATAGTAATAGTAAACTCTTAAGTCAGTTCAAGTGGTTTCTCCCTGAGTCCTTCTTGGGCTGAGGGGTCTGGGCCATGACAGTAAGTTCCATGGTACCTGCCCCTCCATCCACAGGACCAAGGGAAAGGACACTACAGATGCTCCTTTGTAGTTGGCCCCCATTTGCAGACCTTCATCTGCCCCCGAGCACTGGTGAGGAAAGCAGGGCTCCGAGCTCTGGGACTCCTGGGATAGTGACTGCTAAGAGCAGCAGCCAGCTGGCTGTGGATTTGTGAGCCCACGTCTTTCATGATTCCCAACTCCCGCTGGAGGTGTGCCTGACAGATTTGCACTCTTGTGATACCTGCTTGAGCAGGTGTTACCTGCCATGCCAGTTGCAACTTCTGGCCCTCCTTGCCCCAAACCCGTGGTCTGAGAAGTTGATTTACTGCTCACATCCACACTGCACCCATGATAGATGCCATTCTGATGACCTAGCCGATGACCTCCATTCCCCAAGGCGGGAAACTTATCTGATAATGTGGCCCACTCTGTAGCAATGGCCTCCAAATGGGCTGCTCTCAAGACTTGTAGGACACCTAGACATTGGAAGAAACTCAGGGGCCCACTGGAAAATACACTGGCTCGAGCCAAAGAGTGAATTCCAAGCAGGCCAGGGGAGTTGGTCATGGTATTGGAACTCTAGGCCTGAGTGCTGTCCCCTCAGCTCTTCAGCTTATCTCTTGAGCCACAGTGCCACTTCCAGTTTTCTGGTGCTTCCTTAGAGATCAGAGTCTCCCAAACTTTCCTGCCCAGGCTGGCTTTCAACCACACTCCTCAGATTTCAGCCTCCTGAGGAGCTAGGGGGACAGACTTGAGTCACCGGAGCCCAGCTGATCTGGCCATTCACCACAGTGAACTAGGAGCTCCTGAAAGCTCTTGTTTTTTTTTTTTTTTTTTTCTATGCCATTACTGGCCTTGAATTCAGGGTCTGGCTCCAGTCACTTAACTTTTTTCCTCAAGGCTGGCACTCTACCACTTGAGCAACAGTGCCATTTCTGGCTTTTGGTAGTTCACTGGCAAGAAGAGTCTCACTAACATTCCTTCCCTGAGCAGGCTTTGGTCCATGATCTCTGATCCCAGTCTCCTGAGTAGCTAGGATTTAAAGGGGTGGAGCCACTGGTGGCATTGTGGTAGAAGCTTTTCTTTTCTTTTCTTTTTTTTGGAGGGGGGGTACAGTCCTGGGGCCTGAACTCTGTGCCTGGGCCCTGTCCCTCAGCTCTTTAGCTCAAGGCTAGCGCTCTACCACTTGAGCCACATCGCCAATTCTGGCTTTTTTCTTTTTGCTTTTGTGGTGCTGAGGAACAGAACCCAGAGTCTCATGGATGCAAGGCAAACGCTCTACCACTTAGCCACCTTTCCAGCCCAGAAGTTTTTCTTAAGCAAGGGTTCTTCCCTGCATTTGCCCTGATTCCTCAATGCAAAGGAGGCTCAAGGGTCAGGAGCTGTGAAAAATAGGCTTCCAGCCACAGGAAATGGCTGGGGTCCATGGTGAAAAGCCAAACTAATCTTCCCCCTGGACCACATTCTGGGACTCCACCCTCTTCCAAACCTGTGACTCAAGTACAAACCTTGACCCAGCCTTGAATACACTGCCGGACTTTTCTGAAGCCACAGAACCTTCATTCCACCCACACCACCTACTCTATACCACACCTCAGGACCTTTGCCCATTCTGTTCCTTCTGCCTGAGGCTCTGTCCTGTTCCACACCTTAGAACTCCTATGGAATTTTGACACTGATTATATGACCTCCTGGAGCAAGTCTTTCCTTCCTTTCTCTCTCTAGAGGTGGAACTTGTTCAGGCTTATTTGCAAATGCTCTATCTTGGTGTGTGTGTGTGTGTGTGTGTGTGTGTGTGTGTGTGTGTGTGTGTGTGTTTGTGTGTGTGTGTGTGTGTGTGTGTGTTTTCCAGTCCTAGGCTTTGAATTCATGGCCTGGACGCTATCCCTGAGCTTTTCTGCTCAAGGCTAGCGGTCTACTACTTGAAACACAGCTCTTACTTCTGGGTGTTTAATTGGAGAAAAGTTTCTCATATAGACTTTCCTACTTGTAATTGTGATCCTTAGATCTCAGCCTCCCGAGTAGCTGAGATTACATGGGTAAGCCACCAGCAGCTGCCCTCTACCTCTTACCTATAACCTCGGCCCTCTTGAGTCCCAGAAGAATATGTCTCACCAGGCTCACTTTTTTTTTTTACCGGTCTTGGGGCTTGAACTCAGGGTCTGGACATATTCCTTAGATTATTTTCCTGAAGGCTAGCCATGAGGCCACTTTTGCCTTTTTCTCTTTCTGTATTACTGAGGAATCCAACTCAAGGCTTCGCGCATGCTAGATAAGCACTCTACCACTAAGCCACATTTGCAGCCCAAGGCTGACTTGTAACAGGAGTTATGAGGGTGTGATTTATTGGCTTATCCCTTCAGGTGTAGAAATTGCTGACTATTTCATATCTTTGCCGAGATTTGGAACCAGTCTTTAACTCGGCAATGAAGAATGATGAATGAGTGAGAGCCACCAGGCCCTAGAGGTCTAGGCTGACATACTACAGAGGGATATACAATATGGATCCAGAACCTTCCACCACTCCTACAGCCTAGGAACTCTGAGGGCTTGTCCCAGCTTGCCCAAGTTGGGTGGGCTGAGCATGGGCAACCAGCTGAATGCCCATCATCCATATATCATCCTTTCATACACAGAGACATGGAGTTACTGCTGCCTTTTTTATTTGGGGGTGGGGTGTGGGGCAAGTCTGGGGTTGAACTGTGAGCCTAGGTTCTGTCCCTGAGCTTCTTTTGCTCAAGGGTAGGACTCTGCAACTTGAGGCAAAATCCCACTCATTTTTTTCCTGTGATCTGTTAGAAATAAGAGTGTCACTGACTTTCCTGCCCTGGCTGAATTCAAATTGGCATTCTGTACATTCTCAGACTCCTGAGGAGCTAGGATTACAGGCAGGAGCTGCTGACACCTGGCTTTCTTTTCTTCTTGTTGTTCTTTTTTTAATCGTGACAATCTGAAATCTTCATGGTGTCATTCCAATTGTTTGCATTTGAAGTAAGCTACCCAGGCTTGGAGTTCGAATGCTAGGACTGATACCTACAAATGGAGGGAGATCCTGACAAACTCATTCCTACTCATGTGAATGCTACTGGAATGCTATAAAAGTAATAATTAAATTTGCAGTTAATTCATGATTCTATTTTAGAATGCCACACAAATATTATTTGATTTATATCTTCCATTTTAGCACCATGGTACGATTCCTCTAATGGAAGAATATTAACTAATTTTTAATTAATGCTTTTATATGTATTCAACCATGATACTTCATTAAATGATGCCATAATGTAATAACAAATAACTGGTAATTATATATATATATATATATATTTATATATATAAATTAATATCCTCACATTCCTTCTCTCTCTGTATATATATATATATATATATATATTTGTACATATATATGTATATACACATACACATATACATATCTATCAATGTATATACTGGGCACTACTGTGGCTTGATCAAGGTCCTCAGAATTTCCTGGCAGCCCAGTTTTCTGGAGGTTGGTGTATTAAGACTGTGACCCCATGTATGGATTGGGCATTGTAGGCAGTGAGTTGAAATCCCAGCATGGCCCAAAATTTATTCGTGGAGTAAGAAGCCAATTTTGACATATTTTTTCCTTCTCTGTAAAAGTTGTGGGTCTCAATATGATGTATAATCCGTATGCAAATATAATCTAGTGATATGATGTAATAAATTAAGTTTTATATGTGTAATAATACCACATAAATAAGGGTAAAGTCATATGCAGTAAACCCATGTATTTAAATAGAAACCATATATGAATATTATTTTTTCCAAGTGCTGGGGCTTGAATCCATGCCCTGGGAACTGGTCTGAATTTTTTGTCTTCAAGGATGGTGAGCTTCTCCTTCACCCACAATGTCACAGAGTTACCCAGGCCCTGAGTTCAAATCCCAGGCCTGCCAGAAAAATGGGTGCATATTCCAAGCCAGGGCCTTATTATTATTATTTTTTGGTCCAGCACAGGGCTTTAACTTAGGTCTTGGCACCTCTGCCACAACCAACCCTGATCCTAGGACCCGAGTTCAAATCTTAGGGCTGGCATAAAAAAAAAAAAAAAAAAAAAAAAAAAACAAGGAGAAGCATAAAACTGAGAAGTTCAAGAAAGGGATTTTACTTTTTTTTTCCTTTGGAATTGTGACCATCCTGGGTCTAAATGACAAGGCCCAGAAAGTGCACATGACCTTGCCTTGCTGATATTTGGCAGGCTATTAGGGAAGCCATAGCCAAAACTGTCAACTTGGGCCTGGAGGTCTAATCCCGGGACTGTCACTAATGAATGGTGGGAGGTTCTAAGAAATACATTCTGATGATACATCCAAACAAATGGAAAGTTATAAAAGTAACAATTAAATTAGTAGTGTATGATTTTCATATTATACACAATTATACTACATTGACTAATTTTCAATTAATACTTTATTATGTATTCAATCATGATACTTACAAAAGGAAGGAATAATTTAGTTGCCAATAATTAGTAGTAATATCGTATATGCAATTTCATAATATAGAAATTTCTCTTAGTTTATACATATACATCTATCTAGCTATCTAGCAATCTACACATTTATCTGTTTATACACTTGTTACTCCTGGGGCTCTATGGTAGACTGCTCCCCTAGTACGTACAAAGCCTTGGGTTCGATTCCTGGCTACCTCATGCACAGAGAAATCCGGAAATTGTGCTGTTGCTCGAGCAGTTGAGCACTAGCTTTGAGCATAAAAGCTTCGGGACTGTGTCTAGACCCTTATTCAAGACCCAAGACTGGAATCAAAAAAGAAAAAAAAGGAATGTTCTGACCTCAATGATATAAGGATAGGACTGCAAATACTTCATCACAGAGCAAGCAAGAGTCTGGTGCTGACAGTTGCCATCTAACCTGATTTAGCGAGAGGTAAACTGCTGCAACCCATCTCCACAGAACCAGATGCTGCTGGCTCACTCACCCTTATCATCCAAGACACTTCGGGGCTGAGATCTAAGACTGGTGGTTGTAAAACCCAGCCCTGGCAGGAAGTCTGTGAAACTCTAAGCTGTGTCTCAAAGTGTTAGAGCTCTAGCCTTGAGCTAAAATCTTCGGACAGTAGCCCCAACCTTTGAGTGCAATCTTCATGGCTAACTTCCCCCTAAGAAACCCCACCCCTTTAAACCATTAGATGTGAACTTTGTGCAGTTTGTGACGTGTTTCTGAAAAAAAAGGTGATACTGATGAAAACACCCTAATTCTAATGACAGCTTGTGTGATAGAGCTTTGTGATTAGTCCTTCATGAGGTGTTATGTGCTGAGTCCTTCATGGGGTACATTCTTTCATCTGGTCCTTGTAAGAGCTCCACATGTAAGATGATTGTGCATATGAGAAAGTTGAGGCTCAAATATGTCCCATGTCATGGCCAAAATTTTGTATGTTCTGAACTCCAATGAGTTGTCTCCTGCAGACAATTGTTTTGGTTTATTTTTCCCAGTTGTAAATGTTGAACTCAGGGCCTAGGCACTGACCGTTCCCTGTTGGGTTCATGGGTAGTGTCCTACCACATGGAGCCAACGACCCTAGGCATCTCTAGCTGAGGTCTGTCATCTTGCCTACTCAGGAAGCTGAGATCTGACAATCTGGGTTCAACATTATCCCAGACACAAAAGTTCCCATGAGACTATTATCTCCTATTCACCACTTAGAAACTTAAAGTGGAAGCTGGGAACCGGTGACTTGTACCTCTCATCCTAGCTACTCAGGAGCCTGAGAGCTGAGGATCAGGGTCCAAAGCCAGCCTGGGCAGGAGATTCCTTGAGATGGTTATCTCCAATGAAACACCAGAAAGCTGAAGGGGCGTTGTAGCTCAAGTAGTGGAGTTCTAGACTTGAGCTGAAGAGCTCAGAGACAGCACCCAGGCCCAGACTTCAACTCCTCCAACTTACAAGAAAATAAAGCAAGAAACCTGAAGTGGAGTGCTAGGAATGTGTCTTAGGGGTAGAGTGCTTTGCATATATGAAACCCTGGGTTTGAATCCTCAGGACCACATCCCTAGAAAAAAAAAGCCTGAAGTGGCCCTGTGGCTCAAGTGGTAGAGTGCTATCCTCATCCAGGAGAAACTCATGTACAATGCTCAGGTACTGAGTTCAATCTCCAGGACTGGTCCATGCATGCATGCATGTGTGTGCACGTGCACACACACACACACACACATCACACACACACACACACACACACACACACACACACACACACACACACAGATAAAGATACCAGAAATGAAGCTGTGACACCAAATGGTAAAGCAAAGAGCTTCTGCTCTGAACTCATGGTCAGCACCCTGGCCCTGTGCTCAACCGCAAAACTTAGCTACCCAGGGCCCAACTAGGAGAGGTCAATGGTTTCAAAACCTGATGAGCTTCACCAGCCCTAGATGACTGGAAGCATTGTGATATTACACATGTGCTTAGATTTACCAAGCTTCTGGAAACCAAGTGAGGCACCATTACCAATAGTGAATCATTTCATTAGGTTCAGCCCCCCAGTTGTCTGCCAGAAGGACTCTTGAATTAATTGTAGCAGTTTGTTTCAACACTGGGACATAGTCTAACAAAGACAGGATAATACAAGGAACTTGGCCTGCCATGTAAGGTGACACAAATGAAGGCTTCCTGTAAAAACAGAGCACTGGGGAGAGAAAAAGCTTGGGGTACAAAGCGGCCTTTATCTCCTGGGCTTCAGGGCCCAACCACATTCATCCTCACTAATTGCCCCCGGATGAATTGTTTGTTACACAGCTGTACAGGGATGAGGCTTTTTGTCTGCCTGTTCCAACAATGAGGCAGACTTCCTCCAGCAGCCTGAGGTGTGGAGAAACACTCAGACTACACTGGTAACAGTGAGGGGAGCCCCGAACATGCACTGTCTTGAAAGCACTCTCTGTACTATGAAATCATTCTATCCAAAGCAAATTTCCTAGCTGGTTGCCTTTCTTCATAGAGACTCTGGATGTTCACCAATAGAAATGCATGCATACATACATAGACACATTGAGTTACTGGCTCTATTTTTGTGTGGCAGGTCCTGAGGCTTGAACTGTTAGCCTACACATTTTCCCTGAACTCTTCTTGCTAAAGGAAGCATTTTATTGTGTCTTAAGCCATGATTACCCTAGGCTGGGGTGCAGCTTTTACACCCACAGATGATCCGGGGATCTTAGGGTCTGAGTTCCACTCCCAACCCTGGCATAAAAATATCAAATCAACACAAATGGAGAAGGAAAAAAAAATACAGGAAGTTTTACATTACCGTTTTACCTTTGTTTCCTTTGAAGTTGACCATCCTGGGTCTCAGTGACTCAGCTTGAAAATGAACGTGACCATTCCTGGCTGAAGGCTGGTCAGTGAAGCCCGAGCCCAACCCACACACCTAGGCCCTGAGTTGGATCCTGGGAATGGCACCTACACACTGCTGAAGATCCTAGAAAACTCATTCCTATGTATAGGAGTACTAATAGAATGTGTGAAATGAATTACTAATTAGCTAGTCATTCTAGTACAAGATTGTATGCAATAAATACAGGTCATTGATTAATTTAATAATTTATTAAGTCTTCTACTGTGATTAATTAATGGAGGCATAATTTTAAACCAAATATTTGTTAGTAATAGAACATATGAAAATAAATATAGACATCACTCTTTATATAGAGTTATACACTAGAATCTACATAAATGTTTATCTGTCTCTGTATACATTTATAGATGCATATACATATGTAAATACACACACACTGCAATCTACACATGTATGTGTTTATATATTGACCACTCCTAGAGCTTGATCTCCAGTCCTCAAATTTGCCCGACAACTTCACTTGCATCAGACTGGTGGGATAACATTGACCCATTCATGAAGTGGGCCTTCTAGGCCCGGAGTTCAAATCACAGAACTGCCAAAAACTTAACCCTTGTGGAAGAAGCCAAATGTCCTACTTATTTTCCTTATCAGTGAAAGTCCTGGGTCTTACGAATGATGCATAATACATACGCAAATCTATGTCCTATGTAATAGGATGTCAAAAATGTTATATGTGTAATCATACTCACTAAAATACATAATAAATAAATATAACACAAAATAAAATGAACAACTACACTTATTGAAATATGCAGTAAACATATGTATGTAAATATAAATCATGTATTTAAAATGTATACGAGTGGTAGGACTTGAATTCAGGCCCTGGGAACAGGCCTGAGCTTCCCCTTCCCCCACTATGCTGCAGATTTACCCAACCCTGAGTTCAAATCCCAGGTCTGGCAGAAAAAAAAATGGCATGAATTCAAGCCAAGGAGACTCAAAAATTTTAAAATATTATAAATGTGGGTATGTATGTATGTATGTATGTATGTATGTATTTTTATTTTGTCAAAGACAGGGCTTGAACTCAGGTCTTGTCAACTCTGTCTCAGCTTTGATCACTCTAGGCTAGGGTGCAGCCATTGGACCCACAGCCGAACCTGGATCCTGGGCCTCAAAGGCTGACAGGACAAAATAAAATAAAATGAAACAGGAAAAAAATATCAGCAACTTGCAGATAGCTGAGGTTTTACATTTGTTTTCTTTGCAAGGTGACCCTCCTCGGTTTGAATGACATGACAAGTGTTGGTAACCTGGCATTGCTGAAGGCTGTTGGGCTTCCAGGGAAGCCTTTGGCCAACAGGACAAAATAGGCCCTGGGTTTGAAGCTTGGTCCTGATCTTTACCAATGGTGGGAAATCCTAAGAGTCTCGTTCCTATTCATAGGAATACCAGTGGAAGGTTGTGAATGTCAAGGTTGAATTAGTTGTTCCTGAATGATACTACTATAAAATTAGAGTGATTTTAGAAGGCTGATAGATTTTACTGAATATTTTTGACACATTAAAAGAATACTTTTAATTACATGGACACAATCATTCCAGGACAGTGGTTGATTTAATTAATAATTCAGGATGAAAACAATATTAATTACATGGAGGCATAATAAATACCCAAGAATTGGTAGGAATGTAGCATATATAACTGAATATCGTATAGACATCTCTGGCATTCTATAAAGATCTATATGTATTTGTGTACTACCATCTGCATGTCCATCTGTTCTCATATTGTCAACCCCTGGAGCTCGATCTCAGGTGCTGGGAACTACTTTTCAGCTCAATATGCACCAGGCTGGCGTGCTAACAATCACCCATTCATGCATTGAGCCTTGTAGGCTGTGAGTTCAGATGCCAGCACTCCCAAAAATTGAATCGTGGAGTAAGAAGCCTATGGTGACACATGTTTTCCTTTGCTGTGAATGTCCTGGGTGTCAGGTGTGAAGTTTCATACATAGGCAAATCTATAACCTATGTAATAAATGTAATAAATATTCCATGTGTAATAACAATCAATCAAATAAATGGTAAATAAATGAATAAAACAAAAAATAAAATGAATAACTACACTAGGTACAATATGGAGTCAACATATGGGGCTCCATCTCAGGGCTTGGAAACTGCCTAGGAGTAGGATTGGCTAGAGGCTGCTGTGCTGAAAATCACCCATTCATGAACTTCTCGGCCCTGAGTTTAGATCCCAGCACTGCCAAAAATGTAATCTTGGAGTGAGAAGCCGAACATGACACATTTTTTTTTCTTTGAAAGTCCTCAGTGTCAGATAGGATATATAATTCGGACGCAAATCTATATGCTATGTAATAGGATGTAATAAATGTCATAGGTGGAATAATTGTTACTACCATAAATGATGAAGGGTTGAATTGAATTAGTCAATAATTCTAGATAAAATTAGACACAATATTTATAGGATGTGTATTAAGTTTTATTAACATTTTATTAAGCATTAACAGAATAAAAATTGCATGGAGTCATAATTAAATACCTAATAATTGGTAGTGACACATGGTGTATATTTAATTATATATAGACATCTGTCTCATTCTATAAAGTATGTAAATATATGTGTGTATATATGTACATATATGATAAACAATAACAGGATATTGAGTAATTTTAATTGATGTTTTATTAATTGTTCAACTGGGACACTTCATTAAGTGGAGACATAATTTAATATCTAATAATTGGCAGTAATATCTATAAGTTAATAATATAGGGATATCTCTTTTTTTACATAATATTTATATACAGCAATGTCTATCTACTTATACCTCATTCACTCCTGGGGCTCGGTGGTTAAGTGGTTCCCTAGTAAGCAGGAAGCCCTGGGTTCGATTACTCAGTGCCACATAAACAGAAAACCCAGAAGTTGTGCTGTCATTCAATCAATTGAGTGCTAGCCTGGAGCACAAACGCTTAGGGACAGTGTCTAAGCCCTTACTCAAAGCCCAGGACTGCTGTTAAAAAAAGGTAGAATGTCCTAACTGCAACTATAGAAGGCCATGACTTCAAATTCCTCATCACGGAGCAAGCTAGGAGTCTGGCGCTGACAGCTGCCACTTAACCTGACAGCCAGATGTAAACTGCTGCAATCCAGCTCCAAGAAACCAGACACTGCTGGTTTACCCACATCATTCTGGCTTCTTGGGGGCTTTAAAACCCAGCCCTGTCAGGAAGTCTGTGAGAATCCTGGAAATGGGGATCGAAGAGGTAAATCTCTAGCTTTAAGCAAATGTTATTACAACAGTATTCCCATGCATTGAGTACAAGTCCCATGGGTAACCCCCCAAAAAACCACCCCAATAAACCATTAGATGTGAACTTGTGTGGTTTATGAAATGTTCATCAAAGAATGGTGAAAGCACCCTAATTCTAATGACAGCTTGTGGAATAGAGCTATGCGCTGAGTCCTTCACAGGGTGCAGTGTGCTGAGTCTATCACATGATGCTGTGGGCTGAGTCCTTCAAAGACTGCCATGTGCTGTGTCCTACACAGGGTACATTCTTTCATCTGGTCCTTGTAAGAGCTCCACAACTGAGATGATTATGCAGACATGAATATTGAGGCCCAGATATGTCCCCTGGCAGGGACAAAATTATGTATTACTAAAGTGTGGCATAGTTGTCTCCTGCAGACAATTGTTTTGTTTTGTTTTTCCTCAGTCATGAATCTTGAACTCGGGGCCTAGGCGCTAACCCTTACCTCTTGGGCTCATGGCTAGCACTCCACCACCTGGAGCCAAGGACCCCCTTGCAACAGAGTGCCACAACCTAGGGGTCTATAGCTGAGGTCTTTCATCCTGTCTTCTCAGGAAGCTGAGATCTGAGGACCTGGGTTCCAAACTATCCCAGACACAAAAGGTCCTATGATACTATTATCTCCAATTCATCACTAAGAAACCTGAAGTGGAAGCTGGGTGCTTGTGGCTCATGCCTCTCATCCTAGCTACTCAGAAGGATGAGATCTGAAGAGCATGGTTCAAAGCTAGCCTGGGCAGGAAAGTCCTTGAGACATTTAGCTCCAATGAACCACCAGAAAACCTGAAGTGGCCCTGCGGCTCAAGTGGTAGGGCACAAGACTTTAGCTGAAGAACTCAGGAACAGCACCCAGGCCTAGACTTCAACTCCTACAACCGACAACAACAACAAAAAGACAGAAACAAACTAACAAACCTGAATTAGAGGACTGGAAATGTGCCTTTGGAGTAGAGTTCTTTGCATATCTGAAACCCTGGTCTTGGGGCTGGGAAGGTGGCTCAGTGGTAAAGCGCTTGCCTTGTATGCCAGAGGTCCTGGGTTCAATTCCTCAGCACCACATAAGCAAAAAGAAAAAAGCCGGAAGTGGTGCTATGGCTCAAGTCGTAGAGCGCTAGCCTTGAGCTGAAGACCTGAGGGACAGTGCTCAGGCACAGAGTTCAGGCCCCACGAACGAACCCCCCCCCCCCAAAAAAACAAAGAAACCCTGGTCTTGATTTCTCAGTACCACATTACCAGAAAAAAGCCTGAAGTGGCTCTGTGGCTCAAGTGGGAGAGGACTATCCTTGTACAAGAGAAACTAGGTACAGTGCTCAAGTCCTGAGTTCAAGCTCCAGGACTAGTGTATGCAAACACACACATACACACACTCAACACACACACACACACACACACACACACACACACACACAGAAAGGAGAAGTGAAGCTGTGACACAAAATGATAAAGCACTAGTCTTCTGCTCTGATCTCATGGACAGCCAGGCCCTGTGTTCACAATCAAACCTAGTCATCTAGGGCCCAACTAGGAGAGGTCAAAGGTTTCAAAACCTCATGAGCTTCACCAGCCCCATATGACAGGAAGTATTGTGATATCTGACATATGCTTGGATTTCCCAAGCTTCAGGAATCCTAGGAGACGCATCATAGGCCCATCCTCATCTGCAATGAAACATTTCATTAGGTTAAGTGCCCTCATTGAGTTCCTGAAGAATTCTTGAATTACATTTAGCACTGTATATGAACACCAGAACATAGCTTCACAAAGGCAGAATAAGTGCAGGGAACTTTGCCTGCCACGGGAGGTGGCACAAATGAAGGCTTCCTGTCAAAACAGAGCACTGGGGAGAGAGAGAGCTTGTGGTTCAAAGAGGCCATTTTCTCCTGACCTTCTGAGCTTGCCCAGACTCATTCTCACTAATTGGCCCAGATGGAGTTGTTTGTTACATAGCTGTACAGGAGTGAGGCCTTTAGTGTGCCTGTTCGGAGAATATGAGAGACTTCTTCCAGCAGGCCTGAGGAGCAGAGAAACATTCAGGCTACACTGGGAACAGTGAGGGGAGCCCCAGAACATTCACTGACATGAAAGCCATCTCTGTGCTATGAAATCATTGTATTGAGAACAAATTTCCGAGCTTGATGCCATTCATAATAGCTACTCTGGAGATTCACATATAGGAATGCATCCATACATACACAAAGATATGGAGGAACAGGCTTTTTTGGTGGGAAAGTCCTGAGGTTGAACTATGAGCCTAGAGGTTGTCCCTGAGCTCATTTTGCTCCAGCGTAGCTCATTACCCTTGAATCACAGTCCCACTTCTGGGTTTTTCTGTGATCTCTTAGAAATAAGCATGTCAAGGACTTTCTTACCTGGGCTAGATTCAAACTGAAAATCTCTACATCTCATACATCTGAGAAGCTGGGATTATAATCAGCAGTCACTGGCACCTGCCTTTCTTTTCTTCTTCATTTTTTAATCTGGACAATCTGACTTCTTCACAGGGTCATTCCAATGGTTTGAATTTATAAGTAAACTACCCAATGTTATTTATAGCTGCTTTCTCTGAGAAGGATTTTCTTTCCTCGTCTTCCCCTCTTTTCACAGGTTAGGAGCCAAAAGTGAGAAATGAGTGTCATAGGATTTGGAAGCTAAGGTCCACAGTTCATGTCAGCTCTGTCACTTAGCTTTGAGCTGCAGTGAATTTACTGTCTCCGGATGAGAGGACCAAAGCTGGAGTGATCCTCACATTGTCTTCATTGGTCCTTTTGCCTATAAAATGATGTAATAGTTATGAGTGTTATGTGTCTCCAACCTTAAGTATCTAGAACACACTAGAAGCATCTTCATGTTTCTGATTTTCTCTAGTACCCGCCCCCCCGAGATTTAGACTAATGTTTTGTGTTGAGCGACTCCTCGGTGAATTCCCAAGGAAAGCCACTTGAAGCCTCCTCAGGAGATCGCCATCAAAAACCAACCCAAGCAGAAAAATCTGTAAGGCTCTTATCTCCAATAAACCACCAGAAAACCAGAAGTGGAGCAGTGGCCCAGACAGTAGAGCTCCAGCTTTGAAAGAGCCGAGCAGGAAATACATGACCGACCAGGAAAGCTGGGTGGCCCTTATATCCAATTAATAACCAGATGGCTGGAAGTTGAGCTCTGGTGGTGGTAGAGCCTCATCCTTGAGCAAAACATCTGAGGAACACATGGGGCCCTGACTTTAGGCACTGGGATGGCCACAAAAATTCAAAAAGAGAAGGCCATGTTATGTATCAGTGCTTTACCTACTTATGTGTGTATATTACCTCCCTGAGTGTAAACAGACCATAAGCAATACCTCTGCTTTTATTTACTGATTTATTTTTCAGATATGCTTGTTGCACATACCACATCATTCTCTTCATTTCAGGCCATCGCTTTTCTCTTCTAGGTTTCCAGGTCTGTGTCCTTATATGATGCACACTTAAACGCTCAGCAGCCTTTATTTACATTTTATTATGAGGCCAAGGCCAGTAGAGTCACAAATCAGGTAGGGGAAGAGAAAGTTCAGTTTCGTAGTAATAACCAGTATTCAGAAAATTAAACTTGGAGATGTAAGATGGTAGCACAATTATGTAAAAACGACCACTAAGAAAAAGATGAGGGGTCAGGGAATGTGGATTACTGAGAGAGTGTTTGCAAGAAGCCCTGGGTTTGATTCCTGAGTAGCACATACACAGAAAAAGACAGAATTCACGCTGTGACTCAAGTAGCAGAGTACTAGAGACAATGCCCCAGCCTTGAGTTCAACCCAAAAACTGGCAAAGAGATAGCTAGTTAGGTAGGTAGGTATGTAGGTGGATGGATAGAGAGAGAGAGAGAGAGAGAGAGAGAGAGAGAGAGAGAGAGAGAGAGAGAGAGAGAGAGAGAGAGAGAGATGACAGATTAATACGGTCTTGGATGTCAGGAGGAAAGAAGGGACCAATTCCAAGTCATGAGGCCTTCTGCAATGTGCCAGGACACCAGCATTGCCTTCACACAACCACAGAGCAGGAAGACTGTCTCTGTCCCACTTCTCAGGCAGCCGAAGGCACTAAAGCCAAGAAGGCAGAGCCAGGTTCTAACACAGGTTCTCGGACACAGTAGAGAAACGGCCCCGCTGGGGATTAGCATTAATTATGTGGAGAATGAAGGAAGGAAAATGGACTGGTAGAGGTAGAAGGGCCTTCAAATCTGACAGATGGAGAGTCAAAAACCCACTCCCTAAGATCAGAGAACAGTGTTTTTCTATTCTTTTTTTTTTTATTGTGAAAACACTGTACAGAGGGGTTACAATTACATGGGCCAGATAATGAGTACATTTCTTATCAAGCATTGTAGCCTTCTCCTTTGTTTCCATTTCCCATCCCATCCTCCCCAACCCCCCTAACCCTCCTCCTGCCCCCTACCAAAGTTGTAAAGTTCGTTTTCGAGAGTGCAAAGGCACTGAGTTCAGGCCCCACGACAGAACCCCCCAAAAAATATCCGGAGTGAAATGAATAGAGATATAGCCATCCCTAGTGCAATATAGAGCACCTGGTTATCATATTCTCAAACTTGAGTTAAAACTCCAATAACATCAATCTTTTGTAAAATAAAAGGATACATGTTTCAAAATGTTTATTGTTTAAAACTCTTTGCAAAGGTTCTCATGTCTTCTATTTCTCAATTTTTAATTTACTTAATCTATAAGAATCCAAGTATATCGTGACTATTTTATTTCTACTAAATTTTAAATAGTACAAGAAATATTATGATTCAATATATTAACCGACTTTTACTATTTGTGATAATTTACTCTGTAAATATGATAATATCAATATTCCAAATGTGTGTATGTGTTGTATGTGTGTGTGTATGTGGTTTGTGTGTGTGTGTGCTTTGTGTGTACTTTGTAATGCTTGGGTGATCAATCTACTGTTTTACATATGCTGGGCCAAGGTTTTACCACTGAACTATACTGTCTAGTTATAATGTAAATATTGTTTTAAATTATGACTTTTAAATTTTCATTCCTAGTATGTTTTTTTCAAAATTATATATGATAAAATGTGATCCATATTCTATCCATGATAGCAATTTTTATTGTTATTTTATTGTTTTTTTAGAATATTTCCACTGCTTTTCTACTTCCAAACTCTTGTGTTTGTTATTGATAAAGGTTTTAATTTGCTTCTTTTCTCTCTTCATTCTTTTTGCCTTTAGAGTTTATCCATTCTTTCTTTCATTTCTTTGGAAATTAGTGATCATATTCCTATTACAATTTCTTTACATTGTAACAGGTCTATACAATGCTTTATTTTCTATTTTATTTTTTTTGCATATTCTTTGAATCTTAGTCCACACTATTAGGTGGAATAAAAAGAATCTTGATTCAGAATACTTTGATTATTTTCCTCCTTCTCTTCTCTGAAGTCTTTCTGTTCTTTGAAACACAACAGCAATTACATATATCTACTATGTGGTCCATCATTCTATTCTATCCCCTGTCACTCTCCTCTGTAGTACAGCTCAAGTCGTTATCATTATTTTATTATGCTATAGTGTTAACTATATCTTAACTCATTCCTAAATTAATTTTAGATGCTTCAAGCATTCTCTAAAGACATTTTTCTATATAAAATATCTGGCATCTTGTGTTTTCACAAGGTGCAAAATATGAGTGACTATCAAACATCTAGATATCTCTGTAGAATATTGGTCCATCTGTTCAATATACTCGTATGTAAATTCAAGGAGTACAGGTCAGTCAGAACAATTTTATAAAATGGTGTAGCTTGAGCCCTCATACTAGATTTGAACCTTATTACCATGTTTAATAGTAAAAGAACAGACACATAGAAGAATGTAACAGATTTATCAAATATAAATTCTTAGTTTTATGGTCAATAGATTTTGAAGAGGATGCCACTACTTTATGAAATAAAAAAATAGAATCTTAAGTGGGTGTAATGGCACTATTGCCTCTCTAGATTTAAAATGATCTTAGATTACTACTACTCAAACCTTATACAAAAATTTAAAATAAAAAAGATTATCAAACTAAATGTGAGTTGTAAAAACCTATAAAACATAAATGTACAAATTCATGACATTGGATCAGTAAAGGTTTCTAAAAATTTGACATGTAAAGCATTAGAGTCTAAAGATAATCAAGAATTAACTGGTTAATATTAACTGATAATTTTTCATAATTCTATGAAAGTAATGAAAACATATCCAACAGATAGAGGACACATATTTGTTAATGCTACAATGTTAATGCTACAATGATCCTGAGTCTTAAGTACATTCATATCTTCTAATTCTATATAAAAATTTTCCCGAAAAAGATATTTCTTAAAGAACATATGTAAATTAGTAGTTATTAGGAGGGGCATATGAAATAAGCTCCTCTTTAGTATCTAATAAAAAAGAAAAAGAAAACTCACTAGTATGACCATAATATAAAAAGATGACACAAAATATAGTAATGCATTTGTGGAGAAATTGATATACTCCACATAGCACAATGATTTGTATAATATTGCAATCATTTTAGCAAGCAAGTTTTCAAGTCTTCATAAGTTTAAAGAGAAGTGTATATTATTCAGCCATTACATTCCTATGTATGTATTAAAGAGAAGTAAAAATTTGTTTGGACAGGGAATGTAGTTCATTGACAGTGCACTTGAATAGTATGTGTGAAACCCTGGAAAAAATCCCCCAAAACAAATTTGAAAAGACACACTATAGAGGATATATGCTGGACAAATTCCTGTAACTGAATTTTATATATCTATTTTAATGTCTGTTCTAAAATTTACAGCATTTCTCTTTGAAGAAATGTAACTTTCTGAAACTTAGGCTTGGAAAACCTATGATTGTACAATTCACTTCCAAAACACTAAAATGTATACAATAAAAGGAGATAATATATTGCATGTGAATTTCATGTCAGCAAAAAAAATTGTTAAAAATACTTCACACAAATTTCTGAATACCTGAAAATATGTTTTCGGTGTTGGCTAAAAATTCTTTGTAAACTGGAGCTTTTAAAATGAAGGTGTGATTTCTGTTTATTTTGAAGGTTTTTTTGGTCCTTTTTTTGAGTTTATGCAGAGATAACTCAATCAAAAAGTGTATGTGATAACTGGAATATCTAGGAATTATGCATCACTTATAAGTAATTGATAACCTTTTCTGGAAGAAACTTTTAGCAAATGATAAAAGACCCAAATCTATGTATCTGAATTTTATGAAACCTATATGCTACTTGCTCAATCCAAATGCTTTTCTCTACTTTGCTAGGAAAAAATTATTCTCAAGACAAGAGCCAACAGCAGTGAAAAGAAGCTAAATACACAATCATGTTGATTTATTTGTGAAAATAACAAATGAAATAAAACAATTCCATTTAAGCAACTCCAATATTAGTATCTATGAAGCTGTTCCTGAATGCCAACATCTATTAAGTTTTTGGAGTTTTAATTTCTATGAACATATGAAAACTAGAACACGAAAACAAATATAGTCTTAGAGCAAACCAGCCTTGGAATAATTTTCTTAATTGTTTTGAAATTACAAAAGAATTGATACCATTCATTTCCTATGGAAATCATTTAAAAATGTTCATCACTTATTATAATTCAAATACAAAACAAGAGTGATTTTATGTAATCATTACAAATATCATTTTATTACTATCATAAAGTAGAAAAAATGACTAGTCCATATTTATTATTCTTAATTTCTAATCATTACCTAGATATCTCAATCTAAATAGTCATGTCTTTAACATAGATGTAAATATTCTATAATTTTTACTTAACATTTTCAGGGGCATGTATTCATGTTTCTAAGAAATGTTCACAGCAGTTAAAAGATGCTTTTGTGATATTAATGTGAAATTAATGTGATATATTTTGTTGTGGTTGTTTGCAAGGCCTGAGCATTGTCTCTAATCCTTTTTATGCTCAAAGCCAGCACTATACAACTTGAGGCACAGAGCTAATTCCTGTTTTCAATGGTTAATTGGAGATAAGAATCTAACAAGTACTTTTCTGTTTGGGCTACTTTCAAACACAATTCTAAGATCTAATTACACAGAATAGCTCAAATTATAGGCTTGAGTCACTGGCACTTGGTTTGATGTATTTATTTAATTTTAATTATGTTTTAATATTTTTGTTTCTCTATAATGTACATCATTCTACACAAAAATTTAGATATATGTATATATTTCTGATGACACTCTCCAAACATGTATGTCTTACTGCACAGTATCTATCTATCTATCTATCTATCTATCTATCTATCTATCTATCTATCTATCTATCTATGTTTCTGAAGACAGACTACCTATACAACTTTATTCTACTATTTTTAACCTTTTTTAATTTCAAAGATATGCAGTCTATTTTTCCTAAAGTTTCCTAGAATAAAATAACTAATATTTAAATAGAATGTAGAGTTTATTATATTCAAGAGAATTTTCGATATACCCATGATATTGCAGTAGCATTTACAGTATATTACTTGAAATAATTGTGTTCAAACTCTTAAATATTTGTGTGTAGTGGTGGGGAGAGAGAAAGTTAATTCATACTGGTTAGGAATTTGCAATACTTCAAAAATCTATTCTACAATTTGTTATAAGCATATAGTAAAGCTACCTGTTATGGTTTAGTTTTTTTATTTCTTTATTTGTTCTATATTTTAACATGGATGCATGCACACTGGTAACATTAAAATTATTAATCAACAGACAAATAATTGCAAAATCATAGATACATATCAGAGTTTCAATAGTTAGAACTTATGATATTAGTAATAATTTTGGTGAAGATAATGATGACCACAGTGTACACTGATAGTTACAATGTTGTGGTTGAAAAGGAAAAAAAACTTTAGACATTTTTGAAGCTAGATTTCGGGCTGGGAAGGTGGCTCAGTGGTAGAGCGCTTGCCTTGCATGCCTGAGGCCCTGGGTTCAATTCCTCAGGACCACATAAGCAAAAAAAGAAAAAAGCCGGAAGTAGCGCTCTGGCCCAAGTGGTATAGCGCTAGCCTTGAGCTGAAGAGCAGAGGGACAGCGCCCAGGCCCAGAGTTCAGGCCCCACAACCGGACCCCCCCCAAAAATAATCTCATAGCATTGAAGCTATATTTCCCACATTGAATACATGGCAATAAACAGCATTGGATTAAATACAGTAAGAATAACAAGAGGAGAGTTTCAATATCAAGAAATAGAACCACATTAAACAGGTAGACAGTAAAAACCCTAATTTTATTCCTGCAGTCTCTCTAATGTATACTCACTTTTCTTGGTGGAATTATTTTCTTATAAATAAAATCGTTAATTTCCACATTTTGATGGACTAAGATGTAGTTTTCAACTTAGTGTGATTAGTTCAAATAACATTCTCATATAGATACTATTCAAAAACCCGGTTTTCCTATGATATATTAAGAGTATTTTCTTCAATACAGCTGTAATCACATGACACAATTTACATAATACCACTTACAAATCTGTAGTTACCTTAAAAAGACATAGACCTTAGAGCCAGGAGGTGAAATTTATTTTTATTTCTGCAGGAAACAATTTGTGACTTTATACCAAGAAACTGAATTTGACTCTTTCCTTATTTGTAAGGTAAGGTGGAAAATGTAAGGACTCTGGAGTTCAAGCCCCATGACCAAGAAAAGTAAAAAGGGAAAAAAAAGGTGGTAAAGCAACATTTTAAAGCTAATGTGCACAAAATTGTCTAGAAATAAAATTATAAAAGCCCCTGGACTGGCAAAAAAAAAGATTAAAATGAAATTGCCTTCAAACCTTTATTTAGACAATCGATACTGAGGGCAGGCTACTGGAGCTCACATCACTAACTAGAATTTGAGAAGATCAGAGATCAGAACAAGTGTGCAAGGAACGCAATAATATTCTCATATAATCCTAAGCCTGGCATACTGCAATGAATTTGTGATCGAGTTACTTGGCAGACAGAGGTGAGGAACTTAGCCTCTGTTCAGCCCTCAGCAAAATTGATAACCTATGAGTAAATAACTAAATTGAAAAAAGATTGTTCCAATGGTAGAATACTTGTTCAGCCAACAAAGTATCTAAATTCATACTCACTTCCTAAAAGAGGAAAAAAAAGAAAGAAAGAAAGAAGAAAGAAAGAGAAAGAAAAGAGTAGAGAAGGAGGAGGAGAGAAGGGAAGGAAGGAAGCAAGCAAGGAAGGAAGGTAGGAAGGAAAGAAGGAAGGAAGGAAGGAAAGAAGGAAGGAAGGAAGGAAAGAAGGAAGGAAGGAAGGAAGGAAGGAAGGAAGGAAAATCAAATCAAATAAAATAAAGAAACGGTGGAAGAAAGAATGGGAGGGAGAAAGGGAGATATAAATAAAAACCTCAGCATGTGTTCGATGTTAATAATGACCCTAAATTATTTTAGCTATAAATGCCATCATTTAATTCCCTGGGAAGAGACATTTTGTATCAAGCCCTATTGTATGGACTTGGAATCCCCGAAAGGCCACCAGAGACCATGACCAATGCCAACAGCAAAAGAGTCATATATTTGCAAGCTCAAGCTTGGTCCTTTGCACATCGGGTAACCGGTGACGCTAAGAGTTCCTGAGCACAAAATCAGCACAGCTTTTATAGTATTGAACAAACAAGTTTAGGGAACTTCCACACAATCGGTTACATGATTGGTTTGAGTCCACCCTAACCACATTGCCCTTTTTCTGAACTATTGGTATGTTCTGTTCCTGGAACCCTTGGGCAACTATTCGCTTTCTTAAGGTTGGGCAGAGTTGGTGGCAACCTGTGTTTTTATTCTGTCTCTTGGGGTTACTCTGAGGGCAGCCTAGCACAAGATGGTGGGGGTAATCTCAAATTGGAGTTATTGTGGCTCTTCATTCTCTCCTCTTCTAGAGCAATAGTGACCAATCATGGTCCCTTAATTGGCACAGTCTTCTATATTTACAGTTTGGTATTGGGAACTCAGAACTAATAGATGGACCGTTCTGATCTACAAGGTCTACAATGTCCAATTGTGCATAACAAAAATTAACAGTACCAAAGGTCTTTACATTTTCTTCCAGCAATCCTGACTCTGTATACCACAGCTAACTTACCTTTATACCAGCTGTATTCGTAAGCTCCAATTTTAAGACATACTCATACCATTTACTACATACTTAAACTTTCTGAGGTTTGTCTTCTTTACAAACATTTTAAGACAATCCTTACTTTATTAATCCTTTCTTACCTAGCGGATACCAATTTTTCCCCAATTCCTTTCTAAGGCTTTCTTTATTAGACTCCTATTCTTTACAATTCCTTGAGCTCCTTTGTGGCTAGAGTTTAAAACCGCACATTTTTCCTTGGATTTGTTGAACCAAGTTATCTCAACAAGCCTCAACGCACCAGTGGGATGAAAAGCTTGCGAGATTTTAAGGCTAAGATTAGGGGTGGGTCTCATTCCTCCTCTTAGCTCCATTGATTAAAAAAAATTCTCTCCTTTATCTTTAAAACACACTCAGGAGGAAGCAGATAATTACCATACCAGAGCCAAAGTAGGCTGTGTCCCTGAAATGCGTAAGGCAAAGCAGTGATATCCTTGCCCCAAATAACCACTGTGGGAGTAGAGAGGTTACTGGATATCACCAAAAGAATGTCCCACAAGTTCTTAGTTTTAGCAGCTTTCAACCAAGAAGCATTCTCAGGTGATGGAATTAGGCAGGAGTTCAGTCTACTTTTACCAGGGTGGAGATGGTCTGGGTGATGATGTAGATTTCCTGCAGGTAACTGTCAAGCTGTCGTAGAACTTTACTCATTAGGGTGTGCAGCTGCAGCAGCAGCAGGGACTCTCTATGGCTTCAAGGGACTGTCAAACCTGGTTCTGGGCTGCAAATTCCTACAAAGACTGGTTAAGGATTCATTGCATAGGCTTGGCAGGCTATGACCCAACAAGTTTTTTAAGACTATTTACACAGTAGCCCAGGACAATTAACCAAGATGACAACTTTTTAAACTAGATTGTACTTTTAATAAGATTAGAATTTTCTCGGCAGATATAGAGGGCTCAGGCCTGTACTATTATTTCCCATGCCTTTTCCTTCTCTCTATTCTGTCTATTTTGTCACATTTTTAAAAGATACTCTGGTCCCTTGTTCTTAAATGGGGATGATGGACGAAGATTCATCTTCTGTCACTTCTTCAAGCTGACTAAGGGGTGTTGATTCTACCTAACCAGGAACCTATAATCTTAGCCTATTTTACAAAGAGGTTACAAGGGTTAGATGTCATTAAGAACAACATTTTAAATTTTGACAAATGCACAGACCTTTTTTCTGGCTATAGTAGTGCTGCTTATTTAGCCTTCTGCTTTGCAAAAGGATCTTTAAGGATGGCTTAGGAATGTGATCTCTTGTAATCCTAACAATGTCTGAGTTACCTATGCAGGCCTTAGACAGATATCAATAGAAAAAACTCTCAGGTATACAAACTTTTCCTGAGCATATGAATTTCATGTAGCTGGTGTCATCTCAAAAGTTACTGCCAATTAGAGCTTTTGTCACATACAGGGGTTGGGATCTAAACTATCCTCCACATTTTAAAAACTTAGCCTTTTAGTACTATCACAGATGACTGACAAGTTCCTGTCCCTTACAAGGTAGATAGTCATAGACATTAGGCATGCTTACAAACTATCTTTCCAAGACCTCCTGGCTCTGACCAATTTTTGAAGGGCCACACACAAAAGACTCTAGGATCTGACATTATATCTGCCATCCAAGCATTTGCTTACGGTATCAGGATGCTCCTCCATTGCTTTCATCCAAGGAGTGTCTTCTCCACACTGGGAAAATTGCCTCATTGGCATTTCCCTTAGTTGGTTGCTGGACTTGAACTCGGGGCCTGACTGCTGTCCCTCAGCTCTACAACTCAAGGCTAACACTCTGTCACATTGAATCCTAAAGCAAGTCTGCTTGCTCTTTCAGCCTTCTGGTGGCTGAGTAGAGGTGACAGTCTCACACGGACCTTTTTCTGCCCGGGCTGGATTCAAACCAGTTACAGATCAATGAGTCTCATAAAAGGCCACTTTACTCTAATTAAAAGCAACAAGGTGGTCAACATAGAAGTAGTTTTAAGCATATTCTTACCTGAAATATTTTAAGAGCCAAAGTTACATCTGACAAACTAACAAGAATCCTCAGTCCTTTTTGTGGGCCTGATGAGAACTGTTACAAAAAAAAAAAAGCATGAGAGCAAACTGAAGTAGAAATTATGCAATTATTTTGGTAATCCTAATTTTTCCTTTTTGCACTTTGAGGCAAATGTTTAGAACAATTATACTTTTAAACTTTATATACAGAAACCCATTCCTAATTTATAAGCCTCCTATTAATCTCTGTTTTAATATTCTATACTTTAGTTTTTAGTTGCATTTTGAAAAATCTCTTGAACTTTCAAGGCTAAGTGTGTCACTAATTTCCTCTTGGCTACTTGTTTTAAAACAGATAAACATGAAATCTTTTAAACTGAAATAACAATTTCTTAATTCAAAAATTACAATCACCATCAATGTACAAGAAGCTAAACTTAACAGCTTTATACCTTAAAAAACATACACAATGGCAGAATATCATTGAGAGCAAATCACAATATACAAATAAAATTTTAACCCTCTTTTTAAGGCCTTCTTAATTTTAATTTTAACACAGCCAAGGGGCAGTTTTAGCAATGCTAATCAGATGTTTACATCACTCATTTTTACCATTATGTTTCCAGTGTGTATGTGAAGGGAAAAGGCGCAGAATAAAGATGGGCCACTTGGCCCTTCCTGTGGAATGGGGACACACACAATCCGACTCTTTAGGCTTAGATGAACTGCTATTGAGCCACTTTGCCCTCTTTCATCATGGGTAGACTCCTCCCATGGCCTGTTCTGACATGCAGGACCAGCTGAACTTCACTTCTGCCTGTTCACTGTTCACTCCTAAAGATAGGTTTTTTGTTAGCTTCTAAGTTTCTCCTTTTTGTTAAGCCAGATATCTTAATTACAGTATAAACAGCCTTATGTATTCTATAATACCATATTGTCTAATTTTCAAGTTCAAGTATCCTTATAAAGCTATTTAAAACCATGTGAAAATGCTTTAAAAATGTTTTGGTAATGTCTAAAATTCATAACCCTTTGAATTTTAAACTTAATCTCACCCAATTGTTACATCATGCTGTTAATTTCTATCATGAATATGTTCACAAGCACATACAAAACACACTCAGATCTTTAAGCACACAAAAATCAAAATCAGTTGTACAAATATTTTTTAAAGTTTTCAAACAAAAATTTAAGACAATATTTCTTTTAAACTAAGCAATTTTATAGAGATTCATTTTCTCAGGGCTTGATTGTTTAGCAAGTTATTGCACCAATTGATCTCTTGACTCACTTCTGTTGGAGGAAGGCTTGGGGGAGGGGGAGGCTCACCTGAAACTAAACTGTCCTGATTTATATCCAATTTTATTTTTATTTATTTTTTTCTTCTTAACGTGTTTTTTTTTTAATTGTGAAAGTACTGTACAGAGGGGTTAAAATTACATGAGCAAGATAATGAGTACATTTCATATTAAGCATTGTAGCCTCCTCCTTGATTCCCCTTCCCATCCCTTCCCATCCTCTCCCCGCCGCCCAACCCAATCTTCCTCCCACTCTCCCTCTCACCACCTAAGTTGTAAAGTTCGTTTTTGACATAACGACTTGTATATCTCATTGTTGAAATAGGTCCAACTGTATCCCTATTTAAACGAATTGTTTTTTCCCTTCCCCTCCACAAATTATGCCGACATCAAATACAGTGAAAGCAGGGGTTATACCGTGGAGGAGGGACATACAAAGCACCAAAGAAATAATCTTATAAATGTGTTAGAAACAATCACATGAAAGAAAAATACATTTGAATATGTATTCAAATTATCTGAATTTTTCTGCTTGACACAGACATATAGTAGTTAGTGCAAATAAGGGAAACCATGGGACCTATGTGCCTTTGGGCCTGGCTGAAAATTCACTTAACAAAATTTTTTCCAAGTCTTTCCTTTTCCTAACAAATGCGGCAATGTCATTCTTTCTGATGGAGGCTTAGAAATCCATTGTGTGTATATACCACATTTTCTTGATCCATTCTTCTACTGAGAGGCATCTGGGTTGGTTCCATATCTTAGCTATGGTAAATAATGCTGCAGTAAACGTAGTTATGCTGGTAGCTTTAGTGTGGTCTTATTTGTGAACATTTGGGTAAATGCCCAAAAGTGGGATTGCTGGGTCATAGGGGAGCTCAAGCTGATTGAAAACTTTGGCAAAATAGCAGGGTATAAAATTAACCCTCAAAAATCAATGGCTTTTCTGTATTCCAATGAGAAAAGTGTAGCTGAAATTAGCAAAGCAACTCCATTGGGGATAGCTCCACAAAAAATAAAATACTTAGGAATTAACTAAACCAAAGAAGTGAAGGACCTCTATGATGACAACTTTAAAAACCTGAAAAAGGAATTCAAAACAGAACTAAGAAAGTGGTAAAAAGTCCCAAGTTCCTGGATTGGACAGATCAACATCGTGAAAATGGCAATACTTCCCAAGGCTATCTACAAATACAATGCAATATCAAAATTCCAACCTCAGTCTTCAAGGAAAAAGAAGAAGCAATCAAGAAATTCATATGGAACAATAAAAGAGCCCGAATAGCTAAATCAATTCTCAACAGAAAGAACAGTGCTGGAGGAATATCAATACCAAGTTCCAAACTCTACTACAAACCCATAGTAATTAACACAGCTTGGTACTGTCACAAGAACAGACCTCAGGAACAATCGATTTGAACCAAAAACCCAGAAATGAACCCACAGACCTATAGCCATCTAATCTTCGATAAGGGAGCTAAAAAAATAGAATAAAAGAAAGACAGCCTTTTCAGTAAATGGTGCTGCCAAAATTGGTTAACTATTTGTAGAAAACTAAAGCTACATCCTTATATATCACCCTGCACCAGAATCAACTCCAAATCGATCAAAGACCTCAGAGTAAAAGCAGACACTCTGAAATCATTACAGGATTGAGTAGGAGAAACCCTAGTTCTCCTTGACACAGGCCAAAATTTCTTAATAGGGATACAGAAACAAAAAATCAAAGAAAGTTTGGACAAATGGGATTGCATGAAATTGCAGAACTTCTTTATGGCAAAGGACATAGCTAGCAAGATCAATAGAAAGCCCACGGATTGGGAGAAGATCTTCAGTAGCCTTACAACAGACAAGGGTCTCATATCTAAAATATACCTGGAACTCAAAAAATTAAATCCCCCAACAACAAATCTTCAAAGAAACAACTGCCCAATAAATAATTGTGCTAAAGACTTAAAGAGAAACTTCTCTGAAGAGGAAAGAAGGATGGCCAAAAGACATGGAGAAATGCTCAACCTCCTTAGCCATAAAAGAAATGCAAATCAAAACAACATTGAGATACCACCTCATCCCCGTAAGAATGGCTATAATCAAGAACTCTAATAAAAACAGATGCTGGAGGGGATGTGGACAGAAGGGAACCTTACTGCATTGTTGGTGGGTGTGTAAATTGTTCATCCACTTTTATCCAATTTTAGACAAGAGCACTTTCCCTTGTCGGGACTAGCTTAAAAGTCAAAACAGGCACACATCATTCTATGTGACTGAACTCAGCTGGAGGCTGGAACTTTTATTTCCCCAGAGATTTTCAAATAAATAACAAAAACACTAAAACCAAAAACCCACATTTAAAACTAGTACAAATTCTAAAACAGAACCAGAGAAGACAATAACCAAAGGCTGAGTTTATCCCTATCAGAACTCTGTGCCGTTCTCACTCAGCAAAATGAATGCAGAGTCTGCTGAGTGAGCCTACCACTCTCAACCAGAACTTCCCTATCTCCGGACACATACAACAGAGAACATTCAGGTCTCAGTGAATGGGGTGACATCTCATCAACATTTGTAAACCCAGGGGCCTTCCAAGGTTGAAGAGAAGTCCAAGTCATTTTGGGGCTAGGGAAATCAGTTCCTAGAGGCCATTCCCTCAGACTGGCAGTTTCTCCCCCATACTCCCACCTCCCTGGGCCAAGGCCTAAGGCTAAGATAAACCCCAAATGACAAACAGAACACTCAACACAAAGACACAACTTACAAAGGCACACTGCAGCTTTGTAAATTGCCAACCAAAAAGTGCCAGTCTACAGACTTAGAGTTTCCCAAAAATATCCATCTTAAACAGCAATCTACCCAGAGGGGTCTGAGGACGTCTACTCACAGACCCCATTGGCAGTCTTATAGAGTGTCTACCAAGACACCTTCCCAACCAGAGTATAGACCCCTCAGGAAACCAGAATTACAGATACAGAACCTGCTAGCAACCAAATATACAGAACAGCAATGCCTTGACTTAAGAGCTGGGTTTTTTGGATTCTGTGGTGGGGCGTCTAGAGGGTCTATGAGTCAGGTTCCAGATGAGCACCCAGAAATGTTGTATGGACTTGGGACCCCAAAGACCACAGGAGACCATGACCATTGCGAACAGCAAAAGAGTCTTTTATTTGTAAGCTTAAGCTTGGTCCTCCGCACACCGGGTAACCGGTGATTCTAAGAGTCCCCGAGCACAAAAATTAGCACAGCTTTTATAGTATTAAACAAACAAGTTTAAGGAACTTCCACACAAATAGTTACCTGATTATTTTGAGTCCAAAATAACTGCTCTGCCCTTTTTCTGAACTATTAGTATGTTCTGTTCCTGGAACACTTGGGCAACTGCTCTGCTTTCTTAATGGTGGGCAGGGCTGGTGGCAGCCTGTGTTTTTTTCTTTCTCTTGGGATTACTCTGAGGGCAGCCTAGCAAAAGATAGTGGAGATAATCTCAAATTGGAGTTACTTTAGCTCTTCAGCCTGAATAAACCCTACCATAGCACATACAAATCTCAGTAAAACACAGGTCTGGTTTACACTGTTGGACCAATAGGAGGGTATGTCTAGTGCTGTTGCAGGTGTGTCTTAAGGTGTGTGGAGTTTTTCATCCTGATGATCTTGAAATGATGAAATAGACTAACTACAGAATTACCTGGGCAGATACCTGTTGAGACCTATATTAAGTCACAGCTTAACAAAGAGCAATATTTACAATGAAATATATTGAACAACAAGACACCACAACCAAAATTATTTTTTCCTGAATCAGTGTATTTTTTACACTATATATCACATGTACAAGTTCTTCATTCCCTTCTGTCTCATTAGGTTATCTTTCTTTGTTTTGTTTTTGTTTTCAGAACCCTGGTATAACAGGCCATTTCTTATATTTTTGTCTTCTAGTCTTCAGAAAGTCTGCAGTTAAATAGGCTTATGATCTTTTTGTTCGAAAATATAAAGCATATTGGGTGGGGTGTTCATCATAATTTTGTTATGATCTCAAATACGTTTTTATTTCTTGCATTTCTCCTGTATAATCTCACTTCAAACTTTTCCAAAGGGCACTTTAGTGGAAGGAGGAAATTCAAAGTGGATTCTGGTAGAGAATTTCTGTTACTAAAATCTCTGGTACATAGTAAGGTAAACAACTCCCAAATTTTTCATTAGAGAGATGAGTTGAAACTCATCTTTTTACACACTAATACACTTTTCTCAACGAAACCAGAGGATTTAAAATAACTAATATTTTTTGAAGTTAATGGGCACAAATGTACACGAATTTTCTAGAAATAAAATGATGATCACTCATGAAACCTTACTTATACTTCAAAAAATGCTTTCCAATAAGAGGAATCACCTTCACACATTTTCACACAATATGTATCTTCCGGGTAACAGAACCCCAAACTAGACTAAGGCAACTAAGAGCTATCTAATTGTTGTTGCCCTTTTGCAATACTGCTTTCCTATCATATTTATTATTATGAATTCTATGGCCAGTATAAAATCACATTTGTAATAAAATTTACTAGATGGGACTTTCATGGATGAAGGTGGTGTGGGGTTTCTGGTGGAGCCCAGGCAGGTGGACTGGTTTTCAATGGAGGAAGGATTAGTCACTGAGGAGGAGGCTGTTTGGGGCAGAGCATTGAGAAGAAAGAACAAGGCTACAAAGGGGAGGTTAGTTAGAGGAGGGGTGCAGGTAGAGCACTGTGAGCCCTTGTGGGATATGTAGGGTGAGGTTTCCCATAAGGCAGGGCAGGAAATGGAGGCAAGAGGCTGACAGAAGGTGTGGAATCTGGTGCAAGAATGCGGATATATGAGGGTGAGGCTTTTCAGGGTCTAGCTTTGAGAGGGCAGGGTAACACTAGGAAGACGTGGGCTAGTAAGGGGTGGGGTTTCTGGTGGAGAATGGCAGGCCTTTGGGAAATGTATTAGGGTGGAGGTGGGGTTTCTGGAAGAACAGAATGTAGTCGCAATGTATGGAGATGTTTTTCAGAACCAGGGCTTTGTGAGAGCAGTGATAGGATCCAGTGCACTAGACTAGTTAGGATGCGAATCCTGGTGTAGCCAGTCACCACTTCCAAAAGAGGAGTAAGGTTGGGTGGGGATTTTAGTCTTGCAAGGCAGGACATGGACTTTGGACAGGGTTTCAGGTACGGCAAAGCAATCTTCCAAAAGGGACTATGGAGGGACAGGGATTTACAGTTGAGCCTGGTGAATCTTCCAGAAGGAAGCCAACTGGTGCAGTGGTTTCCAGTGGAACAATGTGGGTGTTGAGAGATCGGACAATGTGGTGGGGGTTTTCTAGGCTTCCAGAAGGAGGCCAAATAGAGCAGTGGTTTCCAGTGGAGCAATGTGGGTGTCCAGAATTGGCATAGTGTGCTGGGGGTTCTCTAGTGGGGTTTTTCAGGAGCAGGGCAGGGTTTGGAGCCATGGGGCTAGTTGGAGGAGGGGCTTTGAGAAGGAGTGGAAGGGCTGCAAAGGTGTAGGATAATTACGGGAGGGGTATCTGGTGTAATAGGGTGTGATCTGAGGGAGGAACCAATAGGGAGTGGGTGTATCTGTGGAGCAAGGCAGGGCATTGAGAGAGTAGATGTGGGAGGTAGAGAAGCTTGTGTTGGAGCAGGGCTGGTTTTCCAGGCAGAAGATGGGCTGTGCAAGAAGCTTCTGGCCAAGTAAGGCAGGGCTTCAAGCGCAGTTATAGGGACGTGAAGGGTTTTTGGTATAGCAGTATAGGTTTTGTGGGAAGAGGTAGGTTCAGGGCTGTGTTTGAGTGGTTAGGCCACTTAGAAGTAGGCTAGTTATGGGCGGGGTTTTTGATGAAACCAGGAGGGGCTTGAGGGAGAAGGCTGGTTGGGGTTGGGGTATGAAAGCGATGGGAGGAGTTTGGAGGTACTAGAATATGGGAGCAATGGGACTATGAGGGACTAGAGTAGTTAGGGGTGAGGTATATGGGGGATGAGTTGGGGATTGGAGGGAGGACCCTGATGTAGGCAGGGTTCTTGGTGCAGTAAGGCGGGACATGGAAGGAGATATGGATGTGGCCTTGTTTCTGGTGGTGCAGAGCAGGGATTCCAGGAAAGGGTGGAGTGGAAGAGGAATTTCCCTATAGCAGAGGAGGGCTCTCAGGAAGGAGTCTGGTTGCAGTCAGGCCTTTGAAAGTTTATAGCAGGTCTACCAGGGTGTACGTTAGTTAAGGTTAGGCTTTTTAAGGAGGAAGCTGCCTGGAAGTGGATTTCCAGTGGATCCAGTCAAGTTTTATGGGAAGGGGGAATAGGAAAGGGATAATACTTAGTGAAGAGTGGGGCTACAAAAAATAAACAGTTACCACTAATAAATACCATATAAGAGCACCATTTTCTGTCAGTGTAGACTTATATAACTTTTATGCATGAGAGAGATGCTGGAGAAAGTAACCAAGTAATAATTCCTTTCTAGTGAAATTTTTCTTTATTCCATTTGAGTGAAAATAAAACCACAGGTCAAATCAAGCTCAGAGACACACAGTAGACTAAGACAAATGAAGGACTAGAATTGATTTCCAAGCACCAACATTAAGGACCACAAGTAAAAGTTTAAAAGGTCTCACTTGGTCATAATTGACAATATTGTCTTAAAATTGTGAATGAATAGAACTTTTATTTTGACCACTTCACAAATCCTAAAACTAAGTAAATAGTAATGTTTTAATTTTATACAGTATTGGAAAGTATACTAAAATAATTAGGAAAATATAAAATTGTACACAAAATGTTCGTTCTCCAGTATCAATTCTAATCTAAAAGAATTTAAAACCAGAAAATTGTGATATAGTGAGTTTGCAGCATGGTTTCTTTTCAGTCATCAAAATGGTGACTTAAGCAATGTGTCTTTATCACTGGATGCATCGATGTTAAAAACATATCTAAGAATGTGAAACACAATTATACTGACCCTGAAAAAACTCAGAAGGATCTATCAAATGATGTTGGAATAAAAGTAATGACTTATTACAGTAGGAAATGCTCTTCACTAGATAGGCCTATAAATACTTTCCAGAAGAAAAGGCTACATTAAAAAATAAACAGTGAAAAGAAGCAGGCAGGCAGAACATGAAGTAAATATTATGCAATGAACAACATCTATTGAAGGTTGATTGCAATCTTATTTTACCTAAATTAGTTACTAACCTATGTTCTTCTCTAATGCCAAATAACAAAGTCATGAAAATGCAGTAATCATTTTCAAGACATTAGACTTTACAGAAAGAATTCAATGAATGTATTGCTAGAAAGTAAAGATAGATGTCTGAGCAAAAGAGTGAAAAAAATATCCCCAATCTCTGGCCCTCCGCTGTGAGAAGGGTACAAGATGAAGCACAAGGAGAATGGACAGAAGTACAGTTGTCCATAACAGTAGTTCCCAAGATGCAAAGATGAATGTAACAGAGAGAAAATCAGCAAGATCATGACAGGACTTAGCATGAGAGAGTAGAGACAAGAACAGTGAAAATGCAAGGAGAATTACATAGGATGCCCTTGCATATTTGGCAGAAGAGTGCATGGCATTGAGGTCTAAACTATGTGAAGGTATTATAGGAAACTATCCTGTACTCATATGGCGCCACAAGAAGTGAAGAACTTATGATTCAGAAGACATTGAATAATCATAAAGATCTTGCTTCAGTAGTGCAGTTAAACCTTGATAAATTCTGTTTTGAAACACCTAACAAACTATAAAACTAAGACAAGAAGATTCAAATTGTATATAAGTGACTTGACTGTTTGCAAAAAATAGAGTTCAAAAAATCAAATCACATAATGTGGATGCAAAAGCATAACATTATTAAGGTAATCTTTAAACAATATACATTTTATGGGAATAGTCCTGATTATAAATGATTTGTTTTCCTTACAGAATTTGGATGTACAAAATCAACAAAAAAACAAAAACAAAACAAAGCAAAAGACAATAGAGGATACCAGTGCTTCATCCCTATTCCTAGATAGTCACAAGTCTGAGATTGGAAGTTCATGGTTCACAGATGGCTGGAGTAGCAATCTATGAGACATTTATGTTCAATTATTCGATCAAAGCAGAGTGAAACCTTGGTTCAAGTAGTACAGACTGAGTCAGCCATGAGCGAAAAAACCAAGCAAGAGTTTGAGTCTCCGAGTCAAGTTTAATTACTGTGTGTGCATGCATGCACACTCGCACATGCACACACACACACACACACACACACACACACACACACACACACACACACACACAAATGGAATGAGAGAGAAGAAAAGGAATATTAAGAGTTTAAGGACTATCCTAAGCATATATTAATTAATAAAATGAGGGAAATCATGGAACCTATGTTTCTTGGAGTCTGGCTTCCTTCACATAATATGATTGTTTTCCAAGTTTTTCCATTTTTATGAAAGGGGCTTTGTCATTCTTTCTGATAGAAGCATAACATTCCATTGTGTACATATACCACATTTACTTGATCTATTCATCTATGGAGGGGCATTTTGATTGGTTCTAAAAATGGTGCCAGAAACGTAGTTGTAGATTTAGTGTATTTTATCTTGAGATCATTTCGACAAATGCCCAGGAGTGGGATTGCTGGTTCCAGAGCTGTGTACATTTGACCTTACCAAAAGATGCTAATTGAAATGAACTCCAAGACATGGAAAAGTCTTTTTTTTTCAGATGTGAACTTTGATGTCGATAAAGTAGAGCATCTAGATATTATTTTATTTCATTTCTCTTATTTGTCTTTTGCCATTGGTTTATCTCTGGCAATCTCTGTCTTGATTCTGGTACCTTCAACTTTGTATATACATTTATCTGATTTGGAGAAAGAAAGGGAAAAATTATAGTGATGAAAGAAGTACAAAGAGTGACCCATTGCAACAATGATATTCAAAAGACACAATGTAGGAAGTGAACTTTACAACTTTGGGGTGGGGGGAGGTGTGGAGGAATGGGGATAGGAGAACAACAATGGAGTGGGTAACAATTTTCAGTAAGGAATGTACCTTACTCACGTAACTGCAACCACTCTGTACAGTATTTTTGAAATAAAATAAAATTTCAAAATTGAACCTATCCTAGAAAAAATATAGTTTTCAAAATAATACATCTGTCACAGTACTTGTGAGGGATTCTGAAGTCAAGCTGTTAGACTTGGAAAAGGATAGATTGGGAAGCCATCGCAAACAACAAAAGGCTGAGAGCTGTGCTGGAAAGGTCAGACAGTCAAGGGAAGACAGGAGTACGAGTTATTATCTCAAGAGTATTTAAGTTCGAGCTGTTGGACACTAAAAGATTAAGATTTGGAAACAAGATAGATGTCTGTGTTATGGTTCTAATGACTATTGCTCCCTTCTGCTCCCTAACAATAAGGGATTCCATTATCACTATGTATACAAACAATACCTCATATTAATAGTTGTAACCACAAGCTAGATTGATGCCTTAGTTTGTGGACATACCTTTAGAGAATGACCACCCCACCTGCAAGTCGATGCCTTTTTTCTTGAAATTCTTCAGCCACTGGTTGTCTCATTTCTCATTGCCTATTTGGGTGGGATTTGAGATTCCTTCCTCTCCTTACCCAGCCATGAGGCCCCACGGGCCAAACTCCGCACCTCAAGACACTCCCCAGAACCCAGCTGCCTTTGGGGCTGCTGCTTCCTGAGCCATTGGCCTATGCCTCCTTCCTCCCTTCACCAGTCTCTGCCAGGGCCTCCCGTACTCTCCCTACTAACCCCATCCCAAACTCCAGCTCAACCTCCCCCGCGGCCTCTGCTCCTCTCCACCCAGCTCCAAGTGCCAACCCCAGCAGGGCCACTGCCTGGCCCAGCAGAATCAAAGGTTCCACAATGTGCAGCCGGCTTAGAAATCGAGGCAGCATAGGTTTCTGATCAGGGTCTTTCACTTCACTTACACAAGTATTAGTTGTATTAATTTGATATTTAATTTTCGATTTTGTAACTTCTTATTAAGCCTTTGAAGAATAGCTGGTAGAAATATAGTCCCAAAGTTCAAATTGTCTCTTGTTTAATTCAAGATTCAGAGATGTTTAAGTAGTTATAACCATCATGAACTCTCATTTCCATAGCAGAGTCTATTCAGAAAATAATTGCTTATGCATCTGTTATCAATTATTTACCAGACTTGAAAGTTTTAAAGTTTCAAATATTACAGGAAAATCTTTGATTCATGTTGAATGGATGTAAGTAGGTTGAGCTGTTGCATACATTCTTGTGTGTGTGTGTGTGTGTGTGTGTGTGTGTGTGTGTGTACGTGTATGTGTATCATTGAAATCAAGGATAAGGATGTTGAGCCCTGGTCTGAACTTGTCTCCTTTTTCTGAGATATAATTACGGTGTTTTTTGTTGGTTTTATGATCTGATTGCTTGCCTTTGCCTGATGGGCGCACTCCAGCTCAAATTTTCAATTAAAACTTCGTACTTTTTATTGAGCATATGGGGCTCTGATATTGCTTTTGTCTTTAGTCTGCCATCTAGGATCGTTTTTTCCTCTTGAAAAATTAACATTCAATATAAATTTTACCTCCTGACTGATTTTCCCTTTAATTTGCGATTTGAAATTAGTATTATAAGACCTTTGATATCTGTATTCATGAAGAAAAATCATTTTGAATTCTCTGTTTAATGTAATAACACCTTAATAACACCTGGACAGATTTGTTTGCACCAAGATCTTAAAATTTATTTAGTAGTTTTAGTTTAAAATACCTCTTTCATGTTTATAGCGTGGGGAGACAAACAATTCCTAGTAACAATGATAGCTGTTTTATTTATTAAAATATCTGATAATTCATAATTTTGAATATGTCTAGTTTCAAATGAATGCATTTGTTCAATATGTTTGCTTGATAGACCCATGCACAAAAATATTAGTTGTAGGGGCTGAGGAGGTGGGTCAGTGGTACACAGCTTATCTTGAATACACAAGACCCTAGGATTGATTCCACAGCACCACCTAAGCAGAAAAAGCAAGATGTGGTACTTTGGCTCAAGTGGTAGAGCACTAGTCTTGAGCTGAAATGCTGAAGGACAGTGTCCAGGCCCAGAGTTCACCAACAACCTCAAATTAAATAAATAAATGAAACTCATACTCAAGTACATTAATTTCAAAGGTTGATTACCATTTTGGGTAGGGGCAGGGTGCCAAGATACATCACCTGACAACTACTAAAAACAGAAAGTAAAACATTAGCTCTGCCAACAACATGTAGAATTGCTACTCAAAGAGAAACTGGTACTAAGAACCAAATACTTTTTATAACATTTCTTAAGAGATTATGGCTTTATATTAATTATCTAATAACTTGATCTTCAAAAACTCTATTGGTGGGCCTGAGTCTTAAGGGAACCTACAAAAACTGGAGGAGAAAATCATCAACCTGTATTTTTAAAATTGTTATTGTTAAGGAAGTGTACATACAGATAAACATATTGTAAGTCAGGTAATGAGTTCATTTCTTGTTTGAAAATCCCATCCCTCCTGTCCCAGTCCACAGTGGTATAGCTCATTGTGAATACAGTATCTACAGAGTACAAGTGCTGCCTTGGTTTCCCTGTTCTCCTTGAATATCTCTGACTCCCTCAATGTCCATAAATGGATAAACTAGAACAGAAAAATCCCTCTTGTTTCCAATTCCTGGAATACATTTCAATATAAACATCAGTAGTTTTATGAGAGTGTCAGGCTCTGTACTCACATCCCAAACATGTATACTTCCTGCATCCAGTCATAACTCCCACCCGATTCTAAGGTCCACAAAGTAATTTTTTTTTTACTTTCCACACAGGAAGAAGCCGAGATTCAGAAAGATTAAATAACTTACTGGAAATACAGGGCTGGGCATAGTAGCTCATTCTTATACCTTACTTACTCCAGAGAGTAAGATCTGAAGATCATAGTTTGAAACCAACCCAGGTTAACATAGTCATTACATGTTTATCTCCAGTTAAACAGAAGAAAGCGAGAATTGTGTGTTTCAAGTGGTAGAGCTACAACGCCACCAGACTTGAATGGGAAACATAAAAGATAGTGTCAATATCAGACACCACACACACACACACACACACACACACACACACACACACACACACACACACACACACACACACACACACACACCACAATCACACCCCTTAAGGCAAATGTTAGTACTGAAATCCAAATAGTTTTTTTTGAGGTTTGACCTGATAGTTTCTACTGATGAGCCACAACTTAGAACTTTGTTCTAATTATACCCCTGTCTGTATTAAGAAAAACATTCTCCTAGTTAAGTCTTCCTCCTTTTCCAGCAATGATAAGTTTTCTCTTCTTGGTCTAGTTTCTTCTTTTCTGTCTTGCATTGTCTGTAAGTTCATTGATCCAGTAGATCTCAGCCATCCTAATAACCTGGACAGAACATGCCTTGGGAAAAGTGTTCTAAGCTCACCATTCAGTGGAGATTGTTAGTACTCACACATAATCACGCTCTCTTCAGAATTGGGAATTTGTTTGGTCCCGGAATTCAGGTAAAGCACTCACAGTGTGCTATGTCATAGTTTTTGATTTAATGGCAGCTTCCACCTATTGTCTACTTTAAGCATTGTGTGAAGAGAAAGATTTCCCCTAAGAGACAGAAGCACTGTACTAACTGTTGCTGTCAAAACATAGAAGGAGGGAAAGAAGTTCTGAAGGAATGACAGAGCCTAGAAACTGATTTGGTAGAAACCAAAACTGCCTTTTATCTTACTTTCAAAACAGAAAGTCAGAGACTGAAGTCACTTGTAAGCTCCATTTATATTCCTGAGCATGGGGCTCCCTTCCTCTTTGCCCTTCTGACCATTTACACCAGGGGCAGTTGGGAAGATGTAACAAGAACACCTAGAGTTTGGGCCTGGGATTAAAAATTCCTTTTTGTAATCATAAACATTCCACCACTTCCTGAATTGGACCTGAGGGGCAGAAGGAAATAAGGTTAGGAATTCAGAAACTTATAATTACTTCGAAGTTTGCTATCTAAACTCATCCCTTCCCACCCCTCAGAATCTTATTTCCCAACTGTGTAGACACCCTTACACTTTGTTCTCCAGGAGCATTTGAGTGTAGGGCATCTTCTGCTTCTTATGTGTACTGCTTTATAAATGGAGATTTTCTCCTAGGCTCAAAATTATTTCATTGATTGGGACATTTTGCAATATGCTAAACAGAGAGTTACCTGGAAGGAAGGTCCTAGAAGGCAAAGGATCTACTAAGACAATGGAAACATATGATATGGCATGCTTAATGTTTTAATTTGTGCACTGAACTAACAGGAGATAATGACACACTAGGAAATCTGCCAATTATGCCAAATAAAGAGATATGGTGAAGGTCAGAGAAAGGACATTGATTTCATCATATTCATGACAAGACAAAACCTTAGCACACTATCAAAATATTAATCCATACTCACATATTTTCTTATTCACCCATATCATTAGGACTGAGTCGTATGTATGAGATCTCAGGACTTCCAGAACAGGAAGATCTCGGGGAGAGCCTAATATTGGTCTGCCATTTTGGACATAAAATAACTAGTTTGATGAAAGCCCTTAGTAATATCCACAAATATGTGCATTTATCCTACTACACTTGATAAGTATCCCCTCCCTAGATTATCTTTGGTTTGGTCACTTGCTGACTTAGCAGCTGTCTGGTAGCTCTTTTGTGACTTCACTTTATTCACCAGAAATGGAGGAGAGACTGACCACAACACATTTGCATTTTTCTCAATGAGCAGTGAGTGGCAGGGGAGTATTTAAGAAGCTCCCCATGTTCTCAGTTAGCTAGTACCACCTAGATTCCAGCTCAAATCTTTTTTTTGGGGGGGGGGTCTGATCGTGGGGCCTGAACTCTGGGCTCGAGCGCTGTCCCTCAGCTCTTCAGCTCAAGGCTAGCGCTCTACCACTTTAGCCACAGCGCCACTTCTGGCTTTTTTCTTTTTGCTTATGTGGTGCTGAGGAATCGAACCCAGGGCCTCATGCATGCAAGGCAAGCGCTCTACCACTGAACCAACTTCCCAGTCCATCCATCTCAAATTTTGATAAACAGATACAGAACATACATGTAACTTATTGTGCCAGATTCACAGCTAGAGAGGTAGATGAGAAAGTGGAAGGGCTTGGTGTGAAAGCCACAGGTTCATATGAAGCAGAATTCTAAGGATGTGGAGATGAAGCGAGCTACGTGAAAGGGAAAGGAGAGGCAGCTGAAGCAGAAGAGCTCCTAGAGAGAGAAGATAGAGGACGTTTGAGGTCACCTGAACATCAAGGTAACCCATCTGAGGTACAACAGTCTGGTTGTGCAGAGCCATAGAGAGAAGTTGGAAGACCATCAGCAAGTGCTCTTGCCCATTTCTAGGGAGCTCCCAGAATGACAGGGTAAGAATTGGTAGTTTCCCAGAGCACTGCGGCTGAGCACATCTCAGATCCCTTGTTACCATGATAATTGATATTGGAGAGGAGCAGCAAGAGTTGTATGAGGTGATTGCAACTCACTATGTGGAGGCTGTTCTGGAACATTGTGGAGTGTGGTCTCTCAGGATGCTTAGGGCAAAGATCCTATAGCTGGTGTCAAAGAATGCAATCTACTTAGAGTAGACATTTATAGATGACATGTGCCTGAATACAACAAGCTGATAATGAGCTGCTAGAGGTAGTTTCCCTAAAGATCTAACAGCCAAAACTGTACAGGCAAACCCAGAGCTCTGCACCACATCAGGCCACCATGTCAATTGCTTCTACCATAGTACTGGCTACACAGTTTGCAAACCCATGACCTTGTTACCCTGATTGTGCCCCACAATCCCTCACAACATTTACTCTTTCACTTTGTCTATGTTTCCTTTTCCCTTCTAAACAGTTCTAGATGCCTGTATTAGCTACCCCAACCCGTGCAAAACTGTTGCTTCTAACCAATTTCCTGACTCTGGAACTCAGCAATTGCAGTCACATTTACCCTTTACCTGGTATCCTAGTCACTACTACTCTTTTCTGCTACCCATAATTCATAACACCATGGTTCCAGCCATCTGAACCCTGACACTCCTATCTCTGATACCTCATTCCCAAACCAAGCAAGGGAATAGTGGGCACAGATAGTCGAGTTGGATACTATTTTTGCAGGCACATCAGGACAAGTTATTCCTCAGGTATTTAATACGAGGGACTAACTGGTGGTGGAAAGAAAACAGCTTACTCAAAGGTGACTAAAATCCAAGGACATGACTTATAACTTATTGCAAAATAAAGAAGGCCTTGCAGTGAAAGTTGAGAAAGAAAATTTTACAAAACATATTGGGGATGATGCAAAAGTTGAGCTTAGTCTCTTCTACTAGTGGTCTGAATTATTTTATGACATAGATATGTAATTTCTTTGCATTTAAAAATTATATGAAGATGCATATTTATGCTGTATTTATATTGATGGAATAGTTGCATAGGATCACGTTAATTATATTAATAGTTTATGCTCTATGATATGCTCATGAGTCTGCCTTTGGCAATATGAATTGAGCTCTCTAACAACAAATGGAATTTCATTGTCAATTACTACAAGAAGATTATTCGTGCTAGTGCCAAAATGAATGCTGGAACAATAAAACTGTATAAAACTACAAGTTTGAAGTGAGGGGGTCAGTGGTAAGGGCTATGATAAAAGAGAAATTCTTCACTGTTGAATCTTGGAGAAATAGAAGGTGTTTTCTTGAATTACTAGCTTTTAAAACATTCTTAGAAAACAGAACATTGTTTTTTATTCTTGCTATTTGGAACCTCTTTAATGAATGGTTTAACAAAAAATTATCAAAACGACTTTGAAAATTCAATGATGTGAATTATCACATTAACATTATACTCAAAGTTGCCTTGAGATTCACGATGGCTGTATTCCTTTTCTATTAAATTAATGGAATAAGCTTCCTTTTGAATGATTGGACAGTCCATGACACTTGTTCCAAAACAAAAAATATACTGGAGAGAAAAAAAAGAAGAGTAGTTCCTGGAAAATGGCGGAGAAAAGCTGGAGGCTAAACAAGCTCTCGCATAGAAATCAGGTTTAGTGTTCCAGTGAACAGTCCTAGGCTGGAGAATTACACCAAGTGTGTAATCACAGTATGAGAGTTTGGCCAGAGAGGGAAAATCCAGGCAAGGAGACAGATCTGAGCACTTGCTGGTAGCCGTGGCTGTGATGGTGGTGGCCCCCGCCATACCTACAACACAGAGAATCCTGGACAAAGGTGCCAGACTCAGCAAGCTAGCAGATTCTACTCACCACCAGCAAGAACTGACAAGAAGCAGATATCTTCATCCTACAGGTCGCAGACCAGAGACTACAAAGGAACCAAGACTCTACTCCACAGAGGGGAAAGTCACTCAGCCCAGGCAGTGAAAATTCTGCCCCCAAAGGAGTGTCTTTCTTCACTGGGTAAACAGAGCCAGAGGCTGACCCTCCCTTTGGCAGCCTAGATAATCAATTGAAATTCAGTAAACATAAACCTTGAGAATGGCTCCAGTCTGGGCTCTGTCAATGTCTCAGAATCTAGCCCCTCAGGGAAAAGCTACTGTTTGCTGAAAGGCCTCAACTGGACCCAGAACCTAGCCTTATCACAGCATCTCCAAACTAAAGGAAACAGCCATCTTCCTCTTTTGTGTCACTCAAAACAGATCTCCTTCCCACTGAATTAGCCTGGGAGGAGTATCACAAAATTCTTGGTAAAGCAGAGTATTTTTCTGCCTGCCCAAACAAACTGATTTAAGAAACCAATCAAGCCACAGGAAAACCAAACACCACAAGCAGACCAGAGACTCCACCAAGGGACTGGTTATGGACAAACGGGAGATACAGGATCTTTCCATTCACCCCCCACCCCCCAAAAAACTAAAAGAACCCTATTTTGTCCCTATTTTTAATTATGAATTTTTAAAAAATTGTATTCTATTAATCTTTTTTCCTCTTATAATTTTTATTTTAGGTGAATATGCGTGTGTATGTTCTTTTTTTATTTTTATTTTATTTCTATTGAACTTTTGGTTTTTTTATTTCTTTCTCATTCTTTTCATTTTTTCTTCTCTTTCATTCTTTTTTTTGGGTGACTTAATTGCTATTCAGCTCATCTTCATATATACCTGTCATCGATTATTAGACCTTATCCCTCGTTGTGTACACACATAATCCAGAAATTTATTACTAATTCAAAACCTCTTAGGCTTAAATTCCTTAATAACAGTATTATCTCTTTATACGTATATAATATTTTAAGTATTTTTATTTTTTATTTTTTCATATCTCTTGCTACTCCTCCCCTCCTCTCATCCTATCTGCGTTTTTCTCTCAATATTACTTCATTAAACTTGCATAATTTTTGTGTTTAAATTTTTAAATTTAAATTTTTGTTTTTCCATTTTTTCTTGTCTCTTTTTTACTCTTCTCTTTCTCCTATCATTCTGTCCAATCCACTTCCCTCTTTAAGATTAAGACTTAGTTTATTTTACTCTTTTTACCTTTCTACATCTCTCTAATCCTATTTTCCCCACATTTCTCCATAAACCTAGTAATTTCTGGTTTTCCAAATTCTACTTTGCTGTTCTAAGTCCATTAATACATAGTAGTTTGACATTCAATAGATTGTATCTGTTGAACTAGATTGTATCTGCAGACTTTAGACTGTACAACTACAGGACTTTGGTTGATGCTTGCCTTAAAATAGTGTTCTAGCACAAAGCTGGTATTACTTTCATACTAAATAGAGGCATTCATGGTATCCATTAAAAGACAGCTGAAAGAAGTCAGGGAGACCAGAAAGGGAATGTTGAATGGAGCCAAAAGAAGGAATGGAAGTCCAAGGAAACCATAACCAATCAACTAAGTGATTTGAGAATAAACACTGAACACCAAAGTAAGGAAATAAAGAAATTCATACAAGATCTAAAGCAAGGCTCCAACAAAGAATTTGAAGCCATCAATGCCAAGCAATTAGAAGCAAAAGAACTAAAAAAAACAAAATAGAAATTCTTGACAGTAGGTTAGACCATGCAAAAGATCAAAACTCGGGGATTGGAGACAGCTTAGACATTATAGAGAAAGAACATACAACAATCCAAGATAAATCCAAGAAATATGATAGACCTATTCAAATATTGGAAGACACCATCAGAAGGCCTAATCTGAAGATATCAGGGGTAGAAGAGCACCTAGAAACAGAAGTTAATGGTCTAGGGAATTTGTTTCACAGGATCCTAGCAGAAAACTTCCCAAATATGTAAAATGATAGGTCTATTCAAATACAAGAAGCTTTTAGAACCTCAAATAGACCAGACTAGAACAGGACATCGAATCACCACCTTTTAATCCCCATAGGATCAATTCAGACCAAGGAAAAGATCCTCAAAGTTGTCAAGGAGAAAAGATCAATCACCTATTAGGGAAACCAATTAGAATCACCTCAGATTTTTCAGCAGAGACTATTAAAGCAAGAAGAGCCTGGATTGATGTAGGCCATGCCTTAAAATCAAACAACTATCATTCAAGCATACTGTACCCATCTATACTCTCCTTCATAACTGAAAGTCAAATACAAACCTTCCATACAAAAGAAAAACTGAAACAATATATCTCTACTAAACCAGCCTTACAAAAGATACTTAATTATGTCCTACACAGAGAATACCAACAGGACCACAATAAAGGCCATGAAACCACACCCAAACTGAGAATCCAAGAACCATAGGAAGAACCCATTTGGTGCAGCCCTCAAGAAGGTGGATTAAATGGCAGGAACTCCCAAATACCTCTCAATCCAATCTCCCAACATTAACAGTTTTAACTCTCCAATTAAGCAACATGGACTATCTAGTTGGATTAAAAAGAAAGATCCTTCCATCTGCTCCCTTCAGGACTCACACCTTTCCCATAACAACAAACACATTTTGAAAGTGAAAGGCTGGAACAAAATCTACCAAGCAAACGGCACCCCAAAAGATGCAGGAATTGCAATACTAATATCAGATAAAATAGATTTCAAATTAAAATTAGTGAGAAGAGATAAAGAAAGTCACTACATACTAATTAAGGGATCTCGCCTTCAGGAGGATATTAAAATTCTTAATCTCTATTCACAAAACAATGGAGGACCCAAATTTATTCAAGAAACACTACTTTCTCTCAAATCTCACATAGTTCCAAAGACATTAATTGTTGGGGACTTTAACACACCACTACTCCCACTAGATAGATCAACTCGGCAAAATCTCAACAGAGAAACTGCAGATATAAACAACTGCATAGATCACCTAGATTTAATTTTTTACCCAGCAATATCAGAACACACGTTTTTCTCAGCAGCATATGCAACTTTTTCCAAAGTAGACCACATTTTTAGATCAAAATGCACACTTGTCTAAATTCAAAAACATTGAAGTTATACCTTGCATTCTTTCTGACCACAAGGGATTAAAATTAGAACTCAACACCAAAACCACCAAAGAAAGTCCTGTAACACATGGAGGCTGAAGAACACACCATTGAATCACCAGTGGGTCATGGAAGAGATCAGAAACAAAATTCAAATGTTCATAATATTCAACAAAAAAAACAGCTCCTCTGGGACACAGGAAAGGCAGTACTCAGAGGCAAGTTTATAGCTCTGAGTTCCTACATCAACAAATTGGAGAGATCTGAAACCAACAATTTAATGAGACATCTGAGCCTCCTTGAAAAAGAGCAGCCGGATAAAACCTAATCCGGCAGATGGAAATAAATTATTAAAATTAAATCAAAATGAAATGAATTAGAATCCATAAAAGTATAGAAAGAATCAAGAAAAAAGAAGTGGTTCCTCAAAAATTAACAAAATGACAGATCCTTAGCAAATCCTGTTAGAAAGAGAAGACAGGTGCTGGGAAGGTGCCTCAGTGGTAGAGGGCTTGCCTTGTATGCATGAGGCCCTGGGATTGATTCCTAAGCTCCACATAAGCAAAAAGAAAAAGAGCCAGAAGTGGCGCTGTGGCTCAAGTTGTAGAGAACTAGCCTTGAGCTGAAGAGCTGAGGGACAGCACCAAATCTAATATTAGAATGCCTAGCTACATCAATAAGATAAGATGCAAATATAAAAGGGATCCAAATACGGAAAAAAGAAGTAAAACTCTCGCTCTTTGTAGATTATATGATTTTATAATTAAAGAATCCCACAGACTCTATTCCCAAATTACTCAAGCTGAATCAAAACTTTGGCAAAGTAGCAGGGTATAAAATTAACGCTCCAAGATCAATGGCTTTTCTGTATGCCAACAATGAGAAAAGCATGGCTGAAATCAGGAAAGCAACACCATTAATAATAGCCCCACGAAAAATAAAATACCTAGGAATTAACTAAACCAAAGAAGTGTAGGACCTCGATGATGAAAAATTTAAAAACCTGAAAAAGTAAACCAAAACAGAACTTAGAAAGTGGCAAAAACTCCCATACACCTGGATTGGAAAGATCAAAATCCTGAAAATAGCAATACTTCCCAAGGCTATCTACAAATTCAATGCAATACCTATCAATATTCCATCCTTATTCTTCAAGGAAATAGAAGAGGCAATCCAAAAATTCATATGGAACAATAAAAGACCCCGAATAGCTAAAACGATCCTCAACAGAAAGAACAGTGCTGGAGGAATATCAATACCAAATTTCAAACTCTACTACAAAGTCATGGTAATCAAAGCAGATTAGTACCGACACAAGAACAGACCTCAGGACTAATGGAATAGAATTGAAAACCCATAAGTGTACCTACAGACCTATAGCCATCTAATTTTCGATAAGGGAGCTGAAAAAAATAGAACGGAAGAAAGTCTCTTCAGTAAATGGTGCTGGCAAAATTGGTTAACTACTTGCAGAAAATTAAGCTAGATCTTTATGTATCACCCTGCACCAGAATCAACTCCAAATGGATCAAAGACCTCGGAGTCAAACAGACACCCTGAAAACATTATAGGATGGAATAGGAGAAACCCTAGGACTCCTTTGCACAGGCCAAAATTTTCTTAATAGAGACCCAGAAACACAAGAAATCAAAGAAAGTTTGGACAAATGGGATTGCATGAAATTGCAGAGCTTCTGTATGGCAAAGGACATAGCTAGCAAGATCAATAGAAGCCCACGGATTGGGAGAAGATCTTCACTAGCCATCCAACAGACAAGGGTCTCATATATAAAATATACTTGGAACTCAAAAATTAAATCCCCCAACAACAAATCCTCAAAGAAAGAACTGACCCGAAAATAAGTGGGCTAAAAATTTAAAGAGAAACTTCTCTGAAGAGGAAAGAAGGATGGACAACAGACACATGAAGAAATGTTCAACCTCTCTAGCCATAAAAGTAGTACAAATCATACCAACATTGAGATACCACCTCACCCCAGTAAGAATGGCTATAATCAAGAACTCTAATAACAACAGATGATGGAGGGGATGTCGGCAGAAGAGAACTTTTCTGAAGTGTTTGTGGGCATGTAAAGTTGTCCAACCCCTTTGGAAAGCAGTATGGAGGTTCCTCAGAAGATGCCACATGGAGCTCCCCTATAACCCAGCAATCCCACATTTGGGCATTTACCAAAATGGTCCCAAGCAATACCATACTAAACCTACCAGCACAACTCTGTTTATTGCAGCATTAGTTACCATAGCTAAGATATGGAACCAACCAAGATGCCCCTCAGTAGATGAATGGATCATGTAAATGTGGTATATATACACAATAGAATTCTATGCCTCCATCAGAAAAAAATGACATTGCCTCATTTGTTAGGAAATGGAAAGTCCTGGAAAAACATTATATTAAGTAAAATAAGCCAGTCCCAAAGAAACATAGGTCCTATGGTTTCCCTTATTTGCAATAACCACTGTATGTCTGAGACAAGCAGAAAAGTTCAGACAAGTTGATGTCAGGCGAAATGAACCCCAGCATAAGGATTCTAAAGATTTTTTCCTTAATGTGATTGTTCCTAACATATTTATAAGATGATTTCTTTGTTGCATTGAATGTCCCTCACCCACGGTATAATCCTTGCTTTCACTGTATTTGATGCTGGTATAATTTGTGGAGGAGATGGGAAAAATCAAATCGTTTAAATATGGTTACTGGTGGACGCATTGCAGCGATGAGATGTACAAGTCATTATGTAGAAAAGGAACTTTCAACTTTGGCCGGTGAGCGTGGGGGGCGGGCAAGGGGGTGTCTGGAGAGCCGGGGGGGTGGGATTAGAACAGATGGGAAGGGGAAAAAAAGGAGGATGCAACAATGCTTGGTGAGAAATGTACTCATTATCTTTCCCATGTAATTGTTACCCCTCTGTATGGTATTTTCTCAATAAAATAAATAAATGGATGTGCTACAGAATATATTCTAAATGTAATATTTAATGCTATTGGATTACTTGAAGACAAAGGTTTACAGAAAAATTTAAATTTCAGATAAACTGTAATATTCCAATAATCATGTTAAAGATATATAATTTAAAAATTCATGATTCAAGGCAAACCATGACAGGAAAGTCTGAAAGACGCTTATCTGGAAACAGGAAGTGACACTGTGACTCAAGTGGTAGAGGGCTCCTCTAGAGCTGAAGAACTCAGGGATATGTTTACACACAGGTCCTGAGATTAAACCTCATGACTGACAAAAAGAAAATAAAATTTAAAGAATTAAAGCATTAGTGCTGGGAAGGAGATTCAGTAGTAGAGTGCTTCTTTTGCATGCATAAGGTCCTGGGTTCAATTCCTCAGCACCACAAAAGCAGAAAAAAACTGGAAATGGCTCTGTGGCTCAAGTAGTAGAGCATTAGCCTTGAGCTGAAGAGCTCATAAGGGTCAGTGCCCAGAACCAGAGTTTAGGCCCTCCTACCACCACCACGACCAACAACAAATTAAAGCATCAAACAACCTGAAGATGTTGTCCAGAATAATGAGTGCGGCATTATCCATTTACATGACTTAGTGACTTTAAACCTAGTTTACCAGGACAGGTAGTGAGCAATTTGTGTGTTTGCCAAAACCTGCAAAATTATTTTGAACTTTCCCAAGGAGGAAGAAAGGAGGGAATGGGGGGAAGAAGGGAAGTGTTTGGTGAACTTGCCTTTTGGTTCAGTGGTTGTTTCTGGAGTCAAATTCAGAGAAATTCTGCTTGCAATCCTAGTTGCATGGGGAATGAAGAAGCCATGCCGTGGAAGTGGTTTTGTCCTGTCCTTGACCTGGTTCCAACCACCACTGCACAATCCATGTCCCACTTCAGGATCAAGATGCCTTGAAGACTACTGATCCACTGGGCAAGTGGAACTAACCACAGCCAGAAAAGGCAAAAAATGCAATGCCGAGGGCAACACTGGAAATCTACACCAGGCAGAGATTTTTTAAAAATATTTTATTGTAAAAATACTATACAAAGGTTTTACAGTTACATGAGTAGGGTAATGAGTACATTTACTATCGAGCATTGTTATCTCCTCCTTTATTTTTTCTCCTACTACACTTTCCCTCCCCAACTCTCCAACTCCTCCCGCCTTGACCCCTGCCCAACACTGTAAATTCATTTTTGACTCAGTGTCCTGTAATCTCATCGTCACAATGAGTCAACCTGCATCCCCATTTAAGCATTCTGCTATATCCCTTCCACTCCCCAAATTACAAAATATGTATATAAGGTGCAGAACACTGGAATCAAATACAGTGATAACAGGGATTATACCATGGGGGGATAAACCTACAAAAGAATCACACAGTGCATTATAAGTATATTAAAAACAAAAGCAAGAAAAATAAATAAAACACTTGTGTCTCTGACTTAGGGTACATTTCGTTTAACATCATCTTATATGGTCATATTACAATAGCCATTAATCTTCTCTGCTTGTCCTAGACATATGCTAGTCCTTGAAAACAAGGGAAACCAAGGGTTTTATGCTTTTAAAACTTATTTATATCTCCCACTTCTTTTTATCTCAGTGAAGGAAAACGTTAGAATGTAGAAATTATATGTGGCACCTATCTCTTGCAGTACCACGAAGGGGAGTGGCACTTCCTAATGGGAGTCCTGGGATGAAAACCAGCACATGTAGACCCATCAGTGGTCTGTGTGGTGACTTTGAGGGGATTCAGAACACTGCCTTGCTGCTGCCGCATGTGCAGCACTTGTTGCGGTGGGCTGTAGCCAACGAGGCTCCATGAGTGACCAAACCAAGCAACCCAAATTCAGGTGCCAAAGCCAGGAGGGAAGGCAAGGCAGACCCTAACTCCTGCCTTCCATCTGTGCAGCCTACTCTGACAAGGCCTGACCCATTGCCCTGCTTTGGAGCTCAGTGAGGTTATGCGGTGATCTCATTGCCTCCAAACGGGGCATCCCCGGAATGGCACTGAGAGTTGGGCCCATATGGAACAGAAGGACAATGGAGGAGGCTACACAGCAAAGCCAGAGGGGCTTTGGGCCCCAGGTGCTGCAGCTGGTGCACTGCAAGTACAGGCTCCTCTGGCACTGATGGGCATATGCAGTGATGGCCCTATACCCTGAGTCCACAGGGACCATAAAATGGAGGTCTGCAGAGATGCTGAAGGGGCTCCCGGTTGCTGAGCTGCTGCAGCTGTCTCAAGCCGGCTGGCAGAGCGGCCAGCACATGGCTCCAGTTCCCAGACCGCCTTACAGAATGATGAGGTGACCAAGGCTGGGCTGCCTGGCCCCAAGCAGACAGAGTGCACTCTCAGCCTTCCTTCTCCCATGGATTGTGCATTGTACAAACATGGTATCCCCCAACCCCACACTCATGGGGGCAGGCAGTGACCCCAAAACAGAGTATGTGGAATGGCTGACATACTCAGGACCACCGCAGACTAGTACCAGCACAGCTGGAGGAGGATAGGGCAGCATTGGTCTCAACTCCAGCCCCATGCCTGCCAGCTCCTGGGTGAAATTTAGCAACAGAGACCAGGAAGTTAGGAGGGCAGGGTGGGCGGGGCTCATCTGGCAATGCTGGAGAGCATGCAAACACATTCACTCACTGCACATCCACCGCAAAGGAAGGGGCCTCACTTCTCAAGGGGTGACCTGAGGAGGCACCCATACCCATAGGGAGTACAGAAATGGAGATTCACACTGTGATTTGAAAATTGCTCCAGGGCACAGGCTTGCTGCAGCACTGAATAACTGGCAAAAAAAGAAATAAAAAGAAAGACATCCACTAAAACTTTTCATCAATGATAACCTACTATAATTTAAAAAGAGTTACTTTCCTTTTGTCCTATATTTTTGCATGGGGTCCTATGAAATCTCCAGAATTTCTTCATGCACAGTAATACAAATATATATAGCTATACAAATAAATATGTGCTACTTCCTACATTGTAGCTAGTAGGTTTTGATTATGCTTTTGGTAGCAGCCACAGTAACACTAATCCAAGGATTGCTGGGGATCCGAAGATTAAGTACAGACAGGAAAATCCATGAGATCTGTATCTCAAATTAACTACTAAAAAATCAGAAGAAAACCTGTGGCTACGTGGTTTAGTGTCATCCTTGCACAGAATAAGCTGACGACAGAAACTAGGCCTGGGTTGAAGACCTGTGGTGAGTTCACACAGTAACATGTCTGAGTAACTATCTTATATGTTTGGATATTTTTTAAACCTGTAGCATCAACTTACCTAATTTTAATAAATGACACCCTGTTTATTATTATTTAATCCTGGTTGCAAGACACATTTTCATGTAGAAAATTGTTTGTTCCCAAAATCCTGACTGTTTTGGTTTGTAAGAATGAAATAATTGTGCCTTTAATTCATTAGTTCATAAATTAGAAAAGTAATCCAAACCCTAGAACCAATTGCTTTTGGATTCAAAAAGCCACACAAATACATTAGATTTTATTCATCCTATCTTTGCTTCAACTCATCTTTCTTAAAATAGTTTGTGGTTTACTCCATATCGTGCCATTTTACTCCGTATCGTGCCATAACCTGAACCTTAACTGGAACTTTTAGGCTAACCCTCACACTAATCATACCCTAATCCTTATATTATTAGCAGTTTCCTATTTCATATTCATCCTAATTCTAACTTGACTTGTTATTCGAAGATTTACTTCCAGTTTGATCCTAAATTTTCCATTTACCTCATGCTAAAACTAAGCACAGCTGGAACTGAAACCAAACTTTCCACCTAATGAGAGTCCAAAATTAATGTTAAAACATACTCTAATTTTTAATCATTCTAATGAATACTCCAATTTGCACTCTAGAAATGAGTTTCAATTTGCTCTAATTCCAACACATTTCCTGACTATACCTCTGAAGTGATCTTGTTCCCTAATATGAACCATTATATTAATTGTCCTCAAATTCTCTTAACAGTAAAAATACTGCAGTTTCCATTGATCCTACCGTTTCCTAAATCACTGTATCCTAAAACAGTTTCAGATTTACTTACCATCTAGTCCATTACGTAAAGCTAACTCTCAACCAAACCTGGCTGGAAAACTCTCATTAATCATTACAAGAATGATCACTGAGAAATAAATATAATGATAATGATATAGTTACTATTCAATCTGACATTTTTGCTTCTATTTGTTAGTGAAATCTTAATTTTATACAAAAAACTTTGCAATTTATAACACTAATTATAATTAGAATAAAATACTGACCCTGATCTTAATCTAAATTATATACCAATATTAACATTCACACAAATACACTAGTTTTCACTCATCCTAACTTGATTCAAATAAACTTTCCAAACATAGGTTTCAATTTTTTTCCCAAAATCTTAGTCATTTTCTAACCCTAAACTTAAACTTAACTGGAACATTGAGAATAAACATAAGCCTAATTGCAAGGTGATTCTAATATTAATAGCAATACTCTAGTTAACATTCATTCTAATTCTTACAAGGATTATTCTGAAATTTATCTTCAATTTGAGCCTCATTTTTTTTATCCTGCACTCTAACCTTAACCGTGGCTGGAATCCTAACCATAACCTTGACACTAATGCTATCCCAATTCTAAATTTTATGAAAAATGCTCATTTTGTGTTCTTCTAACTGAAATTTCACTTGGAATTCTTGAATTAAATTGCAGGTTTTCCAAAACCCTATAGATTTTTTTCACTCTTATCCTGAATTTATCTTGTTCCATAAGAGGAATCATCATACTCATTGACTCAAATCCTGATCTAATGAAATACATTGTACTTCCACTATCCCAGCATTTCCTGAAGTCCTAGAACCTAAAATAAGTTCAGATTTACTTAACATTTATCACATTCCTTTTTTTTCTTTTTGTTGGTTGTGGGGCTTGATCTCTGGGCCTAGGCATAATCCCTGAGTTCTAGGCATGGGCATGATCCCTGAGTTTTTAGCTCAAGGTGTGCACTTTACCACTTGAGCCACATAACCACTTTCTGGTTTTCTGGTGAATAATTGGAGATAAAATTCTCACAGACTTTCCTGCCCAGGCTGGTTTTGAATTGCATCCTCAGAGATCAGCTTCTTGAGTAGCTAGGATAGTAGGTGTGAGCCACCAGTTTAATATACTTATTTACTCTATCCTCAACCCCCTTTAACATGAAACCTAATCCTAATCACAATCTGAATTAACACCAAATTGTTAATGTAAGGAAAATTGTCTCTATTTGATTCAATCACACATTTCCTTTGCTTCTACTTCTTAGTGTAAAACTAAATTTTACCCTAAAGCTTATCCTTCTATAATCCTAACAAGAACTAAAACAGTAATTCACACTTTAAACCAAATTATATCTGAATTTTTAAAGTAATACCTACACTGGTTTTCATTCATTCTTACTTCGATGTCATTCATTCTTCTTCAAATATGTTGCAGTTTTACACAATATCTTACATCTTTTTCTCATCCTAAGCCCAACTCTAACTGGAACACCTTTCCTAATCCTACACCTACATATGACCGAATTATAATGTTAATAGCAAGCCTCTATTTCACATTTATCCTATCTCTTGCTCAGCGTGAAGGTCTAAATTTTACTTGCATTTTGAACCTAAATATTTTTATCATTATTATGTTAATTGTGAAAATACCGTACAGAGGGGTTACAAATACATGGGCAATTTAATGAGTTCATTTATTTTCAAGCATTTTTGCCTCCTCCTTTGTTTCCCCTTCCCACCCCTTCCCATCTCCACGCCCCCCCCCAAGCCAAACTTGGAAAGTTCGTTTTTTGACATAACATCTTGTACATCTCATTGTTGCAATGGGTCCATTATGCAGCAAAAATATCTCTAAGAAATATATTTTTCAATAAAATGTCTCAATCCTTAGGTAAAGTGCATTATAGTTTAATATCTCAAAATAGAAATAGTTTAATATCTCAAAATAGAAATTCTGCAACTAATCTAATGTATATTTTCCTGCACAAATTGCTGTGACTTCTAGTCTTATTATTTGATTTTAATTATATTTTTATTTGTGACATGATCCCTTCTTACATTTATTACAAACTTTTGTAATTATACAAATCATGCCTGTACACACTCATTTGAGTAATTTAATATTCAAACAAAATTATCTTTTTTCCTGTCTCCCACAGGGAAGGATGAGGTGCTGAAATATATGGAATGGAAATTTGCAACGTGAGGGTGGGATCATGAGCACTTTCTACTTGGCTGAACAGGAATTCTTGTTTCTACAGTAAATTCTTACAATTTAATCAAACAAGGAAAGCCACAACATTTGAAGTCCATATGAAGGAATTACATTCCTAAAGGATGTGGCAACCCAGCTCTAAAGTTCAATCTTATCACTAGTTCTTTGTGCTTGCTGGTTGATATCTTTCTCTCTCATATGTTTCATATTATTAAGCATATTATTAATTCAGCTGTCAGTAGATGGCAGGAGACTCCTGAAAATCACAGCTATTGTTGTGTAATATTCAGAAGAGAGGAAAAAGTTTATACTGATCTCCAATTCCTCCCTTTTGCCTTCAATATACGAATTAATTCTCAAAACAATCATGTAAGATGTTAGTTCATTTTTCCCTTTTTAATTAGAGAATAAGCAAGTCTTTTTCACAATAAAAATTGATGACAGTTGTATCAGAGCTCTGATATGAGCACCTGCTCCCTAAGAAGTAATGCTCTATGGACTATAAATATGGAAGCCAACTCTCTCTCTCTCTCTCTCTCCCTCCATTCCTCTCTCTCTCTCTTTCTGTCACACACACACACACACACACAGTCACAGAGCTGCCACCCAGATACATTAGAGATCAGTTCCATTCCTTTGTAATTATAGTTGATTGACTGGACCTGTATGTTTCCCTGAGATCAAGTCCCTTGAGATCAAGTCCCCTGAGATCAAGTATCCTGTGTTTCTTTGTAGCTTCAGGCCGATTAACAATATTCTGAATACAATATCCTCAAACTTTACATTCAAGTCAAACTCCATGAGTTCATACTACTGTTCCAAAATACTAAAATGTATTGGATCTAGAGACCAAAAAAAATACACCTTGTTATTGTACTAGGAATTGACATCATGAAAGTAGAAGAATATTGATCAGGAACTGAGGTAAGAGAACTCGAGTATGTGGGAAAATGTAGAATACTATATGTGTGTTAGAGATACAGAATCATCTTCTATAGGTCCGTTTATTGAATACTTCTCATCCTTTATTGAAAGGTCAATTTATATATACAGTTTTCCAGTTACTTTGCTTACCTATCACTTCTGATCACAAATCCTCTTATGAATGTTTATAGTATGTTTGAATAATTCACACGATTTGCATGTACTTATGATCTGAAGAAGACAGTCGCTACTACATCTTTAATTCTATGTGACGAACCCTTATGTTTTGTTTCTCTGTTTGCTGAATAAATGTATTCCTGGAAACAGGATATTCACAGCAAATTTGAGTGTAATTTTTATTTTATAAATTCAAATATAATATAAACTTTGTATTGACTAATGATATTCTAAAAATGAGTGATATTCATGAACACAATATTTTGGTGCCTTTCAGTAAATTGAGTCTTGATGTGGTGGTTCTTGTGTCTGATTGAGTTAACCATTATCTTATTCATGTATAAACATGTGCATTTTACTTTTTAATTTTTACATATAAAATAGTCCCCAAGCATTTAGTTTAAAGTGATAATGGAAAGGTGTCTTCCTATTCCAATCTTTATATGTACTTCAGTAAAAGTACTACAAATACATGATGTTTACTGGATCAATATAAAATGAGAACTTAGTTCTAAGGAGAATGGGTTTATTGATTATAACATAGAAAAGTGTAAAAAAGTCAGGTTTCTTGCTTGAGACTGCATAAATTTCATATGAATGTAGCTCAAGATGAGACTCAAAGATAAATTCATATTTATATTACTGAGATTTACATCACAATATAAGCAATATAGGTATTTAAGGAATTGGTCATTCAAAGCCCTAGATACCTAATGGATGAAGAATGGAATAGAAAATAGCAGAGGAAAACAATTCAACATGCAGCTATTATGATTTTATACTGCTAATATGAAAGAAATGGAGCTTTTGCTTTTCTGAAGAAGAAAGTTTAGTTTAGTAAGTCTTCAGTTGTAATGAGTATAAAGTCTTTCCCCCCAATATATTGAGGAGTACTATACTCATCCTCAGAAATGTAAATCAGTAATTATTTAATTATCTTTTGTTAATATTAACGTACTTGTGTAGCAAATAGGTTAAAATATTCGCTATCTTTCCTTCAATATATTAATGTACATTTCATACTTTACTATCTCTTAATACAAGCATGAAATAACTACTTCAAAGTAACACAAACAGAAAAACAAAAATAACCTGATACAACAATCAGAAATCCTAAATTGTGTGAAAAAGTCCACAATATAAAAACTACAACAAAAGTTTACTCTAGCTCTCTCTGATAAAATAGAAATTTAGAGTCCTAACAGGTACTCCTCTTCTAGCGGGTCACACCAAGTCAGCTATAATATACAATTCAAAAGAAGATTTCATACTGTCTTCACAAGAAAACAGAAATCTATGAAAAGGTGTCCAGCCAGGCCGGTGACTGCTATGAATGTGTTGCCCAACATATTCAAAAATATATTTGCAGTGTGAAATAAAAGGGTAACATGGAAAAAAGCAGGAACAGAAATGTACATCAGAGAAAGCCACATCCATACAGAGAGACAATTCACCATACCACTGGACAGTCCAAACTGTCACTGGATCCACAAGTATGAACATCACACCATCGCACCACAACTGGTTTCTATTCCTACACTTAATGGTCGAAACAAAAACCTAATTCCAGAAAAGCAAATCACAACAGAAGACCAAACCAACACCTGCAAATCAACCAAGAACATAGAGATTCACCTATTAAGATCCCCCCAAAAGAAAACCTCCAAATGGACAGAACAAATAAGAAAAATACAAGAAAAGTGATGTCAAGGTAGTATAATTCACACAGTAAATAACCAGGCATTAGAACAGACAATCAAGGATCAGAAGATAGTTACCAAAATACATTACATATACGGCTGAAAAATGTGATTAATGGTAAGATAGAAAACCTCTACAAAAAAAATTGTGAAAAAGATGAGACCAACCAATCATTAGAAAAATAATTCACGGAGACTACAAACAGAAAGATAAATAAATTCTGAGAATACAAAGGAGTCCAAGAATAAAATGGATGCCTAGTTAAAAGATATGAGAGAAGACACAGCTAAGAAAACAACCCTTGCAACTTCTCCACCCAAAGAAAAAATGTACAGAAAATCCATACAAGATCTAAAACAAACCATTAATAAAGGGATAAAACCCCCAAAAATGACCAATTACAAGACAGGGAAATCAAAAACAAAGTAGAATGTCTCCACAGTAAATAGATGACATAGAAGATAATCTCAGGGTCAAAGACAGAATAGGCCTAATAGGAAAGAGGAGATAATCACTTAGAAAAACTCCAAGAAATAATAAATAATCTTGCCAGAATTCAAGACTCAGTTAGAAGATCAAATTTCAGGGAAATAGGTATCAAGAAGGAGAAGAGCAGGAAAATAAATGGATGGGAAACGTATTACAGAATTCTAGCAGAGAACATGCCAAACATCCAACCAGATAGGCTCATGCAGAGAAGAGAAGTCTTTAGAAACCTAACAGAATTCTAGAACTGAACAATCCACCACCACATCATAATCCATTAGAGGATGATTAACTATCAAGAAAACGATTCTTAAAGCTGCCATAGAGAAAAGATTGATTATTTATAAAGTATATACAGTCAGAATAAATACAGATTTCTTAGCTGATATGGTAATAAGGAGAGCCTGGCATTATATATGACAAACATTAAAGGTAAACAACTACCAACCGTGAATATGGTCCCAAGCCAAACTCTCCTTAAAATTTAAAGGATATATAAACATATTTCATGACAAAGAAAACTTGAAACAACGTATCTTCACCAAATCAATAGGATAGAAGTTAATCAAATATATCCTACATAGAGAAGATCAAGAGGAAGAGGAATTGTTTATATAAAATGCTCCCTACTAGAGAACAAGGTAAATATATTAAGAGTAGATGAGGCGCAGCTCCTAACAGCAGGTGTATAACATAGCAGGATTTATCAGATATTTCTCAGTCTTAACTCTCAATATCAATGGACTTAAATTTCCAAATAGAAGACATAGATTAGATATTAGTATCAAAAAACAAGACGCATTCATATAGTATCTAAAAGAGACACATTTTATTGAGAAAAACAAACACATACTCAAACTAAAAGGCTGGAAGGAAAATTTTCAAGCAAATGGAGACAATAAACAGGCCACAGCAGAATTACTAACATAAGATAAAATAGAATTCAAATTAAAATTAGTAGGAAGAGACATTATATATTGATAAAAGCAACTCTCCATTAGGAGGATATAACAAGTCTAAATATCAATGCCCTGAACACTGCAGCATCCCACTTTGTCAACCAAATACTACTTAACCTAAAAAGACATCTCAACACATCATTCCCTTCCATGGATTGGTTATGCAGGAAAAACTCAACCAAGAAACTGCAGACCTAAATCACTACATTGACCACCTATCCTTTAGAGACATCTACAGGATACACATTCAATGTCAGACTATACATTCTTCGCAGCAGCTCATGGAAGCTTCTTCAAAATAGAACATATCCTATGTCTCATAGAAATGCTTTTCAAATTGAAAAAAAATAGTTGAATTCCCATTTCTTGTCATACCATAACAGAATGAACTTACTATTAAACAGCTAAAGCAAAAAAAATGTCAAACCCATGAAGACTGAACAAAAAGTTGCTGAATGACCAGGGCAACACTGAGGGGATTAGAATGGAAATCTGAAAGTTTCTAGAATTTAACAAAAATGAACACACAAAATATCAGCTACTCTGATATTTGCAGTACTTACATGAAAATTTATAGCTCTGTGTGCCTACATCAAGTAATTGAGGAAATCTCAAATGAATATTTTAATTATGTAGCTCAAGCTCCTTGAAAACAGAAAGAAGCACAAACCCAAAGCAATAGACAGAAACAAAAAAATTAAATCAGAAATAACTAAATAAAGACGAAATAAAACATAGAAAGAATCACCTTTTATGGCTAGGGAGGTTGAGCATTTCTTCATGTGTCTATTGGCCATCCTTTCTTCTTCAGAGAACTTTCTCTTCAAGTCTTTAGCCCACTTATTTATTGGGCAGTTGTTTCTTTGAGGATTTGTTGTTGGTGGATTTGATTTTTTGAGTTCCAAGTATATTTTAGATATGAGACCCTTGTCCGTTGTATGGCTAGTGAAGATCTTCTCCCAATCAGTGGGCTTCCTATTGATCTTGCTAGCTATGTCCTTTGCCATGCAGAAGCTCTGCAACTTCATGCAATCCCATTTGTCTAACCTTTTTTTGATTTGTTGTGTTTCTGGGTCTCTATTCAGAAAATTTCGGCCTGAGCCAAGGAGGCCTAGGGTTTCTCCTATTCCATCCTGTAATGTTTTCAGAGTGTCTGCTTTGACTCCGAGGTCTTTGATCCATTTGGAGTTGATTCTGGTGCAGGGTGATATATAAGGATCTAGTTTTATTTCTCTACAAGTAGTTAACCAATTTTGCCAGCACCATTTACTGAAGAGACTGTCTTTCTTCCATTGTATTGTTTTAGCTCCCTTATGGAAGATTAGATGGCTATCGGTCTGTAGGTTCATTTCTGGGTTTTCAATTCTATTCCATTGGTCCAGAGGTCTGTTCTTATGCCAAGCTGTTTTGATTACTATGGCTTTATAATAGAGTTTGAAATCTGGTTTTGATATTCCACCAGCAGTGTTCTTTCCGTTGAGTGTGTTTGCTATTCGGCGTCTTTTATTGTTCCATATGAATTTTTGGATTGCCTCTTCTATTTCCATGAAGAATGAGGTCGGAATTTTGGTAGGTATCGCATTGAATTTGTAGATAGCCTTGGGAAGTATTGCCATTTTCACGATGTTAATCTTTCCAATCTAGGAGCATGAGAGGTTTTGCCATTTTCTAAGTCCCGTTTTGATTTTCTTTTTCAAGTTGACATCTTCATCCTGCAGTTCGGAGACCAGAGACGACCCAGGAACCAAGACTCGGCATGAGTAAAAGCCTGACATCCTCACTCCTTCTCAGGGAGCAGAGGAGGGAAGGCCACCCCTCCCTGCCCTAGTACCGGAGATCTCCATCTTGGATACCGACAAAGTTCGGTGGAGCTGCTAGCTCCAACTCAGGCCTTGGAATAAAACTAGGGTCATTTAGCAGGTCACAAGAACTTAATGGTGTGACCTGCCAGACTCAGCTCCACCCAGGGGAAAAGCACCCAGTTCGGGCTCCAGCCCTAGGAGTGGCTTTCTTCATTGGGTAATCATTGCCAGAGGCTAACCCTTTAGCAGCCTCGACATCAGTAAACAGAAACCGTGAGAGTGGCTCCAGCCTGGGCTCTGTTTGTTTCTCACGAACTAGCCCCCGGGAAAAGTTACTGTTTGCTGAAAGGCCTCAACTCTACCCAGAACCTAGCCTCATCACAGCATCTCCAAACTTGAGGAAAAAGCCATCTCCCTCTTTTGTGATACTCAAAGAACACCCCCCCTCCCATTGAACACACTTGGGAGGAGGATAGAAAAATCCTGGGTAAAGCAGAGCATTTTTTTGCCTTTCCACACAAACTGACTTAAGACACCAACCAAGCCACAGGACCACAAGCAGACCAGAGACTCCAACCAGAGGCTGATTACAGATACAAGGGAGATACAGGATTTTTCCCAACCATCCCCCAAAAAAATCAAAGAACATTTTTTTCTCTTCTTTTTTTTATTTTTTAATACCTTTTACAAAAAATTTTCTTTTCTTTTCTAAAACTTTTTCTAATTTTTAATTTTTACCTTTTTTGAAAAAAATGTTTTCTAGTAACTTTTTTTCCCCTTATAATCTTTATTTAAAGGATACATGCGTGTGGGCTTTTTTCTTTCTTTCTTTATTTTCTTCTTTTAAAAACAAACTTTCTTTTTGTTTTTTGCTTAGCTCGACTGAACTTCTGATCTTTTTTTCTTTCTTCATTATCCTTCTCACCTTTTCCTCTCTTTTTTTCTTCTTTATGGGACTAAATTGTTGTTCTGCACATCCTCAGATAAACCCATAGTTGACTATTAGACACTATCCCCCATTGTGCACACACTTAATCCACAAATTTATTACTCAATTCAAAACTTCTGAGACTTAAATTCCTTAATCGCAGTACTACCTCTTTATACCTATATAATATCTTAAGTGTTTTTATTTTTAACTTTTTCACATCTCCTTTATATCCCTCCCCTCCCCTCATTATATTCACGTTCTCTGAATAGTTTGTTCTTGATCTGCATATTATTAATTTTTATTTTTCTATTAATTCTGGTCTCTTTTTTTCCCTTTCTCTTTTCTCTCTCTCTACTTTCATCCTATCCAACCTATTTCCTGCTTTGAGACTAGGACTTAGTTAAGTTAACTCTCCCTGTACCTTCCCACATCAATCTATTCCTATTTTTTACCCACATGTCTCCCTAACCCTAATAATTTCTGGTTTACCAAATTCTTCTTTGCAGTTCATAGCCCATTAATATGTAGTTGTTTGATGTTGAATAGTGGTATCTGTTGAACTAGATTATATCTGCAAACTATTGACTGTGCAAATTCAGACTTTGGTTGACACTTGCATTAAGTTAGTGTTCTAGTACAAAACTGGTGTTACTTTCATCACAAATTGGCAGAGTAAGCCGGAAAACCACAAGAAAAATGGCAAGTCTGGGTATCTCCACTCCCACTCATGATAATCAGGGGACAGAACAGATAATGAATAATCCAGAGGAGAGTTCCCAAATAGCTCTACAAACACTGCGGGCAAACATGATAAATGAAAAGATTGAAAACCTAGAAAGGACTCTGTATGAGTGTGAGAGGGAGAGAGAGGAAACAATCCAAAGGTTTATGGAGGATAATGAACGTGACCAAGCTACTCAATAACTGATACAGGATTTGCGTGAGCAGCTTGAGAATACTCAAAGAGAAAGGCAAGAATGGCGTGAACAGGCTGAGAACACTCAAAGAGAACTACAAGAATGGCATGAACGGGAGGAAGCTAAGAAAAGAGTAACACAGATATTGAGAGAGCAGGATGAGAATACACAAAGATCACTAAAGGCATTCATGGGATCCATTAACAAAGAGCTGAAGGAATTCAGGGAGACCACCAAGGGAATGCTGAATGGAACCCAACAGAAGGAATGGGAGTCCAAGGAAACCATAACCAATCAACTAAGTGATTTGAGAATAAACACTGAACACCAAATTAAGGAAGTAAAGAAGTTCATACAAGATCTAAAACAAAGCTTCCACAAAGAATTTGAAGCTATCAAAGCTGATCAATTAGAAGGAAAAGAAATAAAAGAGAAAGCAGAAAGCCTTGACAGCAGGTTAGACCATGCAGAAGATCGAATCTCAGGGATTGAAGACAGCCTAGATATTATAGAGAAAGAACATACCATCCAAGACAAGTCCATGAAATATGATAGATCTATCCAACACTTGGAAGACACCATCAGAAGGCCTAATCTAAGAATAATGGGTGTAGAGGAGCACCTAGAAACAGAAGTTAATGGTCTAGGAAATTTGTTTAACAGGATCCTAGCAGAGAACTTCCCAAGCTTGCAAAAAGATAAGCCTATTCAGATACAAGAAGCTTTTAGAACTCCAAATAGACCAGATCAGAATAGGACATCCCACTGTCACAATATAATCCACACAGGATCAACTCAGACCAAGGAAAAGATCCTTAAAGCTGTCAAGGAGAAAAGATTAATCACCTATAAAGGAAAACCAATTAGAATCACCTCAGATTTCTCAGCACAGACAATCAAAGCAAGAAGAGCCTGGAATGATGTATGCCAAGCCCTAAAAACAAACAACTATCAACCAAGAAGACTGTATCCTGCTAAACTCTCCTTCTTAACTGAAGGCCAAATAAAAACCTTGCTTAGCCAAGAAAAATTGAAACAATACAACTCCACCAAACCAGCCCTACAAAAGATTCTTAAAGATGCCCTACATATAGAAAACCAACAAGACCACAATAAAGGCCAAGAAACTGCACCCAAATTGAGAATCCAAGAACCATAGGAAGAACCCAGTGTTCTCAACCCCCAAGAAGGTGGATAATATGGCAGGAACTCCAAAATACCTCTCAGTCCTATCTCTTAACATTAACGCACTTAACTCTCCAATTAAGCGACATAGACTGTCTAGTTGGATTAAAAACCAAGATCCTTCTATCTGCTGCCTTCAGGAGTCACATCTTGCACGGAAAAACAAACACATTTTCAATGTAAAAGGCTGGAGCAAAATCTACCAAGCAAACGGCCCCCATAAATAGGCGGGAGTTGCAATCCTAATATCAGATAAAATAGACTTCAACTTAAATTCGTGAGAAGAGATAAAGAAGGTTGCTACATACTAATTAAGGGATCTCTCCTTCAGGAGGATATTACAATTCTAAATATCTATTCGCCAAACAATGGAGCACCCAAATTTATCCAAGAAACACTACTTTCCCTCAAATCCCACATAGATCCAAAGACATTAATTGTTGGGGATTTTAACACACCACTCTCCCCACTAGATAGATCAACTCGGCAAAAACTCAACAGAGAAACTGCAGATCTAAACAACTGCATAGATCACCTAGATTTAACAGACATCTACCGAATATTTCACCCAGCAGCATCAGAATACACGTTTTTCTCAGCAGCTCATGGAACATTTTCTAAAATAGACCACATTTTAGGCCACAATGCAAACTTGTACAAATTCAGAAACATTGAAGTTATACCTTGCATTCTCTCTGACCACAAGGGAATAAAATTAGAACTCAACACCAAAAGCCACCAAAGAACTTTTTTTATATATAAATTGTAATTGATTTTCTTAAACTAGACAATTCAACAAAAACTAATTTTAAAAGAATTGTGAAATTTTAGAATGTACTTCTTAAATAAGTACACATTTAAGAATAAAGTCAAGATTGACATGTCACAAACAAAGCAATTCCAGATATTTGTTGTTCAAGAGATGTGTAGGAGGAGGAATTCAATTATTCTATACAAGGGACCTGTTATAGTGAACACTGCAGCAAGTGTTAAGGTTTGTTAAAAGTTTTAATGTCTTAAATATATTTAATTTTTGGAATTTGCTTATATATTCCAAAACTGGGACTGTTTGGCAGGTCATAGTACTTTTCTATAAAGTATTTAAGATTTATTGTAGCAGATAAATACTACTAGTATGTCCATTTCAGAGTTTATAGAAACTTTGCTAATGAGAAGTTCCAAAGTCTTTGTGTAATGGAGCAAAATAAAGAGTTGACTATGTTAACTACACAGTTTCTGTTAAAACTGTAGGCCTTCGTTACTTTTTATGTTAGTGAGGAACAAATGCTGATATAAGTCATATACAAATAATGAGATGAACGATAAATGGTAATCTTAGTGGGTGATTTAAACACTACTCAAGCCTATAAAATTCTTGTTGAACATCATAATCTTAGCCAGTGCTAAATGTGAAGAAATATAACAATAAGAAAATCTAATTTGTAGTACACTTCAATACTGAAAGCACTGGTAATTGTTTTGTTTTTTATTTTATTAATCATTAGTATTTACTTATTGGTTTTCTTTATTTGTAGCATTGTTTTCCTTGTTGTAATATAATACAACTTTTGTAAGTTGTCATTAGAAGGTACTCGTATTGGAGGCCACTCCATTTTTTATAGGTGCATGCGAATTTATAAAGAGGAAAATTAAGAACAAAATATGGATTTAAAAAATGATCAAATGGAGTCTGATTCAGGAGTCTTGATAAATGTCCACACCTAAATATTAGCCCTAGGCTGAAGCAGAGTTATTACAGAATTGAGGTCACAAAAGTGAGAGACTGTATTTTGTTTTGTTTTTTAGTTTTATTTTGTTGGTCATGGGGCTTGAATTCTGGGGCCTGGGTGCTGTCCCTCAGCCCAAGGCTAGTGATACCACTTGAGCCACAGCACCACTTCCATCTTTTTCTGCTCATGTGATGCTGAGAAATCAAACCCAAGGCCTCATGCATGCAAGGCAGCCACTCTACCATTGAGCCACCTTCCCAGTACCTGAGAGACTGGGTTTTAAAACATCATCTAAACAACATTTGCTTTCTGCTTTGGGTTATATAATGAAATATATGAGTATCTTTTTATGTTTTTGTGCATTGTCATACTTTTAAATTTATACTAACTTCCCCCACTTTATCCTTGTCAAAGTTATGAAATATCACTGAGAGTTTGCTTCTGTGAAGATTGTTTTTTTTTGTATTTGTTTTTGTTTTGGTCAGGTCGTGGGCCTGAACTCTGGGCCTGGGTGCTGTCCCTCACCTCTTCAGCTCAAGGCTAACGTTCTACCACTTGAGCCACAGTGCCACTTCCGGCTTTTTTTTCTGCTTATGTGGTGCTGAGGAATCAAACCCAGGGCCTCATGCATGCAAAGCAAGCGCTCTACCACTGAGCCACCATCCCAGCCCTGTGAAGATTGTTTTTGCATTTATAATTTCTTCTGAGTCATTTTTATTTTTTTATCAAAATCACTTTATATTTCATGTTGATGGGTAGTTATACAGAGACAGGGATATAGTGGATTTAGTTTACCAAGTGAACATTAAAATTAAGCTCAAAAATAAAAATCAGCCTTAACACATATTTTCATATCTTTCCCCACATTCTCCCTAAAAGGAGACAATATTAAGAATGTCTGAGGGAAAGTTTTTAACTCCAATTTTCTTGGGCTTCCTAGGTTTAGAATTCTTAAACCACAGAGACATACTGTAATGGGAGTAACATTTTCTGGTACACTTTGCCCTTCACACTGTATTTCTTGTTCTTCCCTTTTCTCGACTCCACTGTTAGAGATTTTTTCAGAGATGACTCCATCTCCAACTTTTCACTCTTCCTAGCTGGACAAATGAATCTGCAGGTCAAGACTCTTAGACAGAAAGAATTTAAGAGCCTGAATCTAAGACACTTCTCTCATTTACCATCCCTACAAGGACGCAAGTACCAAAGCAGGATACATAGTTTCATTTTTTTTCTACCAAGGCCAGTGCTTGAAGTTGCTTGCTTCTGAGGATGCCTATGTGTGGCTCTTTTTGATGTTGCAGATTACCTTTATACCTAGTTCCATTATCAGCTACCAAGGATGGCATGTTTAGACCATCCAGGAAGTTGGCTCAACAGGGAGTAGATGTGTCACCTATGAGGGGCTCCTAGGATCCCTCATGAATGGCACAGAAGATCAGTGTTGGAAATACCAGGAGCAATTAAGGTATCCTACAAACACCATCTCAGCAAGGCAAAGTTTACTCCTGCAGAAGGCATCCTATCGCATGTCCAAGTTGAATAAGCACAGTGGATAGGTCGCCCACCACTGGCTCCCAGGAATTTGAGCTTTGGGATCATCTTTCATGATGGCTCAAACTATTGACCCCTTTCAAACCAGTCAAAAGCTTTAATAATCAACCAAATCCGAACACCTGGCCAAATGAAAAATAACCAACTTTTAACCAGCTGGTGCTCTACTACTAGTGCCATGCCTCTAGCCCCTAGCACTTCTCTAAAATAGCATTGGTAAGGTTTTGACTACCTTTACAAGGTCAGTGCTTATATCAGTCAAGCACTTCAAGATTTAACTTCTACAATTCTCCCATCAGATTTTTCTTTCTTTTCTTCCAAACAATAATAATTGACTTTCCTATTCAGCAGTATCCAATAAGATATTTTGATTTAAAAAAGGGTTTGATTAAGGCAGTTTTTCAGTCAGTCACTGAACAAAACCTGTTATTGAAGAGATAAAGCACCCATGCACACATTACTATGAAAACAATTACTAAAGAGGTAAATATTGACACCATGAATCATTGATAAAATGCTTGCTCTATCATCAAACTAGTAAAGGGTTCTGCCACCACACACAGACACACAACCTTTTTTATAAGTGACTGGGGGCTGGTCTTGGGTTTGATCTCATGCTGTGGGCATTGTCCAAGAGCAGTTTTACTCAAGGCTACCACTTTAGCCACAACTCCAGTAGTATCTTTTTTTGCGCCTTCTTGGAAATAAATGTCTTATCTTTCCTGTCTGGGTGGGCTTCAAACACAGATCCTCAGAATTCAGCCACCTGAGCATTTAGGATTATGCTCAGCATCATATCAATTTTTAGGTAATTTGTTTCCCGTATTCAATCCTTGTAAGTCTTTCTGTATCATTGGTCTCCAACCACCACACAGATTACTTTGAAATATATTTATTCTTTTATTTTTATATATTTATTGTAAAAATACTGTACAGAGGGGTTAGTTACATGAGCAAGGTAAGGCATACATTTCCTATCAAGCATTGTTACCTCCTCTTTTATATGTCCCCTACCATCCCTAACATCCTAGCTCCAAAATTACCCTATACACTCCCCCTGAACCCCTCCTAAATTGTAAAGTTTGTTTTTCAACAGTGTCTTGTGCATCTCATTGTTACAATTGGTCAACCTGTATTCCCATTTAAGTATTCTGTTTTTTTCCCTTTCCCTCCCCCAACTAGAGAAGTGTATATACAAGATGGAGGACACCAACATAAAAAACATTGGAAAGAGGAATTATGCCATTTTTGGGGGGACAGAGTACAAAGAAACAAAAATCACATGGAACATTATAAATATGTTAGAATCAATAGCAAGAAATGAAAAAAACACTTGTGCCCCTATGTTGGGTTTCATTTCACTTATCACAATCTTATCTGGTCAAGTATTATATTTAGACCAATTTTTTCCCATTCAATCCTACCAGTGGCTCCTAGTTACTTTTACATGGTGCCATTTCCAATAAACAAATCCTTCTGATAAATAAAAGCACATATTGGAATAATTCAATTATGGAGATCATAGATTGTGGAGATCAACAGAATAAAACTAATTTAAGCTGCTGGTTCTGGTTTCTACTTTTAAGCTCTTTAGGAAATTTTCAGGTGCTCCTAAGGAAATATGAAATTTGTAAATATGTAGTTTGTATTTGAAAATATAAAGTTTGAATGACCCGCTAACTAAGAAGTCTCTCCTTACTTAATTTAAGGTGTTTGAGAATGGTCAGGTGTGGATTGGCCAATGGAACCAAAGCACAGTTTCCACTGCAGTTGGCCAGTAACATCTCCAATAGTGGTCTCCTGGAATACCACCAGACATTTCCTCTGGCTATGATTTGTACTTACTGCTCATCTCAAAGGGTTGGCCTTCACTACATCCAGGTAATTTTCCCAGAAATATCCAATTTTCCCCAGGTAGTAGACCTGGAAAGAATGGAGCTGATCAGTTTCAGGAGTTTTTGAAATAGGCTCTTGCTTCTGAGAAGAGCAACAAGGTGTTCCAAGTTTCTCGGATCACATTTTTCTGACCTATCTTGAATTTCATGCACATGGGGTCTGAGCTCCATGACAGCACAAATAGGACCTCTTGTGTGGCCTCCCTGCCACACAGTCATAGCAGTACTCCATATGTGGACAGAATCACCACAGTATTTACCTCACTTATTCAGTCTCAATTTAAATCTAGGTCACTCAAAATTGGAAGACATACACAGAGTGTCTGCTCCAAGATTGAATTTGCAATCATATCTTAAGATTGACTAGAGTGTCCATTGAGGCCCTGGAACTAAGCATGATCATTTTAAGGGCATTAAGAGTGTTTGGAGTTCCCCAAGCAGGATGTTTTCACAAGTCAAACATTAGACATTTATCTGGACATTATGAAACTGAATCATGTTTTGACCAATTTTATCAGTAACACCCTCCTTACTAGAAGACAATGCCCCTGCCCACTAGAAGGGAAACTTGCATTCTTGTTAGATAGAAACCCCCAAAACTCCTTCCCTCTTGGTAGGAAACCCTTCCTCCCTCTTCGTAGGAAACCCGGTAGGTGTAGCTTGCCTTTTTTTTTTGGTCGGTCTTGGAACTGAAAATTTTGCCTGGGTGCTGCCCCTCAGCTCTTCAGCTCAAGGCTAGTCATCTACCACATGAGCCACAACACCACTTCCAGTTTTCTGAGTGGTTTATTAGCGATAAGAGAATCACAGAATTTACCTACCTTGCCTAGCTTTGAATGACCATCCTCAGATCTTAGCCTTCAGAGTAGCTAGGGTTACAGGCGGGAGCCACCAGTGCCCATATTTTTTTCTTTTTTCTTTTCCTTGTTCTTAGATTTGTCGGTTGTGAGGCCTGAAATCTGGGCCTGGACACGGTCCCTCAGCTCTTCAGCTCAAGGATAGCTCTCTACCACTTGAGCCACAGTGCTTTTTCTGCTTACATGGTGCTGAGGTATTGAAGCCAGGGGTTCATGAATGCAAGGCAAGCACTCTACAGCTAAACCATCTTCCCAGCTCTTCGTCTGAGTTTTTAGTTAACTCACTTGCCAATGTTCAAACCTTCTAAGGTCTTTGTGCAGGGGCTGGGAAGGTGGTTCAGTGGAAGAGTGCTTGCCTTGCATGCCTGAGGCCCTGGGTTCGATTCCTCAGCACCACATAAGCAAAAAAGAAAAAAGCCAGAAGTGGCAATGTGGCTCAAGTGGTAGAGTGCTAGCCTTGAGCTGAAGAGCTGAGGGACAGTGCCCAGGCCTAGAGTTTAGGCCCCATTACCGGACCCCCCCCCCCCCAAAAAAAAATGGTCTTTGTGCAGCTTTGGTCTCCAATCATCCAATCACAAAAGAAGCTCTTCCCTTGTCAGATAATGTTTCTAGAGCAAATTTTCCCATGCCATCCTACTAGAGCATTTAGTTTATGGGTTAAAAAAATTCAGTATAATTAACAAACATCTTTTGATTTTATTCTACTCTATATTTTATTTTTGCCAGTCCTGGGGCCTCCTTAGCTTCTTTTGCTCAAGGCTAGCACTCTACCAGTTAAACCACATTGCCACTTCCAGCCTTTTCTGTTTATATGGTTCCAAGGAATAAAACCCAGGGCTTCATGCATGCTGGCCAAACAATTTACCACAAAGCCATATTCCCAATCCCCCAAATATTTTATTTATAATAATCATAAGAATAAAACTGATTGATAAGGTGCTGTCTGGTTTCAGGCTTTGAACTTTTTGAAACCTTAGGTGGGGGGTATCCTGAAAAGCCCCTAAGTAATTAGGAAATACGAATGACCCTCTAGGGAAGGGGTCTCTCCTAACTAGTATAATATGTTTGAGAATGGACACGTGGATGAAATGCTAGGGTGAAAGGGATGGCCAATTGAACCAAAGTACAGGTTCTACTCTAGTTGGCCAGGAAGGTCTACAACACTGGTCCACAATACCATTAGACATCTCCCCTGGCTATATTTAGTGATTACTGCTCTTCTCTTCAAGGTTTGGATTTCACTGCATCTTGATAAATTTCCCGGAAATGCCAATTATCCATCCCCATACCCATAGTTGGCTTGGGAAGATAGGGTTTTTGTCTTAGATCCATACTCTTGTGAACAGCAACAGCGGGGTCTTACAAGTTTCCCCAGGCGGTGTTTGACTGACAGATCATGCATCCATGCCCTTGGGGATCTGAGGTGCATCATAGTAGGAAGTGGACCACTTGTTTTTCTGGTTTCTGTGCCACAGAATCTTAACATTAATTTTAAGTCTACCCAGAGAGTTTGCTTCTGAAAATCAGGTTCAATGCCATACCTCCTTGGATCAGCTAGAGGATCAATCCAGGCTTCAGAGTTCAAGTGGGCAGCTTAGGGAGTTTAGTGTGTAGGACTTTTTTGAGTTCCCCTTTCAGGATATAAGATTTAAAATAGATACATGCAAGCACATATTCATAACAAGTTTTTGTTTGGACAAGTGCACATTACGGAGCTCTATAATAAAAATCATCCATTATTTAATAGTGTTCTCAGACCTTTGTCAACATTCTCCCAATGGATTATCAGAAGCAGGTCCTTAGATCATTTTTCTTGGGTTCCTTAGACCTAGAATTCTTATTCCCCATTTTAGCAAGTCACTTGTGATTTCTGTTTTTGGTGCACTTAATCCTCCCTATTGTAAATTTCTTGTGCACCCTTCTCATATTTAACTCTCCCGTTACTGGAGATTTCTCAACAATGGATTCCTCCAGCTCCGACATGTTTATTCTTGGGCCAGAGAATGAAAACACACATCGAGACTCAAGTTCTCTTTGTGCCTAAGACACACTCAGCCCACAAAAATCCCCAACCAACCAGGTAGTATGCTCTAGTCCAATTTTTCCTCTCATGGCTTATGCATGAGATTACTTTTAATTGAAGTGCTTCCTTGAGTCCTTTCCTGAAATTGCTGATACACTTTACCACAACGGATGGTGTTTAACCCAACCTTGAGCTATCTCAACAAGTCAGGATATGTCTCGTCCTGAGGGTCTCCCTACATATCCCTTGCATAACATGGATCCTGGACTATTCCCCACATTGTTGGGAATACTCCCCTATTGTAACCCGAAAGATCACCACGTTGAAAGGAACTTAGCATGGCAAAGTTTAGCTCTGTTAAAGGGCATGTTATTGACAGGAAGCAACCAGTCTGAGTAGGAAATCTGCCCAGGTTATATCCCTAATGAGTTACTACTTCTGTTATTGATCACAATTTGTGTTCACAATCTTGCTCTATTGGCTCTTTTGAAGCTCAGCTGGTTATTTTGAAAGGGGTTAACAGTTTCAGAGCAATCCACTAAAGCAGAATATCCAGGCCAGAAATTGTTAGAAAATTCTTACTCAGCATGTAATTTATGAGTTAAACTATTCCTCAAGTCCCTAGAACAATTTTAGTAACAGGATATACTTTAGTTATATAGCTTTTTGGAAGATGATTATGCTTAGTCAATGCTTTCCCTCAATCCATCATTTTCAGAGAAAAAGATTATTCTAATTCCTACACAGTCCATTTCCAGACAGAATTTATTATAAGCAGCTCCCTTTTTGGAATGGAGGCTTATGAGCTTCCAGGTGAAAACACCTTATTTGCATATTACCTTGGTTCCCTTAGGCAAACTCGCCTCAGCAAGTGGTTATGAAACCAACAGCTATGTGTGGCTGCTTCATTATAAAGTACCTGTCTTGTACTTGTGCTTCTACCGCTAATAGAAAGAGGAAAGTCTGCTCTCTAGAAGCACGTAGCTAAGCTGCCAAGACATTATGGTAAGAAGAAGCCTGAGGGGGAATTCTTGGTGGGAAGGAGAAGGTGAAAGCTTGGATTTAGGTTTTAGAAAATGCAAGCCGCTTTCTGAATTGCTTGAGGCAACGAGCAGATCATCATATTTTCTAGCCCTCTAGATGCAGAGTATGAGAACACTTCCCACATCTCACACTCAATCCCTCCTGCCTAACAGTCTTCAACTCCCTCTTACAGGAGTTTAGTTTAGCAATTTTTAAGAAAGCAAAATTCAGCGAACCTGATCTAGCTTGTGAAGAAAACATATCCTCTGGCTTTAGAATAGATCGATTTCTCTCTCAGAATAAGAGGAAGAAAAGAAACCATATTCTACAGAATTTAACACCTTAAACATGCTAGTTTGCTGCATTAACTTTTCATTTATTAGATTCATACAAGAAAAAAGAAGAAATCTGAGAATTTCTGGAGCCGTTTCTAGCCTAATATCAGGTTCTTGTTCTTTTTTATTTGTTTGTTTTGTTTTTTTCCTAATACTTTAGAGATTCTAGTTAAAAGAATTGAGAAAATGCAGACATTAGCCTGGTTCAGATTAATCTGAAACCACAGCACCTAAGTTATCAAATTCTAAATCTAGTCTCAAAGCTGAAGGTCAAGGCTTCCCTCTGTGCAACATCATCAGAATAGCAGTATTGTCTATGTCTCGGGTATGTTTTCTTTAAAGAATTAGAGAGCAGAACAGTTTTTAAAGCAGATTTACTTCAAAGAGAAAAGAGAGCAGTGCAACAGTCTCTTCCTCAAAGCAAAAACAGAGCAGTGAAACAGACTCCCCAGCAAAAAGAGGGACATAGTGTCTCATAATTTGTTTCCTAGTCTCAGAGCATGAGTATGGAATTTTTCCTTATTGGATGCCCCATCTCAGAGCACAAGCACAGAAAACACTTTTGGTTGGATGGGAAGTAGAGGGACACTCCCCAGACCATAGTCAGAAAAAGCCATTTGTTAGCACCTAAAGCTTCATGGGAAAAGGGTGTGTATTTTTCCTGCATCATTCACCCCCACCATGTTGGAGCCAATTCCAACCATTACCTTTTATCCATAACTACCCAGATGAAGTGGTTTAACTCCCTCTGAGTGACACGTAAGCACTTGTTATTCACAGGGCACTGTACATTGTGATGTCCCATCAACACTATGTTGACAGAGAAATTGGAGGTCTAAATGGCTGTTTTGAAGAATCAAAGCCCTCTGACTTAAAACTTGCACACTTAAGTTAAAATTTATTGCCTTTTATCAACTCAGTAGCATTACTTACTTAAATAAGTGCATTTTTCATTTTGATATATCCACATAGGCATACAATGTACCATGATTATGCTTAACCCCTTCATAATTCTCTCCAAAGATTTATTAATCATTTTAAGAATACAACATAGTAGTAATAAGTACATTTACTATATTGTACAATCTTAATGTCCACACTTTACATCCTCCAAGATTCAAATTCTTTATTAATTAAAACAATTTTCCACTCTCCTTTGCTTCAAGGTATACATCAAATATGATTTTGCTTCCTGTCTCTATCAATTAGACTGTTCCATGTAACTACTGATATAAGTAAACTCATGTAATATTTGATCTTTTTATGACTGCCTTTTTTCAATTAGCAGTGTTCCAAAGATTCATCCATAATATAGTATATGTCACAACATAATTCTTTTTTGGGGGGGGAGGGATCCGGTCGTGGGACCTGAACTCTGGGCCTGGTCACTGTACTTCAGCTCTTCAGCTCAAGGCTAGCACTCTACCACTTGAGCCACAGCGCCACTTCTGCCTTTTTTCTTTTTGCTTATATGGTGCTGAGGAATCGAACCCAGAGCCTCATGCATGCAAGGCAAGTGCTCAAACACTGAGCCACATTTCCAGCACCATAATTCTTTTTAAAGTTGAAATAATATACCACTGTATGTATAAACCACATTTGCTTTAGCTATTCATTTGTTGATGGCCACTGGATTGCCTCCATGTTTTGAGTATTGTACAGAATGAATATGAGTGTACAGGGTCTCTTCCAGACCTTGCTTTCAGATGTTTAGCGTATATGCCCAAAAATGGAGTCACTGGATCACATGAAAACTCTCTTTTTTTTTCTTTTTTTAAAAAATTTTTTGTCATGGGGCTTGAACTCAGGGCCAAGTCAATGTCCCTGAACTTTTCCTCAGGGCTAGAGTTCTACCACTTTAAACCACAGATCCACTTCCAGTTTTCTGCTCTGGCTGGCCATGAACCGTGATCCATGGATTTCAGCCTCCTGTCCTGAGTGGTTAGGATTACAGGTATGAATAATCTTATTTTTAATTGTTTGAAAAGATGCCATTCTATTTCCCATAGAACGGTTCCAATATTACCACACTTTTGTCAATATTGTTACTTTATTTTTTGTAGTGATCCTACTAATTCATATGAGGTGGTAATTTTCTTCATTATTTTGACTTACACTTTCGTGGTGATTAGTGATGTTAAACACCTTCTTCATGGACTTGTTAACACTTTGTCTTCTCTGGAGAAACATCTGAGTTCTTTGTACATTGTAAAATCAGGTTGTGTGTTGTTGCAACTATTTTTTTATATATTCTTGATGTGAACCACTTATCAAATATATACTTGCAATAACTTTGTCCCATTCTGTGTTGCTTTTTTGGACACTGTTGACTGCAACCTTTGGTGCATACTGATTTATGTTTTCCTACAATAAATGACCCTTCATTGATATCAGTTTCCAGTATGTCTTCTGGTTCTGTAACTACGGACCATCATATTGATTTGCACTCCTGCTATGGTAACAGTGAAGTAAAGCTACATAATTATGCTCTGGTCACCTATCTACTGCCAGTTTTGAATCTTTCTCCCTTACCCTTTCGTAAAGGCCTTGGGGGCATATCCACAACTTATTTGGTCCTTAAAAACCTGTAGAAAGTTACAGCCTTAAATTTAGTTAGTTTTAATGAAAATACGTGATTTTCAATTTGTTTTGTTTTCCTTTTTTACATTTTTGATTGTAAGGATAATGTACAAAGGGGTTACAGTTACATGACAAGGTAATGGGTACATTTCCTATCAAGCTTTTTTGCAAATAAGATGAAAATTGAGAGCTTCATGATATAGAAGCACACTAAAACTCTAGGTATATATTTTTCTTCATATGAGTACTTAGAATTGTGTGAAGCTAGAGACTTAACCTACTTGCAAGTTAATAATGAACTTGTCACACTTAATGGATGCTAGACGATTTATGATGCTCTTGGGTCAAAGACAAAAAGGACTTAATTTTTATACTAATAGTGAAAGCCAGTGAGATATGTGTGTATGTGTATATTTATATATTTCAAGTGTATCTCCCATCCCTCAGTGCCACTGAATGAAATAAAGATAGCCATGTGAAGCCTATACAAAAAATGGGTTCTGAGTTTGAGCAACTTTGATCTTTATAATGAGCAATAGGCATGCCTGAACTTTACTCTGGAGGATGACAATAGCTTAGTAAAAGCTTGCAAATATAGTATGGAATATAGAGCAGATAGTGTTCACTTAAAAATATGCAAACACTTGAGACTGCCGTGGAATTGTTCTTTTTCTTTTGTTTCTTGAATGTTCCTAGCTACCAAGACCAATACATATTTCTCCTAATAAACGCATAGCTCCCCTTAAAAATGAGGCATGACAATTTGTTGAGAATACTTATTATTTTTTCTAGTCCTAAGCCCTCAATCCTATCTAGAATACAATTCAACAAAAGAAATAGATGGAATTCAAATTTAACACATCTAGAAGCTTTTCTCTTAGAGCCATTTCTTAATGTAGGTGTGGAAGAAATTAAGGAAAAAAATAGGCCCACAAATATATATTATGAAGATATTCAATATATTTTAATAGTAATCAAGGATTACATTTCTGTTTTTTAGTGTGTGAATATTTACAGATTATGTACAAAGTGCCAACGTTTATGCCAGGGCATATCATGGAATAGAATGTGCAAATTTTCTCTATATTGTTAGTATATGTATAGAATTCACCTGTCTGACTTCTCTCCCATTTTGATAAACAGAACACCTGTTTGATTGAAATACAATCATTATTTTTCTACCTTCAGGATTCCACACACTTTGCTGTCTACTAAATATAGAAAAGTTTCATGCATAACCCTCATCTTCAAGTAGCAATTCTCAGTATCCCAAGTAGCTCATGTTTATCTCCCACCCCTTTTCTCCCAGCTGTCAATCTAGGTGAGTGATGGCTGAATTCTATAAGACAGAAAAGCTCAGATAATTCACAGGCATTCAGTTAGTATCTAATGGAAACTTCTTCATTTGGATTATATTTTATCATCATATTTTGAGAAATTCAGCTTTCTTCTTTGGAAACTGAGCTGTTCAGTTAACAGTGAGTAGATGAATCTTATTATTTAAAATTTCATTTAACTGAAATTGGAAGAATTAATTTTTCAGAACTATCCACATTTGAGATTCATTAGCCACATATAGCCAGTGGCTTGTCTGTTAGACAATGCATATATAGAATATTTCCATTATCACAGATGTTTCTGTTAGAACTGTTTTAGAGCATGTTTTACCTTGTTAAGGAATGGTCCATGTTCATAAGCTATATGTGCTTCGTAGGTGGTACTCAGATCCAACCAGAAAGGATAGACACCCATGAAGTTAAGATATAAATATAAATTGTTGTAAATAGACACACTTATTTGTGAGGAGGCAGAGGATCCAACAGTCAACGTCAGCAGAATCAACCCTCTCAACTCCAAGAAATAATAGGTAAAAATTTTAGCACTTTTTTGCAGCTTTGCTTCTGTGATTGAAATTGACTGTGGTATTCTCAATGGTGATTTTGTTGGAAAACATAAATGTGTAATTATCACATTAGCTCAGTGAAGAATTAGGGTTTGTGCTTTGTAAATGTAATTTGGTATTTATATGTGACATTTCAATTTCTCCTGGTATCAATACACCACAAATATCTTTATATGGTCTCTGAGTTGTTTCTTTCATTAATTTTGTTGTTCTTACAGCAGGAATTTTAGAAATTAGTGGAAAAGTTAAGACTTTCATGTGTTTTGCAATCCCATTATTTCTCCTTAAGCTTAATAAAAAAATGGGAATCCAAGAAGTATGTGAAGAAATTGTATCTCCAATCACCTGTTCACTTTCATTAATTACTGGACCCAAGGGAACTGGCTTCCCAGAATCTCACCTTCAGAATTCAAGAATAAAGTGGGAATAAGACAAGGAAAGAGAGACATAGTAATTTGCACTGAAGTTACTGTGCTGTCACAATGAACGCTTGTTCTCATGCAATCTTTTTGAATCCCAGAGTTAGCTTTTTTTGTGGTTTTTATTAGTATGACAAAGATGACTGACTTTCCCAGATTTACAGTTGGAAGTGTGTGGGACACTTTCCTTTATCTATGGAATCTTCCTTAAAATTGTGCATCATTCACTTTGGGTCTCAGTGCCTTTTCCATCCTTGTCGCAAGTATGTATTTCTACAAATGGAGAGGTTGGTTCATCATTTGTCTTTAAATGATTAAATTATGTGGATTTTGGAGGTTGTGTGATTTGTTGTAGAAGGAAGGTATTATGGGTAGGACCCTTTGGTTGACATTTCTTTGTGGAATTCTTATTTGGGTCCTTACTCGTGGTCTCATGTGTAAGTAATTCTCCACATATTCCAGTACACTCCAGTAGAGTGGGCCAATGCTTTAGAAATTTAAAACATGCCTATAACTTTTTTAAAGTACTCTTTTAAATATAATGATATAAATAAAAGCTTTTGTTTTGTTTTTATTTTTATTTTAATATTATTGTCAAGGTGATGAACAGAGGGGTTACAGTTACAAAAGTAAGGTAGTGATAACATTTCTTATCTAACTTGTTGCCCTCTCCCTCATTTTTCTTCCTCTTTCCTTCACTCTCTCAATCCCTCCCAAGTTTTACAGATCATTTCCAACATATTGTTACATTTGATTTCCTTTAATTAAATGTTTGTGATGTTCCCATCCTGGAACTCCACAATGTAAACACTGGAACACCACGGTTAGACCCCTCTGCCATGCATATATGCATATGCATATTTTCCTACTATTTGTGGTCATATATTTGTTTGATTCTTCATTTGTTTATTGCCCAAACTGGAGCTTGAATCCAGGGACTACACATTGTTCTCTGCTTTTTTTTTCCCTCAGCGCTAGCCACAGGCCCATTTCTGTCCTTTTGGTGGTTAAATGGATTTTCCTCTGGGGGCTGGCTTTGAACCATGATACTCAAATCTCACCCTTGTGAGTAGGTAAGATTACAGGTGTGAGCCTACTTTATAAGTTGACTTTTCATCCCATTATATCATTTATATATTTCCTATCATTAGAAATTTCATACTGTTCTAAGAACATCACTTTTAATGATTACATGGGAGGCCATTGCTTATAAATTCCATAATTAATTAAACTCTCCCTATCACTGAAAATCTTTGTTGTCTCCAAAATATTAAATGCATCATTAAAGTTCTTTTGGATTTTTCATTCTAGTATTTATTTTTTATAAACAGATAAGTATCTGCTAGTTGTTAGAAAGAACCAAATACAAAATTTCTTCTTACATAATGATCCATATTAACGTGGCTCATCTAAAACAGTACTTTACTCCTCCCCATAAAGTTATTCTTATTCCCAGCATGAGGTTACAGTTTTGTAACTTTTACACACCTTACCCACTATAATGCTTTTGTCGAAAATCCCTCTTGCTATCATCCGTTTTTGTAAAGACATTTTCCATAGTATTTCATTAATAGGAAGGCATACTTGACTAATACCAACTCAATGTCATCAGTTCCACGGGTATGAGCATTTTAGCCTGGACCAGAACTTGATTCTAACAATATTTTATTTTCATGGAAGAATCAGAGTATCAATCAGAAGTCTGAGGGTTCCCTTATGAACAAATTTTATCATTCATTGCTTACTTTTGTTTTGGAATTTGAAGGTTAAAGATTACCAGCTCACATATCCTCTGTTGTCACTGTATTTGATTCCAGTTCTTTATATCATTTATATACATTTTTCTAATTTGGGTAGGGGAATGGAAACAACAAAATGCTGAAACAAGGATACAGGTTGACCAATTGTAACAATGAGAAGTACAATACACTATGCTGAAAACGAACTTCACAACTTCAGGGTAGGGGGAAGGAGGAGTTGGGGAAGTAAGGAGGGAAGGTAATGTAGGAGGAAAACAAAGGAGGGGGTAACAATGCTCGACAGGAAATGTACTCATTACCGTACTGAAACTGTAACCCTATAACCCTCTATACAGTTTCTTTACAATAAAAAATATTTTTAAAAATATTACCAGCTCATACTTCCACGGTTAACTTTCTATGCACCTTAAATGCTTCATATGGCTCAAAATGGGAAACCAAAAAGAAAGCCACTTTCAATATATATATATATTATTGCTGTAACACCGAGATGCCAAATCCAGTGCCAAGTTCACATGAACCTATAGTACAGTCATTAACCTCTAGAATTCTGAGTTGTTTTCTTTGGCTAGAAATCTCTTAATTGTATTATACACAATATGCAGAAATGTCCTGAAAAAATATTCATAGATAAAAACTGTTCTACAAGATCAGGAAAATTTGCACCAAGTCAAAAAGAGGAAAATAAGACAAGAAAAATTTTATTCCTGTTTATATAAAAGCTAGGATTGGACATGGGTCTACCAATAGACTGAAGAAGAGAAACAATTATTTAAGTGAGTTGTCATTATAAATGTAATAATATAATGATATACATGGTAAAATAGAACCTGATAATGAGCCATGAACTCTGCCTGGGGAGTTCAAGGAAATCTTTATTGCTCCGTATCACGATACATAGGAAGGGAGAAAACAAATAATCTGTAAAATGAAGAAAATCTTATGAAGTTCAGTAATCTCCAAATATTATGATCAAGGAACAGAAAGTATCAGGAACAAGGTAGCAGTGAATTGGAGAGTGAAATTGGAGAGATTGAAATGACCATATTGCTTGGTATTATGCCACTTCCTTAATATGCACAGGGCCCTGGTTTTAATCCCCAGCACTAAAAAGGAAGGAAGGAAAGAGACCAAGAAAGATTTGCAAAGTGGGCCTGGCACTATCATAGAAGTTTTGTTCTCTAGCCCTGGATTTCATACTGTTAATTACAGATTATTACTGCATGGGAGATTTTAAAGCTACAGTTGCCCAAGTCTCAGCAATTTTTATATGCGTGTGTACAGATGTGTCAACTACAGCTGATATGACTTAGGGGCACCAGTAAAGTACCCAGGATAGAGATATCATGGTAGCACATATGAGTCTAGAACTTGAAGCAAGGTCTGTGAGCCTTTATTTCTGCAGAAAAATAAATGCACATGGTATGTTAGCCTAAGTATGGATATAGATTAGTCTGAGTTTAAATGTACCAATATACCAGCTTTGCAACCTTTGGTAAATTACCTACCTACCTCTTTTTAAGCCTCTGTTTCCTATTTTGGACATGGGAGCCAATGAGATTACAGGGCAACAGTGTTCATAAAATGTTTTCTGGCTATGTATTTTTAAATTTATTATAACTACCATTAGTTGACTTGATTACATAGTGTGAATGTGCACCAGGTGCTGATGAGCAAGGCAGAAGACGATGAAGTGTCTTGTCTTAGGTCTCTCAGGTACTTGATGTCATTCCTTACACTCCAAAATTTATGAAGTCAGAGTTGGACAATGGGGCAGTTTTAAAACTTTTCTCTATGGAGCCTTAGCATTTTTCAGTATCAAAAGATCTCTGGAAAGATGGAAAAATAAATAGAGAAACCGGGGCTGGGAAAGTAGCTCAATAGTAGAGTGCTTTCCTTGCATGCATGAGGCCCTTGGTTCGATTCCTTTGTTCCATTCCTCAGCTGAAAAAGCCAGAAATGGGGATGAAGCTCAAGTGGTAGAGTGCTAGTCTACAGTTGTAGAGCTGAGGGACAGTGCACAGTTGCAGAGTTCAGGCCCCACGACCGACAAAAACAACAACAGCAACAACAAACAGTCCATTTCAGATGGCTTACTGTTAGCGCTTTAGACCTACGATGACAAATTATCCGTGACTGAATTGGTTTTAAACAACAAATTTATTTCTACATTCTGGAACTTGGAGATCCAAGATTGCAATGCCAGCATAGTGAGGATTTTTTTTTCTGGGTAATGCATTGTGTTAACTATCAGAAGTAAAATCTATTTGGTTTTATTTAAATCTCATTCCTGAAGGCTTGCTTCCATGACTTAATTACCATCCACATATAAACAAAGGCCTACTTCTGCCTCAAACTGTGATCGTCCTACTTCTGCCTTTCTTATCAACATGTGGCACCAGTTTGTTTTAGAAATTGAGGTACCAGTATTCTATTTTTACCATACCAACAGCAAACCATCTATAACTTCCAGTGTTTAGTTCATAAATAGTTAGAATTATAAGCATGTACCACTACATCAAGCTGAATTTTTCTAAAAGGAAATCTTCAGTAGCTCTGCTAACAAAGAGATATTCAATAACTTCTCTTTAGTCTCCAATTCTAGGCCTCTGGAACTTCTTTCTCATTTTTCTCCTCACTGAACCTGAAAGTTTGTGATAACTTCAGTTTGTTAATGCTTTCAAAATATTCCTTTTTAGACTACATTCGTCATGCTTCATGTCCCATAGCATAGTGGTTTTCCTTACTAAAAATATTTGTCTCAGCCAGGAAAGGTGACTGATGCCTACAATCCTAGGTACTCAGGAGGCTGATATGTAAAACTTTAGTTGGAATCCAGCCAAATATTTTCTATCTAAAAGAAAACTGTGTGCCTCTTATTAACATAAAAATCATATTCCATATTTGTTATAATAACATCTTACAAATTTAAAGTTATTCATTTGATAACCTTCATAAAACAAGGAATTAAACATGGATTCTCTAAGGAAATAAAAGTGATTCATTACAATCCTAATTTGTTTTGGGAGAGAGCTGAAATCTCCGTCAGAAAATATAACCAGGTGCCATTGTTACATTGTCCTTTCTGTCCTTATCAACGATGCTTCAGAGGAAACAGACCCAAACAGATATGAGTCCTGGAACATATTGTAAATGCCAGCATTGAATGATCTCTCCATGGTAAGAAAGACAATCTTCACAAATTTTCACGCACCTGAACAACCCATCCTGTTGCTTTGCTCTGAGCCTCGATGAGTTTTCCCATTTGTCCTTCTGTGGCACTGCTTCTGGGGCACATGTGTGTCTTTTCCTTTATTCAGCCGATATGGAATCTTAATTCCTCTTGCAAACATTCTGAGAAGATATTGCCAGGCCACAAAAAGTATAGATAAAATTTTCATCCCATATTATCCCCTTACAGTTCTCCTCTCCTGAAAAACTGTTTACTGAACAAAATGGAACAATGATTGCACAGTCATATAAACCGGAGTGAGCAGTATCACACTAGTCATAACACCAGAGAAGAACAAGTAGAGGAATCATTATCTGCATTTCACCAGTATCAATCGACCTACTGCTCCATATGTTTAAGTGGTACAACTAATAGATGTTTTGCTACGTGCCAGTGGCTCACACCAGCAATCCTAGCTACTCAGGAGACTGAGATCTGAAGATTGTGGTTCAAAGCGAGCCCAGGATAGAAAGTCCATGAGATTCTTACCTCCAATTAACTACAAAAAAGCTGGAAGTGTTACTGTGGCTCAGGTAGTAGCAAAGCAGCTCAGGGACAGCACACAGGCCCCAGAACTAGCACACAGACAAATACAGATGCTTCTAGTTTTCCTGGCCATGTTCTTTTTAATAATGCTTCTTTTGGTGAAGATTTTATAAGTCAAATAATCTTGATGCCAATTAATAGCTATGCTGTCTTGGGCTTGTAGTCGTCATCTACATCTTCCTTGCCTGTACAATGAAGAAAATTCTTTACAAAACTGGTGTAGTAGGCTAATCCAGTCATAATGTAAGTGTGTGAAAGTGTAACCAGGTAAATTGAGGGGGTGGGTTGGGAGAGTTAGAGAAGAATGATCAAATTGGTGACATCGATCAAGATGTACTCACAAAATGACATATTAAATTAAAACTCCTCAAAATAAAAAATAAAAACACCTTTTTATACTACTTATGCATAATTTCTTAAGTAGAAAAAAGTGTAACAAATGCATCAGTGCAATCCACACTTCTTAGGTATAGATTGCACATAGCAGTTTTTTTAAAGAACACAGAACAGAGAAGAGTGGAACAAATCATTTCCTGAATAAAACTGATCAACTCTACCCCAAAGTTACCATCAATATTGATGTTGACATACACCCTTGATTTCATGCACTGAGAGCATATTTTCCCTCCATTCCTCAATCCTGGGTTTGAACTCAGGGCCAAGATTCTGTCCCAGAGCTTCCCCTCACCCACACTCCCTCAAAGCTAGTGCTCTAACATTTGAACCACAGCTCCAATTCTGGCACTTTTTGGTTAATTGGAGATGAATCTCATGGATTTTCCTTCCCAGGCTGACTTCGAATCATAATCCTCAGATCTCAGGCTCAGAATATAGGTTTGAGCCACCAGTGCCCAACTTGAGAACATAATTTTGCACTGTAATTCTCCTCCCTGAAACCTTATAGCCACAATCTTAGGAGAAAAGATTCAGACAGCCCCCAATTGAAGAACATTCTACAGAATGCCCTGTCCCATACTCTTGAAAAAGGAGAAATGCCATCCCTTTTCCTTTGGTGAAAACAATAGATGTTAGATTTTTATGACAATAATAATAGATATTATTATAATGCTGACAATATGTATTCCCATCCCCATTGATATCAGGCTTTGTTGTATAACTTACTTTGACAAATGACGTGAGAAATGATGACACGAGTCTTTTATGAGCCTTAGTCCTGTGGTTTGCACACTTTTCTTCCCCTGGGAACCTCCAGCAGTCAATGAATTCCAAAATGGACACCACACTGAGTGGCAGTGAACCTGGAAAAGGCTTGGTAATATGAAAGAGAGTAATCAAAGTTGTAAACTATTGTGTCATTGTGGTTGGTTTCCCACAGTAAAATTAAGCTCACACTCAGGTACCAGTTCTAGGTAATCTAGGCCTCTTTCTCTCCACTCCCTCACTCCCCTTCTCATTCTTCTGAATATTTTCTCTTCTACCAGCTTCTCCTCAGGTGACACCAGTTCCTGAGTCTCCTTATCCAAGAAACTGTTTTTAGGGTTAAACATTGCAGCTTCCTATATTACATTTTCTCTTATATGTTTCCTCACTTTTGTCTTTCTGGGATTTCCAGCCAGAAGCTCCCAAGTGTGATAAAATCATTCTGCTGGGGTTGGGAATGTGGCTCAGTGGTAAAGTGATTGTTTTGCATGCATGGGCCCTAGATTCAATTCCACAGCACCACATAAGCAGAAAAAGACAGAAGTGGCGCTGCGGCTCAAGTGGTAAAGTGTTAGCCTTGAGCTGAAGAACTGAGGGACAGTGGACAGGCCCAAAGTTCTAGCCCCACAACTGACCCAGAAAAAAATCCCTCCGACACATCTCTCTTGCTTGCTTTCACTCCCCTCATGTTGGAATACTAAAAGGCCAGAATAAGATGAAGCTCTAGAAACTTTTTGGACAGAAAAAGAAAATAATGCATGGGAAGTGAGGGGCGTTTTAGAAGAGATTGGGAGCTGAACACAGGCAGGAGCGCTCATGGCTTCAGCCTCAGCTGTCTTCTGAATTATTGCCCAGTTCCCAGCTGTGAGTCTTTGCTCCAAAATCAATGTGGCGAATTCTGCATTTCTTATGGATTCATCCACATACACAGACCTAATTAGGCATTCAGAATGACTTAAAATATAGATTTCCTAAATCAGAAAAATCTGTACCAGAGAAAATGGACAGAAAGGATTTCACTTAATCAGGTTCAATTCATTTTTACATGCTTACAATTTAACTGAAAGAACATCAAATTCACCCAGCCTTCACAAAATCAAAATATCCAAGCAACTACATTTAACAGGAAGTAAATATTCACACCACAAATCAGAATTTCTGAAGGAGTGGTACTCTCAGAAAATAAGGAATTTGGGTTGAGGACACCTGGCAGACATTTCACTTCAGCATCAAGATTAAATTCATTAGCACAGGATGCAAAAGTTCCTTACTCGGGCTGGGAAGGTGGCTCAGTGGTAGAGCGCATGCCTTGCATGCCTGAGGCCCTGGGTTCGATTCCTCAGCACCACATAAGCAAAAAAGAAAAAAGCCGAAAGTGGTACTGTGCCTCAAGTGGTAGAGCTCTAGCCTTGAGGTGAAGACCAAAGAGACAGTTCCCAGGCCCAGAGTTCAGGCCCCACGACCGTACCCCCCCCCAAAAAAAATGTTGCTTACTCTCAGCATGTAAGCACATATCATTGTTTTCTGATCCTTAATACAAAAAGATGGAAAAGTTTGATTTCCCTTCTCAATTTCAATCTTTAAAGAACATATGTAAATTAATAGTCAATAGGAGAAACATATGAAATAAGCTCCTCTTTAGTATCTAAGAAAAAAGAAAAAGAAAAGTGAGTAGCGTGACCATCATATAAAAAGATGACACAAAATATATTAATGCATTTGTGGAGAAATTGCTATACTCCATATAGCAGATCGATTTCTATAATACTGCAATCATTTTAGCAAGCAAGTTTTCAAGTCTTCAAAATGTCAAAGAGAATTGTATAGGATCCATGCATTACACTTCTATGAATGTATAGAAAAGTAAAATACTTGTTTGCACATGTAATGTGTTTCATTGACAGTACACTGGAACGGTATATGTTAGACCCTAGAAATAATCTACAGAAACAAATTTTGAAAAGACACACGATAGCGGATGTATGCTGGACAAATACCTGTAACTGAATTTTAGGTCTATTGTAATGTCTGTTCTAATGTGTACAGATTTTCTATTTGAAGAAATGCAAGTTTGTGAAAATTTGGCTTGAAAAACCCATGATTGTACAATTCACTTCCAAACCACTAAAATGTATACAATAAAAAGAGATAATATATTGCACGTGATTTACATGTCAGCAAAAAACTATTATTAAAAATACTTCACACAAAATGCAGAATACCTAGAAATATTTTCGGTGTTGGCTAAACACTCATTATAAACTACAGTTTTTAAAACGAAGATGTGATTTCTGGTTATTTTGAGTTTATACAGACATAACTTTATCAAAAAGTGTATGTGATAACTGGAATACCATGAAATTAGGTATCTCTTATGAGTAATTAATAACTTTTTATGGAAGAAATTTTAGAAATGACGGAAGACACAAATATATGCTTCTGCATTTTATGAAAGCCATATTTTACTTGCTCAATCAAATTGCTTTTCTCTACTTTGCTAGGAAAAACTATTCTCAACATAAGAGCCAGTAACAGTGAAAAGGAACAAAATACACAATCATGGTGATTTATTTGGGAAAATAACAAATGAAATAAAACAATTCCACTTAAAGGCCCCCAATATTAGTGTCTATGAAGATGTTCCTGAATGCCAACATCCATTGAATTTTTGGAATTTTAATTTCGACGAACATATGAAAACTAGAACAAGAAAAGAAATATAGTCTTAGAGCAAACCAGCCTTGGAATATTTTTTTTGAGGGGGTCCAGTGGTGGGGCCTGAACTCTGGGCCTGGGCGCTGTCCTTCAGCTCTTCAGCTCAAGGCTAGCGCACAACAATTTCAGCCACAGTGCCACTTCCGGCTTTTTACTTTTTGCTTATGTGGTGCTGAGGAATTGAACCCAGGGCCTCATGAATGCAACGTAAGCACTCTAGCACTGAGCCAGCTTCCAAGTCCTGGAATAATTTTCTTAATTGTTTTCTTTTTCTTTTTTTAAAATAAATTTTTATTAATAAAATTTTATTGTGAAAATACCTGCAGAGAAGTTACAATTTCTTTTTTATAAGGTCTTCAAGCATTCATTTATTTTATTTTATTTTTGATTTTTTTCTTACTGTGAAAATACCATACAGAGGAGTTACAATTATATGGGCAAGATAACGAATACATTTCTTATCAAGCATTGTTGCCTCTTGTTTATTTCCCCTTTCCATCCCTTCCCATCCTCACCTTACCCCTCTCAATCCTCCTCCCCCCCCACCACCAAAGACGTGAAATTCGTTTTTGCACATAACATCTTGTTCATCTCATTGTTGCAATGGATCCACTTGTATCCCTATTTAAACTATTAGTTTTTTCGCTTCTCCTCCACAAATTATAACAACCTAAAATACAGTGAAAGCAGGGGTCATACCATGGGGGAGGGACATACAAAGCAACAAAAAATAATCTTATAAATGTGTTAGAAACAATCACCTAAAGAAAAAAAGCATTTGAATACATAACTTAGGTTCATTTCTCAAACATCAACTTATCTGACATTTTCTGCTTGACTCAGACATATACTAGTTATTGCAAAAAAAGGAAACCATGGGACCTATGTTTCTTTGGGCCTGGCTTACTTCATTAATATAATTTTCCCAATTCTTTTCATTTCCTAACAAATGGGGCAATGTCATTCTTTCTGATGGAGGCATAGAATTCCATTGTGTATATATACCACATTATCTTAATCCATTCATCTACTGAGAGGCATCTGGGTTGGTACCATATCTTAGCTATGGTAAATGCTGCTGCAATAAACATAGTCGTGCTGGGAGCTTTAGTGTGGCCTTGTTTGTTATCATTTGGGAAAATGCCCCAAAGTGGGATTGCTGGGTCATATGGAAGCTCTATGTGGAGTCTTTTGAGGAAATTCCATACTGCTCTCCAAAGTGGTTGAACAAATTTACACTCCCACCAACAACGCAGTAAGGTTCCCTTCTGTCCACATCCCCTCCAGCATCTGTGGTTATTAGAGTTCTTGATTTTTGCGATTCTAACGGGGATGAGGTGGTATCTCAATGTTGTTTTGATTTGCATTACTTTTATGGAGAGGGAGTTTGAGCATTTCTTCATGTGTCTATTGGCCATCCTTCTTTCCTCTTCAGAGAAGATTCTTTTTATGTCTTTAGCCCTCTTATTTATTGGACAGTTGTTTCTTTGAACATTGGTTGTTGTTGGATTTAATTTTTTGAATTCCAGGTATGTTTTAGATATGAGACCCTTGTCAGTTGTAAGGCTAGTGAAGATCTTCTCCCAATCTGTGGGCTTTCAATTGATCTTGCTAGCTATGTCCTTTGCCATGCGGAAGCTCTGCAATTTCATGCAATCCCATTTGTCCAACCTTTCTTTGATTTGTTGTGTTTCCGGGTCTCTATTCAGAAAATTTTGGCCTGTTCCAAGGAGTCCTATGGTTTCTCCTATTCCATCCTGTAATGTTTTCTGGGTGTCTGTTTGACTCCTATGTCTTTGATCAATTTGGTGTTGATTCTGGTGCAGGGTGATACATAAGGATCTAGCTTAATTTTCTGCAAATAATTAACCAATTTTTCCAGTACAATTTACTGAAGAGGCTGTCTTACTTCCATTCTATTTTTTTAGCTTCCTTATCGAAAATTACATGGCTATAGGTCTGTAGGTTCATTTCTGGGTTTTCAATTCTATTCCATTGGTCCTGAGGTCTGTTCTTGTTTCAGTACCAAGCTGTATTGATTACTATGGCTTTGTAGTAGAGTTTGAAATTTGGTATTGATAGTCCTCCAGCACTGTTCTTTCGGTTGAGGGTCGTTTTTGCTATTCGAGGTCTTTTATTGTTCCATATGAATTTTTGGACTGCCTCTTCTATTTCCTTGAAGAATGAGGATGGAATATTGATAGGTATTGCATTGAATTTGTAGATAGCCTTGGGAAGTATTGCCATTTTCAGGATTTTGATCTTTCCAATTCAGGAGCATGGGAATTTTTGCCACTCTCTAAGTTCTGTTTTGATTTCCTTTTTCAGGTTTTTAAAGTTTTCATCATAGAGGTCCTTCACTTCTTTGGTTAAGTTAATTCCTGGTATTTTATTTTATGTGGGGCTATTACAAATGGAGTTGCTTTCCTAATTTCAGCCACACTTTTCTCATTGTTGGCATACAGAAAAGCCATTGATTTTGGGAGGTTAATTTTATACCCTGCTACTTTGCCAAAGTTTTGAACCAGCTTGAGTAATTTGGGAGTGGAGTCTATGGGATTCTTTAAATACAAGATCATGTCATCTGCAAAGAGGGGAATTTTATTTCTTCTTTCCTTATCTGGATCCTCTTTATGTTGGTATTTTGTCTTATTGCTTTAGCTAGGTATTCTAATACTAAATTGAAGAGTACTGGAGACAATGGACAACCTTGTTACCTTCCTGAGTTAAGAGGAAATTGCTTTGGTTTTTCACCATTAAATATAATGCTTGCTGCAGGTTCGTCTTATATAGCCTTTATTGTATTGAGGAATGTTCCATGGATTCCTAATTGTTCCAGAACCTTCACATAAAGGGATATTTTATCTTGTCCAATGCTTTTTCTGCATCTATTGAAATACCCCATGTGGTTCTTATTCTTGCTCCTGTTGATGTGATGAATAATATTAATTGATTTGCGTATATTGAACTAGATTTGCATCCCTGAAATGAATCCTGTATGATCGTGGTGTATGATTTTTTGGATGAATTGTTGAAGTCGATTGGCCAAAATTTTGATGAGAAATTTTGCATCAATATTCACTAAAGAAATGGGTCTGCAAAAAAAAAAATTGATCTACATTTCTCTTTCTTTGATGAGTCCCTGCCTGGTTTTGGGATGAGGGTTATTGTAAAGCACATGGGCAGCAAAGATGGCGTTGAGAGTGAGTTGAGTGTGCAGAGCCCAATTTGCTTTACATTCAATGCATAAGCAGCCCGAGGAAGCTTAGGTGAGTGATTGGGTGTGACCTTGACATTGATTGTTTCCTTCTCCTCCACTGCCATGCCACTCTCTGCTTTTTTTTTTTGCTTTAAAAAGGACTTGCTCTGTGTTAATAAATGAGTTTTCTTGCTTGACTTGACTCCCTGCTGTGTCTGATTGTCTCCCAGGCTAAAGGAGGCTGAGGAATGGGCGAGCATCTGCGTTACCTTTCCTCGAACCCTGTCCATCTTTTTTGGGATGGACAAAGATCGGACATCTGGCGCCCAACTTGGGGCTTGAAAGGAAAAGATACCGGCAGAGGCTAAATGGTCTTTCAGGGTAAGTGAAACCTTTAGTATGTGTAATGCTATCTCACAGAAGAAGGAGGAGGAGGCAACATTAGGCATAGAAGGAGTAAAAGAGGACTTGGGAATTGAGAAGGAAAAAGAATGGGTCAAATTTGATGGAGAACACATTGAAACATTCACAGTGGAAGTCAAAACGAGGGTGAAAGTTACTCCCACTGACTCAGGTGTTCCTGACAGTCTTAGGCCCCCTTCCCCAATTGGGGAGGAGGTACAGTACCTTACTCGACCCTCAAGAGGTACCTGCAAGACCTGGATCCTTACCCACCTTCTGTGGAGGGGCCAAGGCCTTGGGAAGTAACCTACTCGGAGGCCTACCCTGGAAGGGAAGGGCCAGTTGAGAGCCTGGACCCTAGGCTACAGGATTTGCTTCCCCAAGCGCATCTGGTCAATCTGGCACGAGGATCTAACAGGCCCTGGGAATGGTATCATGGGAAGCTAAAGATCTTAAAGAGCTCTGCAAGGTAGTGGTAGAGTATGGCCCAAACTCTCCTTGGGCCCAGAACATTTTACAGGATATTGTTTATCACCCATGTGTCCCTAAGGACTGGCTGGATGTGGCCAAAGCTGTCCTTAGAAGTTCTCAGTTTATTAAATGATGTGCTTTCTTTAAGGAGGAATGTGGAGTGGGAGAAAAGAATATATGGCAGGCTCAACCCGAGATACCTATTACTTATGCCATGTTAACAGGGACGGGGAAAGGGTACTCCACTGGAGTCAAACAAGCCGCAATACCTGGCCCGTACTGTGACCAGGTGAGGCAGGCAGGACTTGCTGCGTGGTACAAAATGGATAATGGACCTACTGAGTCCCCCATAGCAGGAGTGAAACAAAAACCTGGTGAGCCTCTAGCTGAGCTTGTAGACTGAGTCCAACAGAGCGTTCACTGTAAGCTGCCAGCAGGGAACTTCTGAGATCAATTCGTAAAGCTGCTGGTCTGGGAAGGAATGAATGAAGACCATCGCATGGCTTGCACGGGATTGAGAGAGAGTTCCTTGAGCAGACGGTTGGTGGTCTAGCAGGATGTGGGAACACAACAGCAACAGTCTCAATCATTAGCTTTAGCTTTACAGGCTCAGATTTCTGCAATGACTGAGGCTATTACCCAGGTGCTGGCAGCCCAAGGCCAAGGAACCCCAAGAACATCGGGAAGAGGGCCTTCTTTTTTAATGCGGGCAGGAGGGTCACTTTAAGAGGGACTGTTTACAACAATCTGTGCCAACCGGGCGGGGGGGGGGGGGCTGTGTGTGCAAACCGCCCCCTACACCCTGCCCCAGGGGCAGGGAGGGATACCATTGGAAAAAGGATTTTTGCTGCAAGTTTGATTTACACTAGAAGCGCTGTTTGGGTGGAGCATCGGCCATTAACCATACCTAAACTTGTAGCCCTCAACCATCTGGTGAAGGAACAGATAAACCTTGGGCACATATGCCCCACTGTGAGTCCTTGGAATACACCCGTATTTGTTATTCAAAAAGCCTCCGAAGCTTGGCATATGTTCCAAGATCTACATTAAGTAAATGAAAAGATGGAGCTAGTAGAAACGCTCCTAAGAAGCATGCCCTGGATGCCCACTATACCTTCAGAATATACCTTGGTTTTGATTGATATTAAATTTTTTTATATCCCCTGCATCTAGATGACTGCGAGAAGTTTTCTTTCTCCATCCTTTCTCTTAATTTTCCCAGCCTGATCAGAGGTTTGAACGGATGGTGCTGCCACAGGGAATGGCCAATAGCCCAGCCTTTTGCCAACAATACTTGGCCACACTTCTAGGGCCTGTGCTGGGTTTAGATACCTCCATTGCTTATGCCTACATGGATAATATAATTCTGGGGCAACAAGACCCCAGACACCTGGAGGGCCTTCTGGCCCAGGATCTTGGCATATTAAAAAAGAAGGGATTTACCATAGCCCTCAATAAAATTCAAAAGGTACCTCCTTTTAAAATGCTCGGGTCTCACCTTACCTTGACTCAGGCCAGCCCTCTTAAGCCTTTGCTGGATATTCCAGCCTCTCTAATCTTAATCCAACTTCAGTCTTTTAGGGGAAATCAATTGGATGTTGCCATGGGTTTCTGTCCCTAAAGATAGTCTTGTGCCCTTATTTGCCCTACTAAAAGACAGGATGTCCCAAGAAGTTATTACAATTACAGAAAGCCATCAGGCAATATTTTTGCAGTTCCATAGCTTTGTTTACCATTAATATTTGAAATTTTTCAAAAAGAGCAAATGAATCCAGATTTCAGAAGCACTGGGGACAACTAAACTCTAAGCCCCAAGTAAAAGTCAAGTGAAAGGACCCCCTGACACAACAATGGAGAGGACCTGACCCCTTAGTTACTATGGGCAGGGGATTTGGATGCGTTTCTTCCAATAGGGGAGACAATGCCCATTTGGATACCTGCCAGGAACCTTAAGTTTTTACCATTTCCTCTATATAGGAGGATGTCAAAGAATAAACTAACCAACAAGAAAAGAAAAACGGCTATGGTGGCTGAGGCTTGTGTTTAAAAGAGGAAAGCCAGAAAGATAACCATTAACCATCCCCTAGGGCAACCAGCCCTTGAGAAGCTCTTGTGCTATCTAATTGCAGATGGTGATACTCCAGCTTTTGGCTGTCCTGACCCTCCCAGTCCTGGCAATGGCCCTACGGAATCTACATCAACCTCAACGGGTGACCTGGGCAGTGATCAGTGCTGGCAATGCCGAAATCATCAATAGCACCACAAGAGAAGCTGTCCCTCAGACCTGGTGGCCTGACCTTCATTTTGATCACCACCCTATGTCATTATGTACGGACATTTAATATTTCTGTAGGAGCTAATTATTTTAATGTTACATGCTTTAATTGTCCTTTTACTAATTGCTTGTATAAGGGCATTATTGAATCAATACTTATTGTTGAACAATCACCTTTTGTTATGCTTCCAGTTTAGATCTTTTACAAACCCACAGGCAAATAGCTGGATTAGAACAAGACCCACCTCTGGACTCTGAATTGGCAAAGACCGCTATCCCATTCTTGACTAATGTTAAAAGGACTGCTAATGACATTTCTTGGCCTGGTAATGCTTTTGCTGATGGTTTTCCTATGCCTTCCTTGCATTACAGGTGCACTGCAAAACTCTTATGAGCTTAGCCAGCCAGTTACATAAGATCAAGCTCCAAAGGAATGAATTTTCCTCGAGAGGAATTGCAGCCAGAGATGGGTAAGAGGGGGTGTTAGTCTGACCAACCAAAAAACAGGGCCTTCAGCTTCGCTCTGAAGAAGTTCCTGATGACGGGTAAGGCAGACAAGGCAATCCACCCAACCTAAGACAAGCGGGTTTGCTTCTTTAAATAAAGAACGGGGAGAAGTCCGGAGCCATTGGGAGCTGAGAGTATAGCTCAAAAGTCTTCTTGACCCCTGTGCTTGCTTAAAGGCACGTACAAGGAACTGGCTTACTTAAAAGACACCAGGTGCCCAGGATTACTTTGCAACATCTGCAGTTTGTTTTAAATTTTCCCATGTTTTTCTGGACTATAGTAGAATGGCCTGAGTGTGGGGGCCCATGAGGATGCACCATGCTGCATGTGTAGAACTCCCAATACCCAGGCTGCTCCCATGTTCTGAAAAGAACGACCTTACACGATACTGACTTTTATATATGCCCAGGAACTAATTGAACTGCTTTGGACATTTCTAACTGTGGTGCGACTGATGTTTATTATTGTGCTAGTTGGGGATGTGAGGTAACTGGGACAGGCTCTTGGATCATGCACGAGAGGCCTCCCTATCCTTGTCTGGCGAATCAGGCTCCCCAGACTTGCCTCGAACCCCCAATGTGGCCAATACTATTCCTACCAATGTAATCCTGTTAAAATAACCTTTAAAGAGGAGGGAAAAGGATAACTAATTAGGAGGTGGGTCTGCCATTAAAACAAAAAAGGGAGAATCTGTAGAGCACATGGGTACAAAAGATGGCACTGAGAGGGAGTTGAGTAGGCAGAGCCCAATTTGGTTTACGTTCAGTGTGTAACCAGCCCGTGGAAGCTTAGGTGTATGATACGTTGTGACCTTGAAAGTGATTGGTTCCTTCTCCTCCACTGCCATGCCACCAGCTGCTTCTGTTTGCTTTAAAAAGGGCCTGCTCTGTGTTAATAAATGAGCTATCCTGCTTGACTTGACTACCCGCTGGGTCTGATTATCTCAAGGGCTAAGGTAGGCTGGGTAACGTTTGAGCAGCCGCACTTACCTTTCCTTGGCCCCCATCCATCATTTGTGGGACAGACGAAGACCCAACAGGTTATGATGGCTTCATAGAATGAGTTCAGGAGTGAACTTTCTTTTTCAATTTCATTGAAGAGTTAGAGGAGTATTTGTGTGAGCTCTGCTTTGAATGCCTTGTAGAATTCTGCTGTAAAACCATCTGGTCCTGGACTTATCTTTGATGGGAGGACTATAATTGCTGTTTCTACTTCAATACTCGATGTGGGCCTGTTAAAATGATTTAACTCATCTTGGTTTAGTTTCGGCATGTCCAAGTTTGCTAGGAAAAGGTCCATTTCTTCCAAGTTCTCAAATTTATTAGTATAAAGTTTTGAGAAGTTTTCCCTTTTAATGTTCTGAATCTTGGGTGTTTCTCTGGTAATGTTTCTGTTCTAATCTCTGAGTTTATTTACTTGGGTTGTTCTCTTCTTTTTCTGATAAGGTTTGCTAACGTTAGGTCAATTTTGTTATTTTTTTTAGAAGAGCCAGCTCTTTCTTTTAATTCTTTCTATGATTTTTTGTGGATTCTAATTCATTTAATTCTGATTTAATTTTAATTATTTCTTTCCATCTACTGGATTGAGGTTTATATTGCTGCTGTTATTTAAGGAAGCTCAGATGCCTTATTTTTTTTAATTTTTCTTTTTTTCTATTTCTTTTTTTTTTAATTTTTCTTTTTTTTTCTTTCTATTTCTTTTTTCTTTATTTTATTTTATTTGTGAATATACTGTACAGAGGGGTTACAATGACATGGGCAGGATAATGCGTACATTTCTTACCAAGCATTGCAGCCTCCTCCTTTATTTACCCTTCACATCCCTTCCCAGCTTCCCCCATCGCCTCCCAGTCCCAATCCTTCTTCCCGCCCCCCCCGCCCCGAAGTTGTAAAGCTCGCTTTCAACATGACAACTTGTACTTCTCATTGTTGCAACATGTCCACCTGTATCCTTAAACGACTTGTTATTCCCCATCTCCTCCACAAGTTATATTGACATCAAATATATTGAAAGCAGGGGTTATACTGTGGGGGAGGGACATACAAAGCAACAAAGAAATAATCTTATAAATGCATTACAAACACATCCATGAAAGAAAGAAACATTAAAATACATATCTAAGGGTTCATTTTCCTAACATCACATTATCTGACCTTTTCCGCTTGACTCATACATATACTAGATATTGCAAATAAGTGAAACCATGGGGCCTATGTTTCTTTGGGCCTGGCTTAGTTCGCATAATATAATTTTTTCCAAGTCTTTCCATTTCCTAACAAATGGGGCAATGTCATTATTTCTAATGGAGGCATAGAATTCCATTGTGTATATAAACCACATTTTCTTGATCCATTCATCTACTGAGGGGCATCTGGGTTGGTTCCAGATCTTAGCTATGGTAAATAATGCTGCAATAAACATAGTTGTGCTGGTAGCTTTAGTGTGGTCTTGTTTGTAAACATTTGGGTAATGCCCAAAAGTGGGATTGCTGGGTCATAGGGGACTTCTATGTGGAGTCTTTTGAGGAACCTCCATACTGCTTTCCAAAGTGGTTGAACAAGTTTACATTCCCACCAACAATGAAGTAAGGTTCCCTTCTGTCCACATCCCCTGCAGCATCTGTTGTTGTTAGAGTTCTTGATTTTTGCCATTCTAACTGGAGTGAGGTGATATCTCAATGTTGTTTTGATTTGCATTTCTTTTATGGCTAGGGATGTTGAGCATTTCTTCATGTGTGTGTTGGCCATCCTTCTTTCTTCTTCAGAGAAGTTTCTCTTTAAGTCTTTCGCCCACTTATTTATTGGGCAGTTGTTTCTTTGAGGATTTGTTGTTGGGGGATTTAATTTTTTGAGTTCCAAGTATATTTTAGATATGAGACCTTTGTCCGTTGTATGGCTAGTAAAGATCTTCTCCCAATCCGTGGGCTTTCTATTGATCTTGCTAGCTATGTCCTTTGCCATGCAGAAGCTCTGCAACTTCATGCAATCCCATTTGTCCAACCTTTCTTTGATTTGTTGTGTTTCCGGGTCTCTATTCAGAAAATTTCGGCCTGAGCCAAGGAGACCTAGGGTTTCTCCTATTCCATCCTGTAATGTTTTCAGAGTGTCTGCTTTGACTTCAAGGTCTTTGATCCATTTGGAGTTGATTCTGGTGCAGGGTGATATATAAGGATCTAGCTTTAGTTTTCTACAAGTAGTTAACGAATTTTGCCAACTCCATTTACTGAAGAGGCTGTCTTTGTTCCATTCTATTGTTTTAGCTCCCTTATCGAAGATTAGATGGCTATAGTATAATGCTGGCTGCAGATTTGTCATATACAGCCTTTATTGAATTGAGGAATGTTCCATGGATTCCTAATTTTTCCAAAACCTTCATCATAAAGGGGTGTTGGATCTTGTCGAATGCCTTTTCTGCATCTATTGAGATAATCATGTGGTTCTTATTCTTGCTCCTGTTGATCTGATGAATAATATTAATTGATTTGGGTACATTGAACCAGCTTTGCATCCCTGAAATGAATCCTGTTTGATCATGGTGTATGATTTTTTGGGTGAATTGTTGAAGTCGGTTGGCCAATATTTTGTTGAGTAGTTTTGCATCAATGTTCATCAAAGAAATGTGTCTATAGTTCTATTTCTTTGATGAGTCCCTGCCTGGTTTTGGGATGAGGGTTATGATGGCTTCATAGAATGTGTTTGGTAGTGAACTTTCTCTTTCAATTTCATTGGAGAGTTGGAGGAGTATTGTTGTGAGCTCTGTTTGAAGGCCTTGTAGAATTCCGCTGTAAAACCATCTGGTCCTGGACTTTTCTTAGCTGGAAGGTCTCTTATTGCTGTTTTTATTTCAATGCTTGATATGGGCCTGTTAAGCTGGTTTAACTCATCTTGGTTTAGTTTTGGCATGACAATATTTGCTAGGAAAAGGTCCATTTCTGTCAAGTTCTTAAACTTATTAGCATAAAGTTTTGAGAAGTGTTCCCTTATAATGTTTTGAATCTTGGTTGTTTCCGTGGTGATGTTTCCATTCTCCTCTCTGAGTTTATTTAATTGGGTGTGTTCTCTTCTTTTTCTCATAAGATTTGCTAAGGGTCTGTCAATTTTGTTAAGTTTTTCAAAGAACCAACTCTTTGTTTTGTTGATTCTTTCTATAGTTTTTTTGGATTCTAATTCATTTAATTTTAATTATTTCTTTCCGTCTACTGGATTGGGGTTTATCTTGCGGATCTTTTTCAAGGAGGTTTAGATGTGTCATTAAATTGTTGGTTTCAGATCTCTCCAATTTGTTGATGTAGTAGCTCAGAGCTATAAACTTGCCTCTGAGTACTGCTTTTGCTGTGTCCTAGAGGAGCTGGTAACTTGTGTGTTCTTTTTTGTTGAATAGCATGAACATTCGAATTTCCTTTCTAATCTCTTCCATGACCCACTCGTGATTCAGCAGTGTATTGTTCAGCCTCCATGTGATACCAGAATTTCTTTGGTGGCTTTTGGTGTTGAGTTCTAATTTTATTCCCTTGTGGTCAGAGAGAATGCAAGGTATAACTTCAATGTTTCTGAACCTAGACAAGTTTGCTTTGTGGCCTAAAATGTGGTCTATTTTAGAAAACGTTCCATGTGCTGCTGAGAAAAACGTGTATTCTGATGCTGCTGGGTGAAATGTTAGGTAGATATCTGTTAAATCTAGTTCATCGATGCAACTGTTTAGATCTGCAGTTTCCCTGTTGAGTTTTTGCCGAGTAAAACTATCTAGTGGGGAGAGTGGTGTGTTAAAATCCCCAACAATTAATGTCTTTGGATCTATGTGGGATTTGAGGGAAAGTAGTGTTTCTTGGACAAATTTGGGTGCTCCATTGTTTGGCGAGTAGATATTTACAATTGTAATATCCTACTGAAAGAGAGATCCCTTAATTAGTATGTAGCGACCTTCTTTATCTCTTCTCAGGAATTTTAATTTGAAGTCTATTTTATCTTATATTAGGATTGCAACTCCCGCCTGTTTATGGGGGCTGTTTGCTTGGTAGATTTTGTTCCAGCCTTTGACATTGAAAATGTGTTTGTTTTTATGGCCAAGATGTGACTCCTGAAGGCAGCAGATAGAAGAGTTTTGTTTTTTAATCCAGCTAGACAGTCTATGTCGCTTAATTGGAGAGTTCAGTCCGTTAACGTTAAGAGATAGGACTGAGAGGTATTTGGGAGTTCCTGCCATGTTATCCACCTTCTTGGGGGTTGGGAAAAGTCGGTTCTTCCTATGGTTCTTGGATTCTCAGTTTGGGTGCATTTTCTTGACATTTATTGTGGTCTTGTTGGTTTTCTATGTGTACAACATCTTTAAGAATCTTTTGTAGGGCTGGTTTGGTGGAGATGTATTGTTTCAATTTTTCTTTGCTATGGAAGGTGTTTATTTGGCCTTTTGTTATGAAGTAGAGTTTAGCTGTGTACCGTATTCTTGGTTGATAGTTGTTTGTTTTTAGGGCATGGCATATATCATTCCAGGCTCTTCTTTCTTTGATTGTCTCTGCTGAGAAATCTGTGGTGATTCTAATTGGTTTTCCTTTATAGGTGATTAATCTTTTCTCCTTGACAGCTTTAAGGATCTTTTCCTTGGTCTGATTTGATCCTGTGTGGATTATAATGTTAAAATGCGATGTCCTATTCTGGTCTGGTCTGTTTGGAGTTCTAAAAGCTTCTTGTATCTGAATAGGCCTATCTTTTTGCATGTTTGGGAAGTTCTCTGCTAGGATCCTGTTAAACAAATTTCCTAGGCAATTAACTTCTGTTTCTAGGTGCTCCTCTACACCCATTATCCTTCGATTAGGCCTTCTGATGGTGTCTTCCAAGTGTTGGATAGATCTATCATATTTCTTGGACTTATCTTGGATGTTTGTATGTTCTTTCTCTATAATATCTACGCTGTCTTCAATCCCTGAGATTCGATCTTCTGCATGGTCTAACCTGCTGTCAAGACTTTCTACTTGGTTTTAATCTCTTTTTCTTCTAATTGGTCAGCTCTGATCTCTTCAAATTCTTTGTTGAAGCTTTGTTTTAGATATTGTATGAATTTCTTTACTTCCTCAATTTGGTGCTCAGTGTTTATTCTCAGATCACTTAGTTGATTGGTTATGGTTACCTTGGACTCCCATTCCTTCTTTTGGGTTCCATTCAGCATTCCCTTGGTGGTCTCCCTGACTTCCTTCAGCTCTTTGTTAATGGATTCCATGAATGCCTTTAGTGATCTTTGTGTATTCTCTTCCTGCTCTCTCAATTCCTGTATTACTCTTTGATAAGCTTCCTCCTGTTCATGGGATTCCTGTAGTTCTTTTTGAGTGTTCTCAGCCTGTTCATGCTCTTCCTGCCTTTCTCTTTGAGTATTCTCAAGCTGCTCATGCAAATCCTGTATCAGCTTTTGAGTAGCTTCCTCACGGTTATGATATTCCTGTATAAACTTTTGGAGTGCCTCCTCTCTCTCTCTATCACGCTCATAAAGAGACCTTTTTATGCTTTCAATCTTTTGATTTATCATGTTTGCCAGCAGTGTTTGTAGAGCTATTTGGGAATTCTCCTCTGGATTATTCATTGTCTGTTCTGTCCCCTGATTATTGGGATTGGGAATTGAGATACCCGGATTTGCCATTTTTCTTGTGTTTTTCCCGCTTACTCTGCCCATTTGAGATGAAAATATCCCCAGTTTTGTGCTAGAGCACTATCTTAAGCAAGCATTAACCCAAGTCTGAATTTGCACATTCAATAGTCTACAGATACAATCTAGTTCAACAGATACATCTATTCAACATCAAACAACTATACGTTAATGGGCAACGAACCGCAAAGAAGAATTTGGAGGACCAGAAATTATTAGGGTTAGGGAGTGATGTGGGTAAAAAAATAGGAATAGATTGGTGTGGGGAGGCTCAGGGGGAGTTAACTAAGACTTAATCTCAAAGCGGGAAATAGGTTGGGTAGGATGAAAGTAGAGAGAGAGGAAAAAAAAGAAAGGGAACGGTAAAATAAAAGAGACCACAGAAAATAGAAAAGTAAAAATTAATAATATTATGGAGATAATAATAATATTATAGAGAAATACGTGAATATATTGAGAGAACGAAGAGATATAAATGACATGTGAAAATCTTAAAAATAAAAATGCTTAAAATATTATATAGGTGTAAAAAGGTACTACTGCTATTAAAGAATTTAAGTCTCAGAGGTTTTGAATTGTGTAATAAATTTGTGGATTACGTGTGTACACAATGGGGGATAGAGTCTAATAGTCAACTAAGGGTTTATCTGAGGATGTGCAGGACAAGAATTAAGTCACATAAAGAAGAACAAAAGAGAGGAAAAGGTGAAAAGGATAAGAAAGGAAGAAGAAAGGTCAGAAGTTCAGTAGAGCTAAACAAAAAAACAAAAAGATAATTAAAAAAGAAAAAAAGAGAAAGAAAACAAAAAAAGAAA